>NC_141855.1:16410675-16763267 GCF_024713525.1 Acromyrmex echinatior
GTAACTTTGCTTTCTTTAGGTGGGAATGCTGGACAGAATGATGGAAATGGTGAGGGTGGTTATTCATACGCCAATCAGAAGCTCACCGATGTTTATTTCAAAGCTGCAGCTCATTCTGGCCAAGGCGAGGTCTTCGTCATACCCGCGATCAGTGGTTGCGGTTGCGATTATCGTTGCGTCGCGCTCGATCAGTACTTGAGCGAGACCAAGTGTCTCTGTCCTCAGGGTTGGTTGCTCAGTAACGATTCAAAATCCTGCATCAGTAAGCAATCATGATGGACGTATCATCATTTTCATTATTACATGCAAATATGAAATAAAATTGTTGCACATTGAATTTTAGTGGCTGATGATTCCAAGGATGGTCATCAAACGTACATGATCCAACTTGTAGTTGTAATTATTGGCTTGCTTACTATTATTGGAATTTGCCTAATATCTTGTACGTATATAAAAACTTTAAATTTTATAACATAACAGATTAAATGATAAGATATCGATTTCGATCTTCCGCATTTTTGTTTCTCTTGCATATTTTATGTTATCCAACAGATAAACGGTACCAAAAACAAAAAGCGCTTTCCCATCGCCGCCAAGTGATGTTTGGCAACGGCACTGAATTAGCTGCATTGCGTCCAGGACACCAGTCGGACACGATGATGACCGAATACAACCCCAACTACGAGTTTGCTGGCAATCTCTATAGCTTCAAAGACTTGCCGCAAATACCTCGCGAGTGTATCGATTTAGTAAAGTTAGTACGAATATATAACACACTAAGGCTAATTAGCATATCAATAATATATTTACTTAGACTACTTTCCTTTTAAAAGACGTAGCTGATTTAGCTTTGTCATTCATTAAATATTAAGAAAAAGACGAACGATTTTTATCGACTATGTCTCCTAAAAGGAAACCAGCCTTAAATAAATTTTATACAGATTTAATTTTTTATTTTCTGAATGTTTATAATTAGCGTATCAATGAGATATACCAAACAATTTTACAAATTGATTATTTTCCCAACGTTTATTTATATATATATATATATATAAATCTATAGATTTTCCAAAAATTCGAACGTAAAAAATAAAAGAAAAGTTTAATTTTTTTTAATTGTGTGAAATAAAGTAAGAATGATCGATTATATTTTTAATGCAGACCTCTCGGCCAAGGCGCATTTGGCGAAGTTTTCCAGGGCGTTTACAAATACGGAGGTGACGAACACCCCGTCGCTGTCAAGACGCTACCATCTTTATCCACGACGCAAGCAGAAGCTGATTTCATGATGGAGGCGTTAATAATGAGCAAATTTAATCATCCGAATATAGTACACTTTATCGGCGTCTCTTTTGACAAACATCCTAGATACATCGTTCTCGAATTATTAGCCGGAGGCGACCTTAAGAATTTTCTACGTGAAGAACGGCCTCGATCAGTAAGTATTAATAATACATTATGACAACACTATAATTCAAGAGAAAAGCGAGATTGAAATATTGCACTATATTCTTAACTTTGAACCTACTTTAATATATGTGATTTATTTAAATATTTCTAATTAATGTCTGTATTTTTATCTAATTTCTATGATGCACGTATATATACATATTTTTGATTTTACAGGACCGACCTACATCATTGACAATGCTAGATCTTATTATGTGCGGCTATGATATCGCAAACGGCTGTAAATATATGGAGGAAGCGCGTTTTATACACCGAGATATCGCCGCTAGGAATTGTTTATTGACAACTAAAGCACCGGGTCGTACCGTTAAAATCGCAGATTTCGGTATGGCCAGGGACATTTATAGAAGCGATTATTATAGAAAAGGCGGCAAGGCGATGCTACCCATAAAATGGATGCCACCCGAAAGTTTCTTGGACGGCATATTCACTACAAAAACTGATGTCTGGTGAGACTTAGTATTCCATATTTGCTTAAAAAAAAACATATTATTCTCAATCCCAATTTTCTCTTTAAAAAATACGTACGTTTTTTTCATTTTTATATAATTTATTTTCATTGATAAATCAAATTCTATAGTCGAAAAAAGAACTGTCACATTAATATAAATTATAAAAAAGAAGTAAAGCTTATAACGTTTCTTATTTCTTATAATATAATTTTTAGGGCCTTCGGCGTGCTCCTGTGGGAAATTATGTCATTCGGATATATGCCCTACACCGGATGTGCAAATCGTGAAGTTATGTCGATGGTACAGTCTGGTGGTCGTCTTGAGAAACCCGCGGGATGCCCAGATCCTATATATGGAATCATGACGCGATGCTGGCATCCACGGCCTGATGACAGGCCAAGTTTCTCTACTATTGCTGAAAGAATCGGTTATTGTTTACAGGTGAGAGTGCAATAGGAATTTCAACTATATTTTGTTATAAACTTTATATAAAATTCTCTGTTATATAAAATTATTCTTATTATTTAATCGAAATATTATCTAAGGCAATATAATTTACGAATTAATATTTTTTTTACAAAGGATCCTGATGTAATAAATAAACCCACGCCTAATTTCGACATATTGCCACACATTTGTGATCGTGAAATAACAATTATGAGACCGGATCCGGAAGCGGAATGCATCAATGTGCAGTCTAATGTCAGTATAGTTATAAAATGAAATACGAAAAAATTATATTTTGTTCAACATACGTAGAAAGTGAACTTTAAACTTGTCCGACAGTTGGATAGCGGTTACATACAACCGAGAGTCAGCGATCCACGTTCCGTTGCACGTCGTGTGGATCAAGCTATGGGTGGCACCGCCTACGATTCCGAAAATGAAAAATCGATCGAGGATAAATACGGCGAGTCTTACGCGAAATCAACGGGATGCCAGCAAGGATTCAGTTGCAATACCTGTGATTCTAGTATGGATACCTTTGAACAAATTTACAACAGTGACAATGATGAAGATCATGATGACGATGTGAGCGAAAATAAGGTACATATTTGGAAATTTTAGAAAATTTATCATTATTTTAATTGTATTTAATCATTACTCTTATTAAATTAATTATTATCTTATTTTAATTATATTCTATCATAATTCTTCTTTCACAAGTATCTATTAAAATAAATTATATGTATAATATAACTATATTAGAAGTTAAAATAAATGTAGACCGTGCAAAAAATAAGCCAGTATGAATAAGGATCTTACAATGAGTAGTAATACAAAAAAAATAATAGTTTTAAATGTTTAGTCATTACATTTAGAACTATTTTAATATTATCCTATATTTCTTTTATTTTACAATTGCAATTAATTTACTACTAAGATATACGTATCTATAGATATTATTTATACGATCTCTGTAGGACAAAAAGAGGATCAACCAATCGGATCGACAAGAAAACAGGGCAATACATCGAAACAGTGACATCGAAGACCACGATAATATAGACAATGGCAACAACCGTCCAGAGGATGAATGTCATATGACTGCCAACATCGATAGTGCAATAACGGATCGTAAAAATGGTAATGAGAGCACAACGACTACCGACACCAATTCCGACTCTCTGATAGCACAATCCTCGGACACTCCGCCCGACACAATAACGAACTCATCGCCCAACATGCGCTCTTGTTCGTCAAGTCGTATCATCGGCCTCAACGCCAATGTTAGTAATGTGAACGGTATGGTGAAGAAGAATACCTTGAAGGCAACCCTGAGTCTGGACCCGAGCGCGCTCTGCAGAGGCACCATCCCTTACGAAAAGATCACAACACAACGCTTGAGCAGTTCATACACGCCGGGCAGTAAGGAACTAAGGAAGGTAACTTGACCTCTCCCCTACATTCGACGTCCTGCAAAGTTTCCATCTGTACATGACCGTGGTCCTTGATCGAAGGTACTTAACGCAATTTGTCCACCGACAAACTCGACATTTACGATCAAGGGGTTTTCCATGAAACATAATAGAATAATATTTCAAAAATATAAAAGCACTAGGTGCAATGGGTATGATAGAAAAGTTAATATTTCGAAAAATAAAAAATGAAAAATAGAATTAGTACATTAATATATTTTATATATAATATTTTTGCGCATTTTCATGTGCAAACTCCTCGATTGCGAATTAACAAGACGTCTTTTTGAGATTACAAATATTTTAAAGGATTCTCTGAACTATACTACTTTCTAGTAAATTCAGAAACAGATCTAGAGGGAGCACATTAATGATTATAATTTTTCTTGCTACTAAATTGAAATGCAATTTTTCTGATGTAATACTCTCTATTTTACGTTTTCTATTTTTGCAATGTAGGATTCCCTGGGTCACGAGCTGCCAAGGGAAGAAGAGTGTTCCTGCTGAGATTTATCCGAGGGGGGTTGACGAGGCTGCCCGGCCGCGCTCGGCTGCAACGTTGCTCGTCGATTGCAGCTGCAACGATCGGCCACAACGACTGCGCTTATAAGGGATACACAGCTCGTAGAACTCTCCTCGCCTCCGTGGGTCCAGGACAACGAATACTCGCGTCGTTATTATTCTGAGGAGACCCTCCTGTGAATGGGAATCGAGGGAAACCTTCGAATTTCTTTTCATAGACGACGCTTTTTTGATGCGCGCCAAACATTGGTTTCCATAAGAAAGACACGCGATTATCGTAAGTCGGAAGAAAAGAGATTGTTACAAATGAACGCAAAATAAGTGAGTTATGTACATACGGAAAAGACGAAAGATACCAAATACGTAAACATGTATTCAATACGTCGTTAAGCGTCACATATATACACGTACAACCATATACTTTGCAAGATGATCTCGTCAAGTAAACTTTCTGCGTGATAGCGATGGGGCAGAAATTTGTAAAATTATTGAATCACTCGTTAACGTGGATCTTCGAATTAATCAGAGTGACATATGTAGCTCGTGAAATCAACGTTAAAAACGTGGATACGTACTTGGAAATTACAGATTGGGAAAAATGTTTTTGTGATGTACATATATTTGACATTTAAAAATCATCTAAGAAATGCGAGTAGTCTTGTCTTCGACATAAAGTAAATCCCTGGTTGAAGACAGTACAGCCGTATTGTCCTATTTATTTACACGATTAAGGATTCCGACGGAATTAATACGGATATGAAGGGTACTATGGCTGTCAAGTAAAATGTTACACTGTAATATCGATGTAAAAAATCTCCGTAGGCTGATCGTCTACTCGTGACTCTCTCTAACCAAAGAGGCGACGATCTATGAACTCCTCATTGGTGCACCATCACTATCGTAAAGTGGACAGCGATAAATGCGTCTTAGGAAATAGGAAAGTGGAGAAAAGAAAGGAAATAAAAAGAGCACGAGCCCTTTTTTATTTTTCTTACAACGACGACGTATTTTACGTGCGCGTAGCGTATGAAAGTCAGCCTATGTATCTGTACGTGAAACGTAATAAAGGCGTGTTTATGGAAGGTAGTCTATTACTACTTCATACTTCCCTTCGATAATCATAAAGTCATTTAGAATCTCATAAACTCGAATAAATTATTAAATTTCAAGCATTTGTAGGAAAATCTTTCAATGTCTCATACAATAATCTCTTTTAAAAAAATGATTGGCTCCATTTCTTTATATCTCTTAATTTATTTAGCATATAAATCAATCGAAAGCACACCACTTACAGCTGTCCAGCTTCAATGTCTAACTCTAATTGAAGAGCAAGTTGGCATTATATTATTGGCTGTCTCTCCCTTCTTTTCTATTTTGTGCATCGTTCATTTTCTGATGTCGGCGTATTCTCAGGAACATTTGCATCGTGCAACGCGATCTTTGGCAACGAGATCTCTGTGCTGGACACAGTGGACACCAGCATTGTCACATCTCGGAAAGCGTCGTAGTTTTCTCAGTAACATTGGCGGCGCGGTGGCTATATATACGCCCGTACGTACGAGTATGTGGAGTAAATAAGCACAGTATAAACGACGGCACAGTGTCAGACTAAGCGTGCATATACGAACACGCAGCGAAGGAAAGAGGGCTGACAGTCCGATTCGCGTTGGATGACAATTCGTGCATGGAACTCCGACGTCGCACGTATCCTGATCATATCCCGTTTGTCCTCGCTTTGTATTCCACGTGACTCCCTATAACACGAAACAATGTCGAATTATTCGTATTACTACGTAAAAACTATCGTCGAAGATGGTCGTCCGCTAAAAACATATAAATTTGCGAAAGGGTAAGCCGTCACGCTCTAATTCCTGTAATAAGTTTTACGCTTGTTTTGCGATACGAGATGAGATGAGTAACATGTGAAACATCAGCGCTATCACTTTCGATGAGAGAGGTTATTTAATACAAATTTTTCTTTTTAATTGTAAATATTATACCCTACTTCCTTGGAAGTTAGTTAGATTTACAGAATTGACGAGTCAATTCAGGAAATAAGAAGAATTAAAACAACATAAATTTAACGAAACTATAAAGCAGACATTTGCGAAGCAGTCTTTAAATAATTTACAGAAAAATAATCAACTTGATTTCTTAAATCTTTCTTTAACAATTAATTAACTTGTTTTGACACTTGTCTCATATCAATATTCAATTTATTGAAAAGCAAATTGATATTAATTTCTTTTTTTAATGCTTTTGAAGCTTGCACGGGTACTTTCTATACAGAAGTTGCACATTTCATGAGTTATCTATATATTCAGATCCATTATTAGAATACTAACGTTTAGTGAACGTTGCAGTTCATTTAGAGTGAGAAACAGTCTGACCTATATTGTATCAGGCTAATGTTACATTTGTCCGTTTTTGCCAGACAGAATTTTTACGATAAATTTTTCAAATTTATTGGTCATAGGATAGAGAGATCTGAGAATCTTTCCTGTAACCAATTAATACGCTCAAAAAATTTGTCATACAATAAATGTAATAATAAAATCTAATATTAAGCTGCTCCTCGCCTGTTCTGATGAAGTGAATTACAATGTTCATGAAATCTTGGTATTCTAATAATGAATCTAGACGCAGAGATAAAATACATGATTTCTTTTTTCTTCACTCTCTCTTATTTAGTATTAATCTTCGGCAACATTTTTTCATGTACTTTATACAAAGAAAAAAAAAACAAATTTTTGCTTAGATATCCTGTACAAGCAACCAAAGACGCGTGGTCGACATTAGGTCGTTACAATCTTCTGTCACGTTTATTGCGAGGAGGGCTATCTGGTTCTGGCGACGTACACCATCCTGCCAATACTACCTTCAAGGTTTGTTATTATAGTGTTTTCTGGCTCGATGAATAATAGTGATTTTACGCGAACCAAACGTTTAATAACCAAAACTCGTGCGTCTTTCAAAATTTCTGAATCGCGCGTCTTCGTGCAATGAGGAAGATTTTTTTCGGATGTATCATATTTGGCACATTGCCAAATTCATTTTTAAATGTAAAACACGATCCCTCTCGTACGCGCGAACTACGATGCGTACAGTCGACTCATATTTTTAGGCTTGCAACATCTAACATTCTGCCCTCATGCTCGCGCCTTCGTGATGTCTACACAACACTTTAATGTTTCGCAATCCTTTGAAAATTAGGATTTAAGAAGAATTTTGTGAAAGCTTCTGTAAAGCTGAAAGTTCATTTTTTTTACAGCAGCAGTATTTCAATTAAAAAAGGATTAAATTATATAAAAAATTATAAAATATTAAAGATTTAAGAAGTTTTTTTAATCTTATCCAATGTTTAAAGTTCTAAAGCTGTATTACTGTAATTTTGTTAACTACAATAAGAATCTTCTAAATTCATCTTTATTAAAAATTAACATCGCGGCATTGGGCACTCAAAAATTAAATAGTTTTAAAGAGAATATAGCTTTAATTTCGAAAAAAATCTATGAAATAGAATAAATTAAGTTATATGTAAAAAATAAATTAAAAGCATTTATAATAGCAATCTTTATAATATTAAAAAATTTCAGATTAGAAAGATAAACATTCAGAAAGATAAACGTATATTTCATTTATAGTCATTAATAGTTTCGTTGTTTACAAATGTTGATTCATATCCGTTGATTTAATGCCAAAATATCTTTCTCTGCCAAGGAGATTATTCATTCTCGATTTTCACTGACAACGAAACTAACATATGTGATGTCAATTAAATTAGTACCTAGCTTGCTATATTCTTCTCACTGATAACAATTGTCAATTGGTATACAAAACGATTATGAAACGCTGAAAATATGCATCGTCAATCTGATATGGCGAAAAAGAACGTCTGAGCTGTTCTCATAATATAATGATTCATGTAGCTTCTTTAAAATTCCCAAAATAACTTGTACCATGTCGGTCGAAAACGTGGCTTCAACTTAAATTTACTTAATCTGTAAGCCAATGTAATCTCTCTTAATATTATTACATTATGAGTTTTATTTACAGCGAAAAATTCGTAAATTAACTCATGCATCTTAAAATTAAAGAGAGATAAGGATAATATTATATATTTCAAGCATATAATAAATTAAATACATAAATAAATATAAAATCAATTTTAAATGAAATCATTTTTCTATTAAAAAATATTCCTAAAAGCAATAAATAATTAAGAAGTAATAATTTTTTATGCGATATTTCACATATAATACAATTGATACTACTATTTCTTCACATATTTGTATAAAAAAAATTCATATAATATTATGACGGAGTGAGAGAGAACCGGTTCATGAATTAAACTTTCTTTTTACCATTTACGAGAATTTCCTTTATAAGGAAAAGAGCAATTCAATGCAAATAAGTGACTTGTATATTGGTGTCGCTTCAGCGACACAGCTCGGATGGAAGAGGGAAGGGACAGTTGGTTCCGAAACAGAGTGAATCTCCGGATATTCCAGTGTATCACGTACCACACGCTCGTCAGCGTCATTTTCGATACGATCGCGTACGGTACAGAATCGGTATCACCCATCGGTGCCATCACTTGCAACCAGGTTTTCGAATTGCGCTCCGGATTGCGCAGAAAGAACGATTAACACGTTTTGGTGATTCGCAAAACGCCAACAATATTGGCCCTGTTACACAGACAGACTTAATTATAAGGGTAATTATGGGCAGCACGGTGAATTGTGGAATTATGGAATTTTACAAAGATAAAAAAAATTAATAAAAAACAATTGTACAACGTTTTATTTGCAATTAATCTAATGTATAATTACTGTAATGTGCAATTATTTTAATGTGCAATTATTTTAATACATTTTACATTTATATAATTATATATGTTTGATATTATAAGTTTTATCATTGAGAAGACACTGCAACATTACGTAATATACATAACGACAGTTGCAAAGTAGCAGCAATAATTATTTCAATAGTAACAGCTGTAAATTAGATAATGGAAACTAATTAGTCTATTTTAAATAAGAATATCCATATTTGTCACGATCGCTGTGCACGATCATTTTATTTTGTGAAGTAATTTCTGGTTAAACGATTCTCTTCACTAATTTAACTGAGACATAGCAATAATTGTTAAATTGGGTAATCGTACATCATATCGAAACCATTGAATAAGAGATTAAGTTCAGCTTTAATGTGACCATGACGTGCACAAGGGTGTGTCTTTGAATCGATAAAAGGTCGGCACAATATCACAATTTTAATAGCGCTAAAAAAGGATGTAATTTCTGGATTATCATACTAAATAAAGAATTATTACTAAAAAGCTAGGAGAACGGATTACCTGCAAATAGTAGTTTTTTAATTCTCTTTTGTTTTGTTCTCTTGTGTTTTAAGCCCGATTGCACCATCACTTTAATTTAAGCGAGGCTTAAAACTAGGAATGCACTAGATCGTAAAATTACCGGATATCGAATACCCGGACAGAATGTAACATCGGATATCCGACCGAGTATCCGAGAAGGCAATTTCTTCGAGTCGGATATTTTCCGGATATCTGACCGGATTCCGAGTCTTCTAAAAAAAAGCCTGTACAAAAAAAGATTGTAATTTTGCAACAATGTATAAGATATTATAGCATCATGAATATGCATACTTATTTCTAGAATATTTATATAAGAAAAAATCAACAATTTAATAATATCAAATTTCAACCGGATATATTCCCGGATACTAATGATGTCTGACTATCCGGTCGGATAGTAAAAAAGTGTCGGATACTGAATACTTTCCGGATATCCGGTCCCTACTTAAAACTCTCTGTCTCTTTTTCGGCTTTAAAACGAGGCAAAGAGAATTTTAAGTCTCGCTCAAAAAATAACGTTGGTGCAACCAGGCCTTAATCCCTTTAACTGCTAAATGCGTATAGACTTTAATCATGGAAAAAAATTCGAAGGATTGAAAGGATAGATAATTAAATAAAAAATAAAAAAATGCTCAATAGATATCAAAATCAAAAGATCAATCCTGTCAGAAACAATTTTCATTTGATAAAGCAGGTGATTTGCATATTTACATACATATATGTATCTTTTTTTTATTGATTCTTGTTATCATTTTACATATAAAAGCATTAAAAAGCAAATCATGAAAAAATTATTACAGGAATTATTTCGTATTTTCTGTTGGAATATATGAAATTAAAATTCTTTCTTAGATATGAAATCACGCTCTGCAATTCTGCGTTCCAGCAAGTTTTTTTGTGCACCTTCTAGTATATTTATTTACTTTGCAGCATAATATTGTCTGTATGTTCGCAGACATTGAACATTTGCTTTGTAATGGATTTATATCGACTATCATGTTGTGCAGTGCACAATTTCCAGCGGTAATAAAAGCTAAAAATGGTAACACAAATGCGTTTGATCTGGCATATATACAAATATATATGACTACGGTACCAGTGGCAAAATGCAATACAGACTGTTTGCAACAATAATCGTTGTCGCGATAAACTAGCACCGTGTCGCAACTCAATGATTCTGACTCCACGCCAATTAAGTCGACCGTGACGTAGTAGAGAGTGGTTTTTCCATAAAACCTACGATAGATCCTATTTCCTCCAGGTGTAAAAATTAATAGACACGGTCAGATAATCGCGATTCGCATTATTTCGCTATTAGGCGATATAACGACGATCCCGGATTCTGCTTAGCTATTGTTTACAAATCGACAAAATTGCATGTTTATTAACTGCATGTGATTACAGACAATTGTTGGAATCGATTGTCGGCACGCAAAAGTCATAACAATAAAAATCATCGATAGACGGAATTTCTTTTTAAGATTCGAATAATTCTATCAAAATAGTATTGATCTTCAGGAATTGGAACTATTTGGCAGTCATCCCAAAAATCAATCAGTAGTGCATTTTAGACATCTGGTGTAAGTTAAACATCCAATAGATATTCAATAAATATTTTGATACAGTGTAAAATTTATTGCATCGTCTTGAATAGAAGTAGGTAAAGCCAATTCTAGATTCTACAATTTTATAAAGAGACAATTGATTTTCAAACAAATCATATTATGACTTAAATTATTGTCATTGATCATCAATGATCGTATCTTTTAAGAAATTTCATATATAAAATAAATAGGAATCTCCTTGAATTTTCTGTACAATAATATGATATATTCTATTCTATATAAATTGAAATAAAAAAATGTTATATAAATATAAGTCTCTCATAAATATAGGTATCTTAAAATGTTTTATTAAAAAGTTTAATAATAAATAAGCTGAATAAATTATAACAAAAATATGAAATGTATAAGAAACAATTTTACCTATAAGTTTGCAAAGTATCTCAAAGTATTGTCTATTCATGTTAATATAACCTTGATATCGTATAACGTATATTTTTTATTCATATATTAGGTGTTGGAATTAATTCGTAGCGTTTTTTAATGAAAGAATGTTATTTATTTCACATGAGCATTAAAAAATACATTAATGAAAGTACTTCCCATCACTTGTAAAACGCTACGAATTAATTCCAACACCTAATATATATTTTAAATGTTTATGGATATTATTTCAGTAATTTTGAATTTATCATTTTTTTAGATGAGGATAAAAAAAATCATCATTAGGAAGATTTCCTTTACTATCGCAAAAAAAGATGATAAATTTAAATTAAATTGAAATAAACATACATAAAGCATTTTAGAACCTATGTTTGGATAATATTTTTTTCTCTTTAGCTTACAAAACTATTAAAGTATTATAAAAAATTCGGGGACACTGTATAATTTAAGTATTGAATTTAATTTGGAATATATATTTTTTATTTATATATATTTTTAAATGTTTATGAACATTGATTATTTCAGTGATTGATATAATTTGGAATATAAGTATGTAACAAATCTAACAAATTAATGACAAATTAATTATTATTAATGTACTAAATTAATATTAAATGTATTAAATTAATATTAATGCATTAAATTAGCATTAATAAATGATAGTTAATTTACTATAAAAACAAACCTGTTAAAAGAAATTAACTTTTTTTCTCTGCTCTGCATACGGTACTGTCCAGAAGTGATATACAATACGATCATTCAGGAAGATAATCCACCATACGAACGACGAATAACCTTCCTACAGTCATAACTCGCGCAATTATAAGAACTGATAAGAATCGGCGTCATCGTGACATTGACAATAGCAGTGCAGAAAAAGTGAGATTAACTAGTGAGAACGAAGTTTCATATTAACATTGTCAAGAAGACATGTGGCCAATGGAATAAATTGGACTCTACCGATCGTTGCCAAATTTCCGATAGCTCATTTCGCAGATCTCATCGGGATAAGAATTTTCAAGTGTACGAAAATGAATTCGTATGGGTGGAACAAAGAAATATTCGAGCCAGAATTCGTTCGACAAGAAACAAAGAAGATCGAGGTGAGTATATGATAATGTACGACATACCTTACATATTTCGAGAATTTATGAAACAACTTTAGTACAGCAGTTGACAATTGCAAGATCACAACAAACAACTAATTTCGAACGGTTTAAGTTTAAACAGTCCTGCTAATTAGAAGTTACAAGGATCACCATTGGTAATATCTGTCGTTTTAAATCGCGCGCATGCTGACTCAAGGTTTTCAAAATGGCGACGAATTTGAGACACGAGCGTAACCATTGGCTAGATTTAAGAATGACAACCAATCGCGTTTAATCGTTATAATGTGAACAATAGGTTCTGTTTTTATTATTCTGGCACTAAAATTTCTTTCTCATTTTTGGCCAAATATCGAACATATATCTATTTCACTTTAAGTTCCAAAAGTGTACACTCCAGTAGTTCAGCTGTAGAAAATAGACGTATAGAATCCGAAAGCCGCCACTGAACGTGCACCTTCTCGTGTCTTCTCCATCGAGCCAATCAAGGTCATTTCGAAAGCGACGAGAACTGTATAGTGTATAATGGTGTATGTACACACCGGCGTGACGTGCGAAGGAAAAGCCATGGGTGAAGGTTAATGGTTATCCTCGTGGATGAATCTGTCCGGCCCGGCGCAGAATCTGTTAGGTTGTAACGGTTTCGAAACCGCGTCGGAGTACCTTCTCGCGCTTCGTAATCCGTGCCAGTTAAAACGTGACGAATATCGAGGCATTTAAGATAACATCGGGAGTTCGAGCTGCGTCGTTCGCTCGAATGATCGGTGTTTTTGAAATCATTCGGGATTCAATTTGGATTTGAGCGTAGCCGAGAAGAAAAAGAGAAAACAAGTGCGATGAGTTACTACGGTGGTTACGGCGATGGAGGTGGCACCGAGGAGGATGTGTTTGTTAAAACGGCGGTCGAGATCAAGCGATTCCTACCGTCGCTCTTCAATATCAAAGTGGTACGCTTATTTGTCTCACAATCAGAGGCAAAGAGCCGGCAACCGATGAGTCATGAAGCAGACTCCGTTTTAGTATCTTCACTAGTAGATAATCTTCGAATTTTTCGTAGAACCTGTTTCGTCAAAACGAGTATTTGTCGAAATAAATTTTTTATTGCCCAATATATTTTTTAAGCAGCGCATCGACTGGTATTTCTATTTCGTTTTTCTTTATTATAAATTACAAATTATAAATTGAGGTAAATTTTAATTAAATAATTATTATTTATTAAGAATAAATTAAGAATAAATTTATTTATAAAAAATTTTTAATTTACTTTCTGAATAATTAGAAATAGTAATTTTTCTAATTTGAGATTCTATCAAATTGTTTCTCACTTAAGGATCCTGAGTAGTCATCACAGTCATATTGAATTGTGACGTCGAAGCGAGAAATGATATATTAATTTTTATTACATGCATTTATAAAAAAAAAAAGACAATTTGAATAAAACAAATGATGAGATTGCTTTAAAACATTTGTAAAAATGGATGAAAACTATATTTATCCTCCTTGACAGTAAATAATCGTAAAAAGTAATAAAAAACACGTGTAAGTGAAAATAAGCTACACGTGCGCATTGAATAAACTAATGTGCCTTTTATCATCTTTTATGATTATTTATTGACGGTCAGGGGGGATAAGCATAGTTTTCGTCCATTTTTATAACTGTTTTAAAGCAATTTCATTATTTTGTTTTATCCAAATTGTCTTTATTTATAAATGATACGTAATAAAAAAATCAACGTGTCATTTCTCGCTTCTGACATCATGATTCAATATGGGCTGCGTTCCACTTAACATTCGCAACGCTCACAAGCATCGTTTGTCTTTGTTTAATATTTGATAAACGATAAGGATTAGTGATTTCACGAACGTTATGAATGTTAAGTAGAATCCAGCCATGATTGTGATGACTATTTAGGATAACTAACAAAGGGAAGACACGACGTGATAATAATCAATTGCGACGAAACTCATTGTCGTATAGGTCTGTGTATAGAGATAAAAATCATTTATTTTTTTCTTATAGAACTTAAAGAATTTTTTTAGAATTTTTTATCAATTTTTTTGTATGAAAATACAAATATTAAAAAATTCTAAAAAATTCTGAAAAAATTCTCAAAATTTTATGAGAAGAAAATAAATAATTTTTATCTCTCGCTGTTTTTCTGTAAAATTGATAATATTTAAGTAAAAAATTATTGAAACCAATATTCAACGATTTTTAGTCATTTTTAATCGATTTTTTCACAAACGCTTGAGAAGCGCATTATATCTCTTTAGTATCACTTGACATGCAGATCTATCGCTACAACGAGATTCGTCATAATCGATTTATTATCACGTTATGTGTAAAAGATATATTTTCTTGTAAAAGATATACAAACAATAGAAAAGTAATTATAAAGAATTAGATCACTTGCTTTCCGATACAAATAATCAGAAAAATTATCGATAAATGTTTTATAAAAATGATATGTATATATCTACGAGATAAACTGCTTTGTTGTGTTTTACTAGCATAATATAATATATAAATCTTTTTAAATAAAAGCTTGACTAAATATCTTCACATATAAAATCATGTAACTTGTGCATATCATATTGGAATAAAATGTAACACCGAGAAAAGCGCACGATTGATCAATTCCTCTCATTTAACACTTCCTATTTTTCCTGCTCTAGAAATCGCAAACTTATATAAAAAAAATCTACATTAATCTTGAATGATTCTTCACAATGTGAATACTAAAACTCTTTAATTTAATATCACATAATTATTCATGTCTTTTGTAATATAAATACATTGCATGCAAGATATTCTAACAATACCAATGGTGATGGCAATAGTGATGACGACATTGTACGAGAAATGTGTAACTGATACAATGCATTCTTGCATGATACGTATTCATTCATTAGAAAAAATTACATGTGTCATAACATGCGTCAATACAGTGGTATTCATGCTGTCCACGTGTTTTTACAAAACATGTAAATTATTTCAATTCTAACTTAAAAAATTTTGTTCACGTATTGAAAGAGTGAAAAGAATAAGGACGATGAAATAGAATTCCGGAAAAAAATGTTATAAATATGAACATATTTTGTATATAATTATGTATAATGTTATATATGAAACATTTTTTTTCGGGATGTAAACAATAATTAAAAATAATTATTAAATAAATAGGTAAAATATTAAATGATTAAATACATACTTATATATATAATAATATAAATAAGTAGCATAATAGATGATTTACTAAATTAATTTCGTTAATATTGCTCTTTTATTTGCAATTGTTTATTTATAATTAAAAACGTAATTGGTTTAGTTTATAATCTGCATGTCATTCAGTCTTTTAATACGAACCTTTTAATATGATAACTTTTTGTGTATCAATTTATAATGTAAATATTTAAATTAATCATTGACAATATACCGTATAAGTTGAAAACTTGTTTAGAAGAAAATCAGAACTTTTCTTTTCGACTGCTGAATTCTCAACAAATATTTAGAATATAGATGCACTTTTTGCATTTCATTTCATAGCTGCCTACTTTTATTAAGTTCGATCATCAGATGTTTTGATATTTTCAGAAACAATAAAAAAATAATTGTATACAAATTGATAAGATAAAATAAAAGTATATTTTAACGCAGACATTTATTATATTATTATATTGACATAGATATTCATTGGCTAATACTTTGCACATTGTAATGCTTTTCTGCATCATACCGTGTACTAATTTGTTATCTCTTTACGTTCACGCAGCTGTTCACATATCCTTATTAAACAATATCACAATCTAAATTGCGGTTCGTTGTCTTCCGGTATAGTTATCATACCACTATTTCCACAAACGATAGTCATATCGAACTTATCTGATAAAGATAGCTATTCCAAGTTCGAATAATGAAACTTTTCTCATGGCGAATAGTTTTAATTCTCATTTTGTATCGATTGCACAGTTTCGAGGAGAAATCTGCTTTGCTTACGTGACGATTTTTTTCTGCACACGCGTTTATTCTTTTCTATGCATATAAAGCGATTCGCTTCGTTAACTCACCGACATGGATTCACGACGTAGCAAATATACTAATTATCGCTACTCTAATTACATGCAAGAAGGTCTGGCGGTTCTGAAAATTGGATCTAGTGTCGAATCTACAAAATCTACGAATAATAGGATAATCGGCAGGAATAATAATATCCTTTACTTGACCAAACGCGAGTCTGTTCCTAAAAATTCGGCAGTAAAGCCGAACAAGTCCCACGATTCTACAACGTATAAAAAATCTTTTGAAGATAAAGGGATACGAACAACAAAAAATTTTATTGGAAAACCCTGCTATAATGTAGGCCAAAATCGCAATTTTTTCCCTTTTTTCTCGAAAATAGATCCGCGTATATACGACTTCATGCACAAACTGATGTTCGCAGCTAGGGGAGAAAGGATCCGGCTTTAGACCACGAGGGGAAGTCCAAGACTTCAATACCCTGAGACGAGAGTGCCTGGCGACGGGAAGACTCTTCGAAGATCCTGAATTTCCAGCCAATGACTCGTCATTGTATTTCTCTCGCAGACCGGATAGATACATAGAATGGAAACGACCGATGGTTAGAAATCTTTTGAATTATCCTAAATTTTATTAGCTGCTGTCGACAATAATTTACAAATCAAACACGAGGAGAATGATTTTAACATTACCTACAACGCGCTAACTTCGCAGGAAATCGCGGATGATCCTCAGCTCTTCGTGGAAGGTTTCTCAAGATTCGATGTTCAACAAGGAGAACTGGGAGACTGTTGGTTGTTGGCCGCAGTGGCCAATCTGACCATGCATTCGAATTTGTTCTTTCAAATAGTGCCAGAAGATCAGAGCTTCGAGGAAAATTACGCTGGAATCTTTCATTTCAGGTTTGCTGAACGCATGCAGTTATTTCATAAACAACGCTTTTCCGACGTGGCCAAAAATAATTTAATTTACATTCTTATTATATAAACGAAATGTTTATAGGAACGAATTATATATTTTATTCAGAAGTTTTTCGTTTATTACTGAATAGAATATCACGAATATATTATCTAAATTCTGCGATATTTATGTGACAAGTTTTTCTGCTAAATTACAAATTACTATTAACTTGGAAAGGACTCTTACATAAGATTTGTACATTTATTAGATTTTGGCAGTACGGTAGATGGGTCGACGTAGTGATTGACGATCGATTGCCCACCTGTCGTGGAGAATTAGTGTATCTTCATTCGGCTGAGAGTAATGAATTCTGGAGCGCCCTTCTCGAAAAAGCGTATGCAAAACTGCATGGTTCCTATGAGGCATTAAAGGGCGGTACAACCTGTGAAGCCATGGAGGATTTCACTGGTGGAGTAACGGAAATGTACCAAATGGATGAAACGCCACCGAACTTGTTCAATATTCTCTTGAAAGCCTCTGAGAGAAACTCGTTACTGGGTTGTTCTATCGAGGTGAATAAGTTATAATATTTATTATTATAGATCGCATGCTTCAATTGATTATTACTTTGATCCCTTTTTCTATTAGCCCGACCCCAATGTAGTGGAGGCTGAAACACCTCAAGGATTAATACGCGGTCACGCGTACAGCATCACTCGCGTGAAGAACGTGGAAATCCAGATGCCAAATCGATCCGGTACCATACCTTTATTGAGGCTTCGGAATCCTTGGGGAAACGAGGCAGAATGGAATGGGCCTTGGAGCGATCAGTGAGTAGTCTCCCCCTATGTTTCGAAAATTATAATTCCAAGTTCACGTTTTCATCATTTATCGATAGATCACCAGAATGGAGATTTATTCCTGATCATGAGAAAGAGGAACTTGGCCTAACATTCGATATGGACGGTGAATTTTGGATGTCGTTCCATGATTTTACTCGCCACTTCACTCAACTCGAGATATGCAACTTGAATCCAGACTCCTTAACGACGGACGACATCAGCGCTGGAAAGAAACGCTGGGAGATGAGCGTGTTTGAAGGAGAGTGGGTGCGTGGAGTAACAGCGGGTGGTTGCAGAAACTTTTTAGGTGAGATATATCGGACTGATCAAATTTTGTAAGAGTATTCTCATTAAACAAAAAACATATATTTTATAGAGACCTTCTACCATAATCCGCAGTACCGTATTACATTGGAGTCTCCAGATGACGATGATGATAAGTGTACCGTAATTGTTGCTTTAATGCAAAAAAATAGAAGAGCGCAAAGAAGAATGGGTGCTGATTGCCTCACTATCGGATTCGCGATATATCATGTATATGAAATTTAATTGATTCTTATATAATAATAATAATATATATAATATTATATAATAATAATAACAGTCTAATAATACAGTACAATAGAATTATAAATTTGATTTGTTTGAAAATTCAAATATTTATCTTCGACATTTCAAAGAAAATAAAGTTTCATTACTGTTTATAAATTATATTTTTTATTACATAACTTTGTATTGAAAAATTAATAAGTAAAATGTCATTCAAGAAACGCATGAATTTTCAAGAACTCGTCATTAGAAGATGAAAAATAAAAAATATTTTCTATTAAAAGTCTACTTTTTTTACAGTTAGACTATCCGGAGAGATTGCCAAAACCACTAGATATTAATTTCTTCAAGTACAACGCATCTGTTGGGCGTTCACCGGCATTTATAAATTTACGGGAAGTTACGTGCCGTTTCAAATTACCGCCGGGTGTTTACTGCATAGTTCCGAGTACTTTCGATCCAAACGAGGAAGGTGAATTCTTGCTGAGAATCTTCTCTGAGAACAAGAATAATATGGAGTAAGTTCTCTTGCGATATTGTAATATAATAATACGTTAAAGAACTTTTATCTAAGTGTTTCTGTTTGTTTACAGAGAAAATGATGAAGAAGTTGGTATTGGAGAAGTTGATGATAGGGTAAGGATAATAATAGCAATCCTTAGCAATACGAATTATTTTGTTTATTGTAATAAATTGAAGATGATAAAAAAAATCTTTCAAATTATATATTTAAATCAGAAAGTTTTAATCGAAATTTCCAAGATAGTTGTGTACAAAATTCTTACACATCAGATTGTCAGCTTATACTAATGTTTAGAATTGATGAATCATACTAACGCGACAAATCACACAACTTAGAAGACATTTATAATAATTCACAGCACTGGCACTGAAAGCACTAATAATTCAGTTTGATGAATATATGCATTGTGTGTCAAAAAAGTGTAATCACAGATTAGAAATGCATTAAATTAATTTATGTTAAATTGCACGTAAAAACGTAGAATTAACCAATATTATGTAATTAAATTTTGTGTTCAGCTAATGCTTGCAAAATTTAATAGTGTTGTCTCCATCTGATAATTGACTCACGTTATGTGAAAAATGTCGCTCACAATAATAACTAATCACTAACGAGCCGCATGTTTACATTGCTTGGCTTTTAGGTAATTAATCCTGCGGATGATAAGGAGGATCAAAACGGAGACAACGTAAGTAAAACGCATGCTTGTATGAGGCAATAGAAAGCTCTAATATGTTTTATGTATGAATAAGAAATTAAAGAAATATAGGATTGTGTTCAAGAACTCAGGGCATTGTCAGGATAAAATTATCCTTGTTGTTCACCGAATGTTAAACAAAGATAAAATAATAGTGCGTACCCTGGTGAACATAGTCTTGGATTCGATTTCGCTACAACCGCTTTGATTCGAAAATACGTGTAGAACATAATAAATAAGCATAATGAGTATACTGTGAATGTATGTATATAGTAGAAATCATAAAGAAATTGGGTAAAATAGCGTAATGTATGTATATAGTAGAAATCAAATTCATTAATAATAATCAATAAGAAATAAGAGAAAAAGGAATGAGTTCATTACGTTTCATTTCATGTTTTGAATTCACTTGTGATTTTCAGTTATTTTCACATCTTTTAGAAGATGTCATTCCTATTTTTCATGGCTCATACTGTATACATAAATTTTACGTATTAATGAAAAAAACTAAATTAAAATATTTTAAGTTATGTTTAAATATTGTAATTTAAAAATAGTTATAAAAAGTTTGAAGTTGATTCAAATTTTATGGAAGAGATGCAGAATTTTAGATTACGATTGTTTTTATGTTTTATAATGAAATATTTTTTCTGTATTATTTGTAGGTTCCCGAGGAACCTGAGCAAGATCGCAATAGCGATAAAGTCCGAGAATTCTTCAAGAAACTTGCTGGCGATGATTTGGAAGTGGATTGGATGGAACTCAAAGATATTCTAGATTACGCCATGAAGAAAGGTAAATATTGTCTCCGCGCTGAGAGATATGTCTTGATGTAAAAATAAGTATGAAAAAAAAAGAGTATGTACAGTTTTAAATACGAGTATATATAGTTTCCGTACATGATCGTATTTTATTCTAATTATAAGAGCTTTGCTTCATAGCTTTTTGTAATTTTTATGCTTAATTTGCTCGATGTTTCTCATACTTGATAAAATCATACATTTTAAAAATCATGCTTTATCATTAATCTTATATTTTTTATATTTTATCACCTGCACCGTTTATTTTTAGCCTGATAGTCGATTAATTTACTACAAATTTGCTCCTCATTATAAATTATTTTATTCTTTCAGCACGCTGTACAGCATTTTATGATCATTTAATAATCGTATCAAAAATTCTGCATGCTTATCTTTTATCTTGTAATTTGTCTACAATGCATAAATACATTTGGGTCCTTCAAATAATTGATATAAATCCAATATCAATATTTCGAAAATTTCTTTATTTAATTAGATGAATTAAAAACTGTTTAAAAAATTGAAAATAATTGTAATAATACAATCTTTTAGTAAACAAGCATAGAGTATACATATATTATATATAAATGATATATAAGCTTTTATTAAAAATACAATATTTAATTCTTGAAGGAACTAGATTATTAGAGGTTGTATAAAAGTTAGAGAAATGTAGATTGTAACATAAGGCAAGAAATGTGAATGTTACGGATTCTTATGGCCCAAGTGTACGTATGTAAAACTCAAAGCTAACATGTAGCTGTGTGTTACGGGTAGAGTTACCACAATTGGCGCATCGTAGCGAGGCACATGTTCCCGAAACTGTTGAAGGAAATGATTCGTTTGTCGACACTCTCATCTCACTCCTGTGCGGCATTGTTTGTAATAATGAACAGTACAATAAGCCCGTAGGTAAGACAAAGACACCTCCTATCACAGGATTGTTTTACCAATTGTGTTACGCCGTGATGATTATGTCCCACTTGTTTGATTATTTATCCCTATGATAACACACGAAACGCGCTTTCATCAGCATTCGGTATATGGTGATATATAACTGATAATGACAATATCAAAATGATGTTAGCATGTCGACACTTTATGTCTCCCACAAGGTAGGACAGAACTTTTCGATGAAAAATACCTACCGCATGCTTTTTCAATTAACAGAGAATGAAATATTAACGAATTGCTTAAATTTGTCGGCACACGTGTAAAGTTTGCAATGTAGCTGTATCATAATTGTTGAATTTGTCATTTCTATTGTATAATTGAAGACATTACTGTTTTAATACATTTGTTGAAAAACTGTAAGATAATACAGTACTCTTACGTTTTCATTTTAATTTCATGTGAATTTATACGTATTTTGAAAATTTTTATGATAATATTTTAGATATTATCTCTTACATACATGAAGATTATAACAGGCAAAATGAGTTTTTCTCTTAAATTGCAGAGACTCACGACAGAGGTTTCAGTAAAGATATATGTCGCAGTATGGTTGCTATGTTAGATGCAGATCACTCCGGCAAACTCGGTTTTGAAGAATTTAAAACGTTGTGGAATGATATTAGAAAATGGAAGGTAAGTGCGAAATTTTTCAATTTGGTTTTTTAACTTGTAAGATATTTGTATGCCTAATATTTTTACGGTATTATAAATATTTCAGGCTGTTTTTAAATTGTACGACAGAGACGAATCGGGATATTTAAATGCATTTGAATTAAGACAAGCGTTAAATAGCGCGGGATACCGTTTAAACAATCATATTCTTAATATATTGGTTCATCGTTATGGTACTAAAGATGGCAAGATTACTTTCGATGATTACATAATGTGCACGGTTAGACTTAAAACAATGATTGGTAAGTGAAACTTGCATTTATCTAATAATTTATATATATATATATCATTTATATATATATCATTTATATATATTAACTATTAAAATATATATTACCTTTTAATATACGAGGTCTGTCCCAAAAATATCCGACTTGTGCGTGTGTATATCTTTATCCTTGGGCATCCTATTATGGAAAACAGGTATTCAGTATTTCGGGTGGACCTTTAAGAGTACTCTCATCAAGCGGCATGATCCAACAGCTGTTCAATTGGCAACGGTACGCAGTTGTGTGAATGTCGAAAAGCATCCAAGCGTCGCATTTCACAATGACTGAACGAGTCGAGCAGAGAATTTATTAAATTTTTTATTAAATTTTATCAAAAACTTTGTTATACATGTTCCGTTTGGTATGATCCGTCAAGTTTATGATAATGACTCTATAAGTGATACACAAATAAAAGAATGATTTAAACGATTCAAAGCTGGCCATGTCTCAGTGAACAGTGATCCTCGTTCCAGCAGACCTTCAATGTAAAAAACAGCGAAAAATGTGGAACGTTTATTGTGCGATCTGCAATCAACAAAAATCGTCATTTAACTGTGCGAGAGTTAGAAGAGGACCTTGGGATCCCAAAAACTATTGTTTCTCGAACATTGACTGAAGATCTGGGAATGAGTCGCGTGATTGCAAAATTCGCTCCACTTATGAAAGATCAAAAGAATTCTTGAGTTGAAATTGCCAAAGATATTCTGGAATCCATCAATAAAGATCTTAAATTGCTTAAAAGGATTATTACTAGCGATGAAATATGGGTTTATGACTATGATCCTGAAACAAAAACACAATTTTCGCAACAGGTGACGAGAGAAGCGCCTCGACTCAAGAAAGCGCGTCAAAAGCAACGTGAAGGCAATGCTCACTGTTTTCTTCGACCAGGAAGGTGTTGCACGAATATGGTTCACAAGGTCGCATAATAAACAAGGAGTATTATTTGAAAGTTCTTAAACAATTGCGTGACGGGGGTGAGGAGGAAACGTCCGCATTTGTGGAAAAATGGAAACTGGCTGTTGCACCACGGTAATCCTCATTCATCTCACCTGATTCAGAAGTTTTTTGACTAAACACAGTATTGTCCAACTTCGTCAACCTCCGTATAGTCCAGATATAACCCCGTGTGACTTTTGCTTATTTTCTAAATTGAAACATCCATTGAAGGGTAAAAAATTTGAGGAAATAATAACGATATTGAAGAAATAAAGCAAAATGCGACGACGGAGCTGTTGGCTATCATAAAAAACGACTTCCAGGCTGCTTTCGCAAGTGGGTGTACCGTTTGTAGAAAGTCATTACTCCGAAAGGAAACTACTTTGAAGGCGACGTTGTTCATATCACTTCGAAATAGCTCTTTCTCATGATACAGATAAAGGTCGGATACTTTTGGGACAGATCTCGTATGTTAACATGTTTTGTTAATGTGTATATATCAATATTTATGAATTAATTATATATTGATGTCATATATATATTAGGTGTTGGAATTATTTCGTAGCGTTTTTTAATGAAAGAATGTTATTTATTTCACATGAGCATTAAAAAATACATTAATGAAAGTACTTCCCATCACTTGTAAAACGCTACGAATTAATTCCAACACCTAATATATATATATATATGTATGTATAAAATTATTATTAATATTAATATAAACATAAGATAAAACCAATTATTATGATGTTATAGATATCTTTAGAGAGAGAGATCCAGATAAAACCCAAACAGCTACGTTCACCTTGGAAGAATGGATGGAAAAAACACTCTATTCATAATAAGATATAAATTCAATTTATCATAAACTTAAGAATCTTTCTAACACCAATGTATCAGATTGTGATGATAGATGGCCGTAATTATGAATGAGAAATATTTTTTTATGGAGAACCGCAAAAGAGAACATACTTTATAAGTTGAGAGATAATGTATATGTATCTACACAAAACTTATTAATTCCTTCGAATCAATGTTACGAAAGCATTCATATGACTTTACACATATACACTATATGAATTTAAAAGGAATAAGATACTGTATTTATACATAAGAATATATATATATATATATATATATGTATGTATATATATGTATGTATATATATATATATATATATATATATTCCATCTAATAATTATGTTGATTTGTATGTGGAAGAATATAATATCGCGTGTCTTAACATTATTTAAATAATTGCAATTATCATTAAAATTTATTTTAAAAATATAAATAATTTATTGAAACATATAATGTGTATATATTAATTGATCCGTAGATTTATGCTTTTTTAAATTTTAATACTACATAAAGCAACAATTCAGTCTTATTAATTTTTACAATTTTTCACTTATATTTTATAAAATTGACAAGAAAGTGTAATGGAAAATAAGTGAAGAATGGATGTAAGTGTGTATGTTGCAGAGTGCAATTATAAAAATACATTTTCAAAATAATTAATATTTAATTACACATTCAATATACTAAATAAACTAAATTCGTATTTAAATGCTGTGTTTCCATTATACATATTCGATTTAACTGAAATATGAAATATTATAATTCAATTTTATTTTAAATTGCATTATCTTCAATATCACTTTATTAGTGATGTTAATATGTTTACATCTGTTATATATTTAATAATCTTTATTAAACTACATTTCTAACGAATTCTAAAGGGCCCTATTCTTTGTAGTTAAACTTCTTGCATAGTTCATCTTTTCTTGTTTTCTATTCAACTGGAAAGAAAAGGAAAAAAGATGAACCGTGCGAGAATTCTAAAAAGAACAGATCTAAGAACTTCTGCTTCGTACAATATTACTTAGCTACTTTTTAACTTGATAAAACAACGAAGGCAACTTAGTTTCTCTCTTTTATTTCTTTATTTCTATAAATAAAAAACAAAATAATAATATAGGTCTATTTACATTATTTATATTTTGCATTCAGTATCTTCGCTTTTTTTCTCTTCAAAGTCTAAATTAATATGTCATTTATTATCTCATTTTAAGTGCAATAATATTTTCGAGGATTTCAATGCGAACAGATCTATTGGATCATCTAAAAAGTATCCGCGGTTTTTTGTCACTAGATGTGTGTTGATGCTCATATATCTAGTGACAAAGTACCGCGGATACTTTTTAGATGACCCAATATTATCGACATTACTTTATAGTTATTAAAACTTTTCGAATATCGATATGTTGGAAATACCTTACAAGTAAACTTGAAATTGAAATAATATTTTATCGAATATACACAGGGGTATCCCGCAATTTTTTGCCATTCTTATTGAAAGGGCTGTTCAAGGGTTCGTGAAAATTTGCGTATTCTGGTATATTTGCGTTGCAGCGCTTGCGCGTTACGATTGTAAATAAAGTTCCGCGTAAAAATTTGCGGCGGCACTTGTGATGTTGCAGTAATTATTTTGTTCGAGATTGTCCAAGATGTGGAATCGCTCGGAGTGCTTAAGATAAGATTAGCCTTTGAATTGATGCTCTTTGCGTTTGATTGCTATCATGCTGTTGTACGTGACAAGTTAGAAACTCCATTCGATTGGACCGAACGTGAAAGTGCACAATATTGTGTCACGCTCAATGTTAGTATGCATTAGCAACGTTTGAGCCAGTCATCGCGATCAACGAACCACAATCAACGTACGTCTGTTTTCTGTGACTGAATTAGTGTATACCCACGTGTTACACTTGGAACATAACAGTCTCATGCCGCGAGGTTAAAAGTCACCTGGCGACAATATGGTATCTTCGTGGTGTTACTTCATACTTCCAATGGTCTTGCTCATCGGCTTGCTTCGCAAATGTCGAGAGCGCACTTGGGGAAAATGCAAGAGCACCAGCAATCTACAAGACCGGGTATTCCTTGTGACCGGCGCTAACTCCGGCATCGGCAAGGAGACGGCGAAGGAATTGGCCAAGCGAAAAGCCACGATTATTATGGCCTGCAGGGATGTACAAAGTGCAACGAATGCTATAGCAGAGATACGCAGCAAAATATCTACTGGCGAATTGGTGATCATATAATCTTTCTTTAATAAAATTGTACCACAGTAATCTTTACATATCGAATTATGCAATTCTATCTCTATATTACTTTTTATCTGTCTTTTTTACCCAAACAGAACAACAAGTTATGATAACGTCAAAACATTAAAATGAAGATGATTGAAAAATGACTTTTAATGATCGTTGTGGAGTCATTTTAACATTATTTTGATATTATAATGACTTGTTCTACTTGGGTACTTTATAACTTAATGCATATATGATTTATTCCTATTCATATAGATTCCTATGGAGTTGGATCTTGCATCTTTCTCATCGATTAGAAAATTTGCCAATGAAGTACTAAAGAAATTTTCCCAAATTCATGTGTTGATCAATAATGCTGGGGTATATGCACCTCTGAAAGATCACGCTTTGACGAAAGATGGATTTGAGATCCATTTCGGAGTAAATCATTTGGGTCACTTTTTGCTTACCAATTTACTTTTGGATCGTCTGAAGGAAAGCGCTCCTAGTAGGTTAGTATAAAGTAATGTTTTAGAGTGACAAAACGATATTGAAATAAAACTTTTCGTACAGAATAGTGGTAGTGACATCCAAGCTTTTGGAATCTGGAGTAATAGATTTTTCAAACTTGAACGGCGAGAAAGGATTACCGGTAAAAAGCAGAATGAATCCTGGCTATTGTAACTCAAAGCTTGCAAATGCATACTTTGCCGCTGAGCTTGCAAAACGAACAGAAAATACTGATGTTAATGTTTACATGGTGTGTCCTGGATTTACTTATACTGGTTTATTCAGAAATGTGAAAAGAAGCTGGTTTCATTATATCATTTTCTCGCCTGTTGCTCTTATGTTTCTACGCACTGCAAATCAGGTAAATATACAAATCAATATGTGATCCACCTTTAGAAAATCTTTTACCTTTATAAATTCTTTGATCTAGGAAACTAATATGAATAAGAGGACTTTTCCCACACTGCATAAAATGTAGATCATGTAAATCATTTTTTGAAGTATTTCAATAAAATATTTCATAAACGTTTATAAAAAATTTTAAAATATTGCGCAAAAACATTTCACAAAAATATTTTAGAAATATTGTAAGAAAAAGAATACTTTAAAAAACTGATTTCTCAATTATATTTATTTTAGAAATATTTTATGAAAAATTTCTGAAATATTTCAAATCTTACAATTATTTTGGAAATATTTCATGCTGCATGGATTATTATTTTCTATTACAAATTAATATTTACAGGGTGCGCAAACGGTATTGCATTGTGCAACAGAACCGTCATTGTCTGAGGAAAGTGGACATCTGTATCGCGATTGTAAACTTTACGTCTCTAAAAAAGATTTAGATTCAGAAGTAGCACTCCATCTGTGGGAAGTAAGTGCGAAATCGACTGGTTTGAAGGAGATTGTGAAATAAATGATTTTAGAATACACGCGCATATTGTATATGTACAATCAACAGCAAAACTGCTGTTCCGGTGTAGTGAAGAATTGTGCATGTATTGAGATCCTTCTTTTTCTCCAAATGATTAATTGCTGAAAGAGAAGTCACAGTGAGACTTTTAAAACTCGATACAAATGCAATTCACTACATGTGAATTAGAGGACACTTTTGCTCTTCATAGTGCCATTTCACTTTTTGTTGTATTTCAAGTGATTATTCGATATTTATTTTTATATGTATAGCGAATAGGAACTAGATAATGTCAATGTGGCACATTCTTATTCCATTTTTATATATTTAAATTACAATGGATTTTTTATATATATATGTATATTTTAAGATAAGATGTATATCTTCTATTTTGGTGTATATGTATATTTATCTTTATATATTAGATACTCTCAACTCTTCTAAAATCTATAAATCCCTAACAAGTGCGGCCTTCTGTTTTTTTCGCATTGAACAATCTAATGTAAAATATCATCTTTCAAAGTTGAGCGTACAATAGAAAAAAATGTATGTATTTAGAATAAAATACTACAGAGTCTTTATAGCCTTTACAATTTATCAAATAATTATGTGTTAATTATCATGGACATTATCAACTAAAGTTAATTCAAATTGATTTTCTGTTCCTAATTATTGTTTTACTGTTTATATATCTTTTATATTTTCACATAATTATATTCTTGAATAAAAGCTGAGAAAAATTAAAATATTCATACAATGAGTTTTTAAATATCCCAATGTTATAAAATTAAAATTAGCGCTTTTACAGTGCCGAAATTCTTAAACATTTATGCATCTATTAACATAGTTTAATTTTAATTTCAGTTCAACTAATTCTTTATCTTTTTCTAATTTCAGATTAGAAAAAGAGTAAACTGAATTAAGATTAAAGTTAATTTGCATTGATAGAAAGGGTATAATTCTTAGAATTACAAGAAAATAGTTGATCTGTAAATTAAAAATGAAACATTGGCTTCATTCAGGGAGATGCTATTAACGCTATTGTATTATTCTATCTTCATCGTTCATTAAACGTGAAACAAGGATAGTATTATACAAATGGCGCTGATAGTGCGCTTCTCAAATGCATCCACTGAGATAGAAACGAACATGAAAGAGAGAGAGACAAAGAGAGAAGTAGAAGAGATGAGTTTATTTACAAAATCTTACAGCTGTTCCTCGAGTGAAATTTTATAATTCACATTCCTTGCCTCAAATAATTGTTCTGATGCCATATATAGTGGTTTACTGGCTTTCTTATAAAAAAACTGCGTTTCAATCCTTTATTGCCGGTTGTATGCCGGTTTTATGAAGGATTTACATGCGTGCGACATACATGTGTCATCCGTAGTAAGTCCAAAGGGCGTCCAATGGGCAAACGTGTTTCTTAGAGATCTCAGCTGGGGACGCTATCGTCCCTAGAAAACAGATATTCCTACTGGCCGTAGATCGTATACAGTACGAATTTTCAATTAGCCAATCACTTTCCATTACGTTCTGTCATTAAGGAAAAAAAAGACCGAGTCGGTTGGTCGTATTATCGCTTATCGCGCGATACTTGCTGCTTCTATGCGAGAAATATCGTTGTCGTTGGAGACAGATTCCAGCTGATCGGCGCTCCCGCGAAGAAGCGTATTTCGAAGAGGGTGCGATGTGATTTGTTGAGTTCGGTGCGGAGGAGTATCCAAGGCGGAATCGCGATTCGGCCGTGTTGATGTCCGTCCGGTTCGTCGTCCAAGAGTGGCCAAGACTCAGCAAGCTGTTGCAGGCTTCGAATGCGTTTTCCGCTCGCGTTGTTTGACACCATTCTGCAACGGGACGTTGGCGAAACGTTGCTTCACGCATTTATTGAACGTACGCGACAACATTACGTTAGACGTTGCGGGACTGCAGCACGTACTGTTGTAGCACTTTGTAACATACAATCGGGACGATCTGCGATTTCACTGTTTAGGCGTTCCTTCCTTTGTGCGTGGCGAATCTTACATACGCAGACATTCGTCTCCGAGGAAAAGCGCCGGTTGCTCGCATATCGACGCATGATATTTCGAACAATCTTGAACGACGACATACGCTTGTATCTCGCTGTATTACGCCAGGCTTTCGTTCAAGATCCTTTCGTGACTAACCTTGCGGAATGCACTTGGTATCCAGCGAGATATAAACTGCGAATCTTTCGTTGTGATCGAGACGTTCTTCTTGTGAGTGATCGCTCGAATATACGATATGAGTTCCTCTTAACTAATAACATAAGCCGATACAGAAAATTAGAAAAAAAGAGATATTAGAAAAATACGTCCATGTAAGTATACTATTGTTACATAGAACGGCATGTTGACAAGTTCGATAGAAATTGAATTCGATGTTGTCGATGAGGCTCTTAACGAGTATTGATATCGAAATCCATTTGTAATAAACATTTTTTTCGTGTACATACAATGATCTTTTGTCTGTTATTATTGAAATTCACTCGAGTTATTTTATATAATTAATTGATACATTTAAAAGAAATTTTATTATTTCTTAGTATTTATATGATCTTTATATGGTTACTGTGAATTACATGTAAATATCTATCATTATAATAATTTACCGAGAACCATTACCGTGTATGTAGAAATATTGCATCATGTAAGTTAGCGTATTGCAAAAAATCATAGTAAATGGACTTTGGGAGTAGCGAATTGTGTTTATCGCTAATTTAAAGTCTGTTTTTTATTCCTGCACTAGACTGCACTACAACTTTTTTCTCACTTTTGCCAAATATTAAATATATATCTATTTCACTTTAAGTGTATACTCGTTACTAGTGTATACTAGTTCAGCTACAAAAAAACAGATCTTTAATTACTTGCACTACTCTGCATTGGTGTGTCGAAAGAGCATTATATATACATGTGTGTATATACATATATATATATATATATGAAAATATATTTGTTAAAACCATAATATAATGTTCATTGATGAATAATACTGGAAGATATCAGATACATATTCTATTTAAGAATGTGGATGATATTAATATTGGTTATTTTTCTTTAAATATTTTATATGTTTATGATTTTAATAACTTCAGCTTTTAGTACACAATCAATACGAATTAAAAATGCCTCTACCAGTCGAAGCTAAATCTTTTAAATAATTCATATTCAATTATATATATATATATATATATATATATATGTACATGCATATATACCATATTTATAGTCATTCGAAAATTATGCATCGAATTAGTTTTCCGGACTTATAAATGCAATTAAATTATTGTAATAATTTCATGAATCAAATTAAATTGACAAACAATTTTTAATAATTTAATACTCAATCAAGCATCATATTAGAAAGATGTTAATGTGCTGAAAAACAGCTTTTAGTGTTATGCAAAGTAGTCAGGTAATTAAATTTGCTATAGGTGATGTTATAAACCATGCAGTAGGCTGCTTGTCTATTTACGATAATTTTTATGTACAAATATTTTAATTTACGTCCTGCAACAGAGTTATGTATTTCAATTATTCTGTATATAGTAATGAATAATATTCTTAAAGAAGAGCAGTATTTTACTGTGCTATATACGTAATAGTGTATCTTGTTTAATGAGATTGTCGGGACGAAATTAAATCATTGGTGAATGCGAGTAACAATAAAATAAATGTATATATAACTTTATATATTTGTAATTTATTAAAGAATATAATTTACGTTAATCGGAAGACATAAATATATGATCTCTTTGCATTCTTTAATTTTATACTAAACATCTGCTTTTTATTTTTAATTACAAATGTAGACATCCTTAATATTATAAAAATTTGTTTATAACAACTATAAAAACTAATATATATATATATATATATATATATATATATATATATATATACAAATATGTTATTTTAATGATGACATTTTTACATAATTAATATTAAATAAAGCATAAATTAAAAAAATGTATACAAGCGGCATTTATTAAGAAATAAATGAAAAAATAAAATATAAAATTATTAATATCCTTGATATGTTCTTGTTTGTACAAAGTTGTGAGATTTTTTTATGCAATTTATTGCTGTCATATATTTGTATCAAATAAGTTGTATCTCTTATGATACAATTTTGATAGTAAAGAGAATCTTGTTACGAATATTGGATGAATCTCTTTACATGATGAGTCATATTTTTGTCAAGTTGTAGTAAATTTTTAATATACATATGAATGATTTAATAGCGATAGGATGCCGCCAAGACGAGCAGAAGATGTGCCTATGAAGAGAATAGCAGCTGCAGGTTGTAAATTACCAGCGCAACTGCCAGCAGGAGAAATCTTGACGGATATTACACAGAATAAATGGAGACTAGGGAATACCATTGGATATGGTGGTTTTGGAGACATATACCTTGGTAAATATTCTTATATTTTTGTAATCTGTTTTTACTTATATTTGAAATAATCCATATTCTATAGTTTATATAATATTTGTAGAGCTATGTATTAATCTTTCGCTTCTTCTTCCGTAGCCTCTAATGACATTACATTACCTGTTGGTCAAGATGCAAAGTATGTCGTAAAGATTGAACCTCATAATAATGGGCCATTATTTGTCGAAATGAATTTTTATATAAGAGCAGCACGGAAGCACATGAGTAAGTAATGTACACATAATTAAATTAACATATATATAATTATAATTTTATGTATATACACATACTCACACACGCGCGCGCGCGTATAGAGTGGTCTATTTTACTTAATCCATTAGAATATCTCTAAAGCTTTAAGAAAAAATGTTTTTCTGACAAAAATTGCTCAATTATTAGAGGATAAAGAGACTTTGAGAATTTGACCTTGAGAAGATATCCTTAAAGTCAGGCCAAAGTTATCTTAAAATTTAAAGTTATATTAAAATTTTTTAAACATTTTTCTTAAGGTGAGTTCAATGAAGGTCACCAATTTCTTTCTCTCTAGCAACTTTTGTTTGAACCATTTTTATTTTAAACTTAAGGATTTTAGTGAATTAGAAGATATTTTAGTGAATTGGTTAAAACGGATATGTACGTTACAATGTTCAAAAAAGGTTAAGATTTACTTGAAACCCCGGATTTACTTGAGAGAATAACGTTTTTGAAAAAAATGTTTCAGACAAAAGTTGTAAGGTGTAAAAAGATTTATTTACAGATCTTATCAGTTTGACCTTGGGTGGTATCGTCAAGTTTAGAAGTCAAGATCATATTGATTTTTTTTGGAACACCCTTTTAATTCCAGAATCTAATAGCTGATGTCAAGAGCTTTTCAAAACACATAAAGTTATTTTTCATTAAGTACTTTTCGAATTAAGGCTTGAAAGTTGACAGTACCGCCAGCATTAGCATTATGTAAGGTGTTCGGCCGATGGCTTCTTAAATATTGTTAAAATAGGACGTGTTCTAACATAACATTTGTCGAGACTAAGGCCATTATTATAAGGAATTATTACTTTTTTCATTTTTGCACTAAAAGTTCATTTTTACGTTATACTAATGCTGGCGATACTGTAACTTTCAAGCTTTACTAACTCGAAAAGTACTTAATAAAAAATAACTTTATTACAGTGTTTTGAAAAGCTCTTGATGCTAGCTATCAGATTCTGGAATAAAAAAATAGGGTGTTCCATTAAAAAGAATCGGTATGACCTGGCAACACCACCAAGTCAAACTGATAAGATCAGTAAATAGATCTTTTTGTTGAATCCTACAATTTTTGTCTGGAACACTTTTCTGTAAAACTTGTATTTTCCGAAATATTCAGGTCTCAATCTTTTTGGGACATTCTATGTGTATATATATATATTAGGTGTTGGAATTAATTCGTAGCGTTTTACAAGTGATGGGAAGTACTTTCATTAATGTATTTTTTAATGCTCATGTGAAATAAATAACATTCTTTCATTAAAAAACGCTACGAATTAATTCCAACACCTAATATATATATATATATACACTTCAAATGATTGTATTTTTCATGTTTTGATATATTTTACAGTTAAAAGTTGGTGTGAATCTCAGGGAAAGAAGAGAATTGGTGTACCCACATATGAAGGATCAGGATCTCATTTTTATGGAGGTCACCGATATAGGTTTCTAGTAATACCTCGATATGGCGTGGATATCGGAAAATTATTTCTATCGCATAGAAAGAAATTACCAACAAAACTTGTTAATACGTTAGCTGTACAAATGGTAAATTTCACACTTGGAATTGCGAGTTTTGTTATTAATAGTTGATCGAGATTGCAGTTTAATAAAATTTTTTTTTTTTTATAGCTTGATGCATTGGAATACATTCATAGTAAAGGATATGCTCATGCAGATATTAAGGGACCAAATATCTTGTTATCGTATGGGAATGAAATAGGAAAAGAAAAGTCGATGGCATACTTGGTGGATTATGGATTGGCATATCGTTTCCGTACGGGAACCGGTGAACATAAACCATTTGTACATGATGAGAGAAGAGCTCACGAGGGTACTTTAGAATTTACATCGCGGGACGCTCATCATGGAAGTATGTCAATCATTTCAGTAACGTATATTACATTCGCACATTTGCAATTTCTTTTTATATCAAGATTATAAAAATTAATGATTTTTTTCCTTCAAAAGAGCTGGTAAGAATAATTAGCTGTGTTCATCTTAGGATTTATTACATAAAAAACAATTTAATAATAACTTTATTCGGTGGACTGAGCTTTTTTTCTGTTCCTTTTACTGTTATTAAATGAAAAATTAAATTATTTTCTCTCATTCAATAAAATATTTTTTAGCACATTCAAGGAGAGGAGACTTAGAGACTTTAGGATATAACATTATACAATGGTTGTGTGGAAAGTTACCTTGGGAGAAAGATAGTGATGAGATAGGTTTTACTATGAATCCTGAAGAAATTCATCAACAAAAAGAGATTCTTTTATCAGACTTACCCCTATTTATGGATAAGTGCTTTCCTGACAAGAAAAAACCGCCAGGTTAGTAAAAATATAATAAGTATAATAAAAATATATAGTATATACATGTGTGTGTGTGTGTGTGTGTGTGTGTGTGTGTGTGTGTGTGTGTGTGTGCGTGTGCGTGTGCGTGTGCGTGTGCGTGTGCGTGTGCGTGTGCGTGTGCGTGTGCGTGTGCGTGTGCGTGTGTGTGTGTGTAGTGTATATTGTGTATTCATATAACCTTTATATTTCGTATGATATTTATTTTTATAGCTGCGATCATGAAATATATGAAGTGCATTACCGAACTAGAATTTGAGACCAAGCCGAACTATTCTTATTTACGGAATTTATTTCTACGTAGTGGCAGTCAAGATGGCAATATTCCTATATGTCTTTATAACATGAAAGAGTCAAATGAAAATCTTACAAGCTCTATATTTTTTGAGCGTCCATATTTAAGAGAAAGGAAACCTTGTAGACCTGTAAACGGCGAGGTAAAAATTTGCTTGAGTTTTAAGTATCTGCTAATAAAATACTTAAATTTACATACGCGCGCGCGAAATATAGATTATTACTTTAATAATTTTATCTGTTCTAGATACGAATAACACGAAATACTCAGCCTAAGCAACCAGTTCAGAAAAAAGAATTTAGTTGGGAAGCAGTATTAGCATTACATCCAGACAAACTTGCAAAAATCAGTACTCAACTGCCACCTTCGCCTCTCACACCGCCTCTTACACCACCATCGTCCACATCCCCGCGGCCACCGTCTCTGCCAACATATGCAATGTTAGATGTACTTCGTAAAATGAAGGAGAGACAATCAGGTTCATTTAGGCATAAAGCAATACCGAAATCGTCGGAGTAAGTATCCACTTTTGCAATATATATATATATACTATATAACATATGTACACACATCACACACATTAGTACTTTGATTGTTTTAATATGTGATTTTTCGAATCTTAGTAATGAACTCAAACCAAAATGGATGACACCCGCAATGGAAGAAGTTGCGCGATTAAGGAAAAAAATCACTGAGGCGTCTGTAACCGACTTCCAAAATAGTTCACGTGTGACACGTTCACGTGTGGCAAAGAGAAAACGTAAGATTGTATTTCACACACACATATACGTAAGCATCATATAGTGTGATCTATCATTACTGCACTTTTAATCATAGTGTCATTTAAGTATTAATGTATTACGAACTAAATTATTTATTGTCAACTTTAGCAAATTATTAAATTATTGATCAATTAGTTATTTTTTACACTGTCAGAATGATCAATTTGCAAAGAATCTCACTTTATTACTCATATAAATTAAAAAATTAAATTAAGTTTGAAAAATATTGCTGGCATTTTCTATTGCAGAAAATAATTATTTTTATAAATCTTTTTTATAAACATTAGAAAAATTTGTTATTATAAATTGATGCGGTAGTGATGAGCCATCATATGTATACTTCTTAATTTAGATATGTAATGTACATTTGATGATATATTTGCATATTATAGAATCTGGCGTTCAGGAGCAACATAAAGTAATAAAGGATGATTCAACCAATAGCAAGGTTACACATAAAAAAAGGAAAATTTCTTTTTAAAGAAAGTTGGGTCCTATTAAGAGACACAGTATCTCGCATCAAATACATGCGCCTATACTGGGCACAGGAAACACTACAATGCACCTTAACTCGAACGTCGAATTGATCGAAATTAGTATTACAAAGACCTCTGACAATGATCATCGGCATTCACAGCAAATATTAAGTATTATTTGATAAAATCTCATCCATTAATGATGTTATAGATACACATCGCGCCAATTTATTTAAGACTGCTTCATTATTGTATTATTTGCTCTTTGATAACTTTATCTGGTACATATAGAATTCTAAATAGTTGTATAGCGAACAAAATAGTGGTATTAATGAATAAGTACTTCCTTTTATGAAAGGCAGAGATTCAATAGAGTTAATATGTTTATATAGAAACATTGATTTTGCAAACGTAATATTTTTGAAAGATGCAGTGATTTAAGATTTAATTGATTTTAATTGATTGTACAAATAAATTGCAATTTAGTTGTTAAATTTTGAATTTATTTAATTTTGTGCAGTGTAATGAGCGTAATATATTTAAAATCCATCATTTATCAATATTTCAGCTACATATGATTTGAATTGGACATTGATATAAAATGATTGATTTAATCGATAATCTAATAATAGCAGACAGTTGTAAAATTTATTATACTCCCATCTTTTCTCTTAAAAGATATAATTTCAGAAGCAAAAATAAATTTGCACAAAATAGAAAAAATAACTATGTAAAAATTATGCATAATTATATACATTACAAAATTTTGATTTAAGAATATCTTGTGCAATATAGATCATAAAAAAATATTGAAAAAAAGTGGATTTATTATATTCTTTGTAAAATCTCGTTTTCCATTACTATTATCTCTTTTCCTATGTAGCTGCTCAAGAATTGTAAAATATTACGGAGTTACTTGTGATTCCATCATCATTCATATGAAATTAAGCAGTGTATAAAGCAGAAATTCTTTGCACAGATTCTTTCCGCTTTACGCACATCGCATATCATATGCTTTCCTTTGTTTAACTCTATAAAGTTACATTTCTTCTTACATTGTTCTAATTTGTATAATAACAATTTGTATTTAAAGCTACATTAATTTCGACAATACTTTCTTACATGTATGTGCAGTATAAAAAATATAAATCGTAATGTATTTTACATTTAAATTTACATTATGACTTAAAATTGTACTAATGTTACAAGGAGAATAATGAGATTCACTACAGAAGAACATTTGTAAAATATATGATAAGCTCATACATATTCTTTAATATGCTGTATGAATAAAATATTTGATAAATATCGATGGCATAACTTCCGAGCTTATTATATATCGAAAATCTCGATTTAGTCAATTGTCACATTGCTACGACTTTTATAGTTTGATATTGGTATCCTAACCTAAGTTTAGAAAATATTGTTAGTTTATGTTTAATTTTATTGTTAGTGCTTTCGTTAACAAATCGTGATTCATTTATAGGTGATTCGTTTATATTAGAATTTTTTTACAATACATTTGTGATAATTTATTTTTTATTATTCTAAGTTAATATAATATGTATATGTACCTGTGTGTGCCACAAGAAATCGTTACTGCTTTAACTGAGACTAACTATCATCGATTGTATATCATTCGTATTTATATTTTATTTCTATTTGTGAAATGTTTTGTCATATTTATATATTACATATAAATATTACACACTTGATTTCTAAGAAAATAGATGTCTAAGAAATTATCGAATTCTGCGTATGAGATTTAAATAATGGCAAAGTCTTTACGGAAAGAATATCTATTCGCCAATATTTTGTACGGCCCAATATATTATTACATCACTTTGTATAAATTGCTAATAATAAAGTGGACTTTAGTAGTAATAATTAAAGTCATCGCGCAATAAGGGCGCATTCTCCTAAGTATTGTTAGAGAAATGACGATTATTATTTCATAAGAAAGATAATTTAAGTTTAAATACTTCAAATGAGGGAGGTGTAACTAAGTGTAACTATGATCGGATAACTGAGAACTACTAGATAACAGAAGAGAAAATGTATGGAATAAAGTAAACTGTGTATTAGACTATACTCGCATCGGCATTTTCTTATAGCGATCTTGTATATGTACGTTGTTTATACGATGCGAAATATAAAACAAATATATATGACCAACAGATTGAATGATTTCTTTCCTCTATAATATTGTGCATAAAATATTATATTATATAAATTATTACATGAATTAATTATTACTGCAGACTATGTCAAATAATTAATTCGAGCATTAATTATTAATTAAATTCAAATGCCATTCCCTTTTTCGTTAATCTTCTGCGTACATTTACAGATATTTTTTATCATTATTATTATTCAGTTAGTAGTTAAATTTATTATGTGTGTAAGATGTACATATATAATTCTTTAATAATAGCGGCTGATGAAGACCGAGTAAAAAAAAGTTGAAAGCTTTTCACTTACGATATCTATACGTAATTATATTTTTTACTTATAATGCCTCGTATATGATCGGTTTTTCGGCCTATTATTAAATTATGTATCTTTCAAGATAATTTTCGTTTGCGTATTAAGGGACGACGTCCTAATGTTCAGAAAGCATTCTCCATTCATCTCGTCGTTGCGGGATGCAACAGCGAGCGCTGGCCGTCTAATAATAGAACGTCGGCGATTCCGTAGAAGTACGACGCGTAGCTGGCCCCTAATATATGCACGCGTGTAGGTGCGTGTATTCTTCCAAAAAATAAACGCAACTTAGCGCAGGGGATAAAGGGTAGAGGGGAAAAGAAGGGAGGTCGTAAGAATGTGTAGCAACGACTTTCACGACGCTTGGTTGAGCAATATATATGTATATTCGGGAGAAGATCTTTTATTTCGAGAGAGACATTACGTCGCTCGTTAATATTCTACGCAATGCGTGCGCGTATCTCAATTCCACTTTCTCATCGAAACGTCTCAAATATATCTTCCGAAATATCGTCTTTTCGACAATTTCGAAAAAGATTCCAACGATTTGTATTAGCTGTCGGAAGATCAAATAGATCAAATAAATTAGTACTCGCAGATGGATTTAAAATTATATATAAAAATATCGATTATATATTACTCAGATTTTTTAATTTTATATAGTAAAAACCGATTTATGTAAATATATCTCGATCTACAAAAAAATTAATTCTAACAGCTAGTATACTAACAATAAATTAGTATGTCGAAATTTTTATGTATAAAAAGTATTATATATACAAAGTATATATAAAAAGTATTATATATAAGTATATATTTAAGCTGCATACACTGATATTACATGCTTTTATTGCTTGCATTGTACATATATTTGACGACACAAACCGACACAACTGTCTTTGTTATTTATTGAACATAAAGAAAAACAGAACAACGTTTATGTCGATTTGTGACACTAATTGCAGCGTTGATAAAAAATATGTTTTAAATTTAATCGATATTTTTAACATGTTTTAAACATATTTTTTATAAACTATTTAAAGCATGTTTTAAGTATTAAAAATATGTATAAAAAGAAACATACCATGTTTTATTCTTAAGAAAAAAAAAGCATTAATTTTTGCCACTCTACACTAATGTGTCCGTTTTTACCAACGTAATTTAATTTTAATCTTGAATCTTCAATCATTAATATTTATCTCAAGATTAAATAATTCTTCATATTTTTCTAGTTCTAAGAATTAGAAAAAGATAAAAATTGACTTCTAAGAATTAAAAAGATGAACAATTAGTTAAACCGATTTTAATTTTACATTGATGGAAATTAAGCTACCCGTCCTTAATGGAAAGATACCTCTATTATTAAATTATTACTATTATAAATTTGAATTGATTCGATATTTTTTAATCACACAATAATTAATTCCGATGTAATACAGGGTATTACCGAAAAACTGTTTATATTAATTATCAAGAAAAGTTCAATTATACTATATTAATTTTTTGACATTTATTTTGCGAGTCTTCAAGTATTAATAAAATTACTTGGATATTTTCTATCCTTGCTTTACTTGCTTTCTAAATTTTTTTATGCATTTCGTTCTAAAGACTACGTACAATCTCTCTCTTTTCAGATTGAAAATTGAGCTACTCTTTTTCAAGACTGGCTCAATTTTCACTCTTCAGAATGAGATATTCCACTCCAAAGAATTTAGAGAGTATATAACATTTATCATTTTTTATAGTACGTGTACAGATCGAAATTAATTTATATTTTCTAGAAACGCGGGGTGTCGAATCGGAATTGTATATTTCGCAGAATTCTCAGGAACCTCCATTGGTTCGTGGGATCGTTCACCCTCGGTGATTTTCGGCGTGGCACTCCGTGCCGCGTCGCGTTGCGCCGCGGCGTGCTGGCGCGGTTGTTGAATCGGTTGAATGTCAGTCGCGTTTCATCCTGCGATCGCGTCACGCGAGACATCCTTCTCGGCGAGTTTTGGCGCGCCGCGTTGCTCCATGCCGGTCACGGCAGTCGGTGGTGTCAATCGCGTTCCGTTCGGTGTGCGCGTACGTTTCTTGTTTGTTGACTCGCGATCATAATTCCGATCATTCACCCTTTTCCGCGGCAAGACTTTCGGCGCCGAAAGATATGTCAGTCGCGATCGACGCACGTTCGTGGACGTGCGGTTGCGTCGTTCAACACGGCGCGAAATGTCGCGCAATGTGACGAGCGATCGGAGCGATGATCGTGACGTGTTTCGCGAGTAACAACGTGATTACATTGACGATCGACGTGAGATTGTTCGACGAGGAACGCGCGTCACGATGGGCAGCGAGGCGGATGTGGAAGCTGCGAGCACCAATGCTGTGGATTCCGACGGTTCGGTCAGCTGGGAGGACTTTTTCGGTGAGTACTTATATGTTTTGTCTCTTTCAGATTTATATATACATTCGAAAATGTATGTTTTATGTGTACACTCTAAAAAGATATCGATGGATTTAACACTATGCGGTGTCTTACAATTCTCACCATGTTGTAGATTAATTTTTTCACACAAATGATACTAATAAAGTCTAAAGTTATGTATTTTATATTCATAAAAGACTCCTCCGATTTTGATGAAACACTGAATGTTGTTTTCTAGACAAAAATAAGGGATACGTATTTTTTTATGAGAGCTTCATTGTACTTTTAAGGAACAACACTCTTTGAAGAAATTCGGTTTTTTTTCTTTTGAAACGAATATCATCGAAACTATAAGAGATAAAGAACTACAAGAGAAAAAGAAAATTTTCGGAATAAAAAGTGAATGATTTAAAAAGTAATTTATATAATAATAATTTCAAAAAATTTGTTTAAATTAATTTTTATTTATAAAAATAATAAGGCTCAATAAATCAAAATAAGTAAAAAGGAAAATGGGCTGTTCTTATGTGCTTGTCTTATAATATCAAAGATAATTTTTGCCTCTTTCTTTTAATTTTGACTTATTATTAACGACTTATTTGTACTTTCCTTTTTACTGTTTGCGACTCGATTCGTACTTTTCTCATTATTCTTATTATTTTTATTTATTTCTACCGTTAATTTATTATTACAATTTATACTTGCTAACAGAAACATGTTCGTCCTTATACACACATACGGTTCGGAGGAGCACATTTTTGTCAACTATAATCGTTTGTTTGATTTCCTCTCAATTTGGAGCGAGCTTTATAATTAATTTGCGTCCGAATGCGAATTTTACTTGATCTCTTATGTTTTTTATCTACGTTATAACTCTATTGTTAATTACCGTTGTTAATTTATTTTGTCACACTAACTTATTTATCACATTGAAAATGATCCAACTAGGATCAAAACGTTTGTTTTGTTCACCTTCTGATTGCCAAATTATATTTTATGTTTTTAATTTATGACATAGTTTTATTTCAAAAAAATTTTTTTAACTACTCATACAGTTTGTCAATTTATGTTTTAGGCTCGTAGCCCTTTTTCCTTTTTACTTATTTTAATTTTTATTTATAAAAGTTAAAGAAATGTTTTTAATTACAATTATTAGATAATCTTAAAAAATATCAGTCAATTTTTCTACATATTTTAAACATTTTTTTCTATCTATTACAGTTTTGGCGATATTTATTTTGAAAGAAGAAAAATTGATTTTCTTAAAAAAATATATGCATCTCTTATTTTTCTAGAAAACAATATATTCAAAGAACTCATCGAAATCAGAGATGGACATTTCCTAAGTTTCCTTCTTCAGATAATAGCGTCATTAATTGTTTACTTTGATAACGAAGTTATCGAATAACAAATATAAGTTTTAAAATCTCACTTTTAATATAAATTATCAAAATTCAATAAAGCACGATTTCGAGCTTGTATAGATTGTTAGTAAAAGCTCAGTTGAATCTCACTTTTCAAAATAACAAAGAAGGTGCATTTAACTGAGTTATGACGTTACAAATGAGAACTATCTGAGTTTGATGTAAATGGAAAGCGCAACTATTAACACCAACATGGTGTGGATTTAAAACCGCTGGGGTTTATTTGTTTTTTTTTCTGTGGTTAAACTAGTATACACTGTCGGAACTTAAAACGAAATAGGTACACGTTTGATATTCGGCGAAAGCGAGAAAGAAAGTTCTAATGAAGTTTAGTGTAAGAATATATAAAAAACAGATCTTATATCAACACCATCTTGGTGTGCATTTAAAATCTAAACTGTTAAATCCATTTTGGAAAATTATATAGACACCGCATAATTTAAATTTACACCGATATGTTTTACAAAATATACAAACATATAATAATACATATATACATATTTTTCCTATTACATTTATTATTTACATTTATTATTCATACCATTCATAGAATTGTGGTTTCGATTGATGGATCGACAAACCGCACACGCTTCGATTACATTGTGACTTCTATTTGAAGTTGTCTGTGAAACACTGCGTATATTTCACAGAGTTTACAGTTCAACTTATGGCGCGAACGTCCCGCGTCGGCTTGACAAATAAAAGTGCGGGCGCGCACTACTAACGCACTCTCGAAACGAACGACCCGGATTAATACGCGTCTTGCTCGCGCGTTCATTGGACCTAATAATGCGCAATCGTCTTTCTCTCCACGCATTTTTATCCTCTTTGACTTCGACGCAATCGCGCGGAACTCTCACGCTACATGCGCGTAAACGCCATGCTTGATTCCTCCGCGGTTTACGTTTTTTATACTTTGCACGAGCTAGTGTTGCTACTGTTTGCATTTAGAGATCGGAAAAAGAAAGAAAGAGTAAAAAGATATGAATAGATATAGAAAATACAGTCAAAGAGAGGAGGCGGATTATCGTATCATAGATAAAACGTACGAAAGATAAAAATATCCTGTTTTTCTATGAAATTGGTAATTATATATCTTTTAACTTTAGAAGGGAAAACTAAAATATATATGCATTTGTTAAAAAATCAATAATTTAAATCTATCAATTAGTGGACATTACCCAGTTATTGAACGAAATGACTAAAATTTTAAATATTATATTAGGTGTTGGAATTAATTCGTAGCGTTTTTTAATGAAAGAATGTTATTTATTTCACATGAGCATTAAAAAATACATTAATGAAAGTACTTCCCATCACTTGTAAAACGCTACGAATTAATTCCAACACCTAATATATATATATATAGATCTGTATCTACGCTAAATTTTTTCATAAACGTGCTATCATAAAAGATATATTTACAAATTATTCCTTTAAAAAAATAAAAATTAAAAGAAGATTTCTACTATAAATTAAGTAACAATAGACATGTAATATTCCTTTAAACTTTTGTAACAGAAATATTCGTTACATATTACGTCGCGATTTACAATTCTATCTCTTCTACCGAATCTAATAACTTCCTTTATATTGAATTCGGTATAATTTTCTCTTCGGTGAAGACTCGCCGTGTTTTTCCAGCAATATTCTAGTGTTTCTAGTGTATTCTTCCGGATTAATTACCTTTCTATATTAGAAGGTTGAAGAGAGCGTTTGCGTGGCGTAAGATATTTCTCCATTAGAAAGTTCCTTGCCCGCGGAAAATACATTATTTCATAATGACAAAAAGTGTAATTGAGACGTTACGCGCGTAGAGAGGCTACCGTAAGGTCAGAAGCTAACTCGAGACTAGTCGCCAAGATTAATCGCTTGTAATAAATCGGCGCGAGCGCGTAAAGCTCGCCGAAGTTCCAATGCTTTCGCTCGCGTTTGAATTTCATTTGTCTCGAGAGGTTAATTGCTGCCCGAAAATATATTGGTAGCTCTGAGAATTAAATGAGATAGAGTAAGTAAATACGACACTTAATGATTATTAAGCACATGTAATGATGAGTTTCATATATTATTATCTTGGCTTACATGTGTTAGTTATATTATCATTTAATCTCAAACTTATTTTAATCAAACGATATACAACTCGTTTTTAGGATCCTATTTTTATTTTATGTATCGTGTAACACGAAGAACGTTTGAAAAATCAGAAATACATTTGTATATAAATGTATGTTAAAATATGCACGATATTTATAATAAATTTATAAATAGGATTCTATTGAATTGTAATTTGTCTAAAGTGATTGTTATTCTGCCAAAACTGAAATATTAATATTAAATCTGTATTAATGAATAGTTTAATATCATAATGAAAATAAATTCGCGTGTCATACTGTTTACTATATTAATGAATAAGTTCCACTACTGAGAAATTTATTGTGAAAAGTTATCATCTCAGTCAGAGATACATTTTAATGTAACTTATGAGATTTTAAGGACAAATTCGAGATAGGACTTCAAACGTCCTCTATTACATGGTATGTACATGATATTGATACGTAGCATAAGATATCATGTGATAAGGATATCGATATTTAATGAAGATTATGTGAACATATTGAAGAAAACAAAATTTATTTGATTTTTGACAACGAGACTTGTTCAATATCTCGTTACACAATATTAGCTTAGTTCGAGACTCTTATCATCGATAAAGATAAACGTCTTGCGTCTACTTTTAAGTTTGTCATCTATTTTTAATGAACTAATAATAAATTTCGAATTAATAATAAATTTCGAATGAGGCAAACATCGATTGACGGCAAACATAATTTTACTAATTTTTAATATATCTCATGCATATGTGCTTTGTACATATGTGCTCGAAAACTATTACATTTCATAAAAAGAAACTCGGAAAGTTCTTGGATTTGTGCTTTCTCCTCAGCTGAGTACTTTTCGCCTCGCTTCTGCTCGCTCGTGGGTTGCAACTCCGCTTGCAAAACGACGACCATTCGACCACTTCCAAGACAAGTGGCAGAACTTAAGGATGCAATACCCGGCGTGACGCAAAAAACCGCCTCTTTGCCGGATGCAGTTTAGAGTGACGGACGAACGCGCGCGCGCGTTTCTTTCTTACAAACGTGTGTGCGTATCATATATATTTCTTGCCCTTTTACGTCGTGTCGCAGCGAAAATTCGAGCGACCGATCTCTCGTCTGGATCTTTATACGCCGGTCTAAAAGTTGCTCGAATCTTTCTGGCAGTACAAGGGTCATCGTTGTACCTTTTCAAGCACATTACAGTACGTTGACGCTCGTATTTTCTAAATACGGTTGCGAAATTTGTAACGTTCTTAAGTTTCTCGAGTTTCAAATGTCGAAAGATTTAAGATTTTTTTTCGTAAATTCTCGAAAATCCTTCAACTTCGGAGTGTCAACTTTCTATTAAGCAATTAAAGAGACAAGTCCTAATTTTTATCTTAATTCAATCTTTTGATTGTCAATAAAGTTTTAACTCTTCCGTCAGCAATAGGAGTCTTCGAAAAACAGCAAATTTTTTATTTTTTCAGATTATATTAAAGTCTGACAAAATTTTGGTATACTTGTCAAAGTTTTAACGAATTTTTAGGAATTAGGAATCGAATTGTATTTTATTTATCTTTATTAAATTTAAATTCATCTATCAAAATTCGCACTCAAAATGTCGATGATGCTTTTAAAGATCTCTGTTGAAGATCTTTGTTAAAGAAGTTGTCGGAAAGTTAAAAATCCATTAATGTCCGTTTCTACTAATTGACAGATAACTTTAATCTCGGTTCACTTACTTTTCATCTTTTTTTTTAATTTTTATGCTCTTTCCTTTAGCATTTAGAATTTTTCTAATTTAAAGAAAAAAAATGAAGAGTTAGTTAAACCAGGATTATAAAATTAAATTACACTGATAGAAACAAACATAATAAGTTTCAATAATTTCGATATTCTCTGATAAAATTCCAATCTTGAAAATCGCTGAATTTTGATCAAGAACAATGCTCGATGTATGCGAATGAAAGTGCAAAGACGAAACCGCATTTGTTCACTGCCATCGTCCTCATAGTTCCGCGTGCACGGTCAAGACGAATAAATGACCGAATGCTCGATCTAGATGCGCCTCGCCATCGGGACACGATCATATGCGCACGTTTAAACGCCAATTCTCCTCGGCGAAGAGCATTTCCGCGGTTCGGTGACTAACATTCAGAATAGATATCCGTATCGTTTCGCGTGTATACGACGGACGTTCTGGGCTGCACGACATCGCAGCCATCACGATACTTACGGTCCTGATGGCGTGGGCCTCGGCTGGAACGTGGGCGTTCCACACGCCGCACTTCTTGCTCTCTAGCTCTACGCCGAGAACGCCGAGGGCGATCCAAGAGAACGTAATGGATGGCGTTGGACATTTTTTCAAACATAAGAGAGATAACAGTTATCAAAACGTTAACGTGATGCTCTTCATGTGTTTCGGCAAATGCGTTTAATACGTTTAGTGCGATTTAACTGTTTTAGCAATTTATTATAGCTTTATGTGACATGTATGTACCTATTAAGAGACCGAAATAAATAAAAAATATTTGGTTCACTCTTTATCATCAATATGTGTAAAAAAATTTGATCTAAAATTCTAAAATATGCACGAAATGCATAAAAAAATTTATAGATCATTTACTAATTTAATAATTTTTAATAATTTTCTTTATTGTTTGACTGAATATTCTTCTCTTATGGAAATTTAATATATTAATATCGTTAACAGTACTTTTAAGATTGAAAATAAATGATTAATTGGACAGTATTAGTATTAAATTTCTGTAAGGATTATAGAAATTGTCGCGAGGGGGAGTATGAAAATTAGGGACATTTCTGGGAGTTAGCACGACATTTTATAAACATAAAAAGAAATAATGACAGTTACAGTAGCACTTTTCATAGTTTTATAATTCTTTATAAAAATGAAAAATATTCTACATTTTTTTATACTAAAAAACAAAGTTAGCATATTTTCAATTTTGGTTCCTTAATATAAAAATGTGGAACTTTTTTTATTTTTATGAGAAACTATGAAAAGTGTTACTGGAGCTACTATTTTTATTATATTAACAAAGTATCGTGCTAACTTCACAGATTCACAAACAATTTCTCACAAAGCATCAGGAGTTGAAGAGAAACTTAATAACAGGAAACGCAACTTTGTGCAACAGACATCACGCATGCTTTTATACAGAAAATATGTTAGCGTCGTCAGGATTAATGGGAAAGTCCGCAAGTACAGTGAGACAATTTGTATGTGAGAAAATACACATAAATAACTCAGGAGATGCGATAATATCTTGCGTGAAGCAAGTATGTAGAAATGTAGCATTCCCACAAAAGAGAAGCGTTTCTTCTCTTCAGCGGATTGATAGATTCTGCAGGACATACAAATCGGAAATGATTATTTATTATGTTTTCTAAATAAAATTACATTTTAAAATACATTATTTTCTCTCCCTCTCTCTCTCTCTCTCTCTCTCTCTCTCTATCTCTTTTAAGAGATGTGTATACCATGTATCATGCCCACACGCAACTACGAGAGTAGCGACGCGCTTCTTCGGTGCAGGTTCTTACGCATGTACTACGTCTTACGCACGCATGGACCGTACGCGTGTGCGGCCAGCTTAGATCTTCATCCAAGACGCCATTGAACTTGATTTCCCGCGGCCTCGCTTGCACGTGCAGAAATTTTAAAGGAGAACCGCATCGCCTGCGGCGGCGCAGGTTCGCTCGCAGACCGGAACGCGCGCATCCAGCAAGTCTCTTATCTCGTCTTCTTCCATTTAGCTAAACTTGACCAAATTAACGCTGTATATGCAATGTGACATTATTAATGACTCAACGTATAGGAATGTAAAATCGATTTTTATTTATTATATTTATGTATGTAATCTTTATCTCTATATTGAATGAAGGTTGTATACTCTCAAACAATAAAAATATTTTTATTTCTATCCGAGAATAAAAAGATTTATTTCACTCGGATATAGATTGTGTATTGTGCAGAGCATAACAATAATCTATTTTATTATATTTTAAATAATAATCAACTAATTTTTTTTAACTGACGAAAAAAAATGATAACAATGACTGTTTTATTAGTTACAAGTTACAATTTTATTCATAAAGATATTTTGCTATTTACATTAATTCGATTTTATTTTCTTAAAGATTTTAATTCGGCTAGTTTTGAGCGGAACAGCAATCGGTGATAATTGTAACAGTGTCAGTCATAATTTACTGTGATTTCTTTTTAAGATAACGCGAGTTACTGGATAATGCATTATCTAAACGGAATCGTCGTGCTGCCTTTTTCCTCTCCGTTAAAGCATATTCCAACATTCGCCGTTTATGGAGAGAGGATGTTTATGCGGGCTTTGTTCTTCTTTATACGAGCTCGTATTTCCGTGACTTTTGATCGCATTTTCGCCCACGCAAAATGCGATACGATTTTCATTGCACGAGTTGTCATTTGTCGCATTTGTTCCGTTCAATGTCCAAGAGACACAAATCCCTAAAAAGAGAGATTTTCTCATTTAAAATGAGATAAAATATAATTAACTTTCTGTCAGTAACATGGTGTCTTTAAAGACATCATCGATGATATTTTGATTGCAAATTTTAATAGATAAATTTAAATCTGTAAAAAATAAATAAAATACAATTCAACTGCTATGATAGTCTTGTTATTAAAATTTTGACAAGATATATCAGATTTTTATATAATCCGAAACAATAAAAAAATTTACTCTTTTTTTTGAAAACCCCTGAATTAAAAACAAATGGAAAATTTTGTAGCTAAAATTTTGTTCTTTTTCCGTTTAAAGGCATTAAATAACTTGTTTTTTGGATCGCAATTGTACTTTAATCGATTAAAAACGCCAATTTTTTACAACACCTAACACGTTTACCTATATCTTTTCTCTTTCAATGGCTCGGTCGTGTGCATCTCTCTCGTTAGCGAAATCAATCGTGATCGCGAGATCGAGGAAGTCGGCCTGACTTAGAAACTGGCCACGACACGGAGTGTGAATGAACCTTTATCTCGATTCGCGCGCGACGTCCGTTAAACGTATAAGGGAATCGTAACGAGTAGCGACATTAGGCATCCCAGCGACTTAACCCTTCTCGATTGGCGGGGGTATCCGGTTTTATCGGTCGTACCTGGGTGTACACGCGAGTCCGATCACATAGGGTGAGAGAGAGAAAAGAGGGGGAGAGAGAGAGAGAGAGAGAGAAAAGAGAAAGAAAAAGAGAGAAAGATCGGGAACGACCTGATCAAAATACGTGCGATCGTTTTTTTATTCTCGTCTTTTCCTGGCGCAGTCCAGAACGAATGTTAAATGTCCTGAATCGTGCAAGATCTGATAGACAAATCGGTCGACATTTGACCTACGACCCGCGTCTTTGTTGGATCACTTTCGTGCTTTTATCTATTTTATTTATCTTTTATTTATTTTCTTTCTCATTTTTGTTCTCGTTATTTCTTAATATTTATCTAATTCATTTATCAAGGTAATCTTTACACTTTAGCTATCATACATGTACCTACATATGAGAGAGGAAAAGAATGTTTAAGCTGACGTAAAGTACGATTGATATGGTTCTATATATTTTTAACATTTCAGATAAATAAGGACACTTAAGTCATGGTATGTCGTAATGGTACCGGATGACCAATGTCGAAACGCGATGACCGCAATAATTAGCTTAAGTTACATATCGTCACTCGTTTTATTTTGACGAATGTCACGTGTAGTTTGCAAAGATTGCGAAAGTGCGAAGTGCGACATCTTAAATATTGACAAACGTGCGAAAGCTGAACCTCGTTAAATGTACATTTTAGAATGTTGTTTTCGGAAATGCGTTTTTCAAAAGCTAAGACGTGAAAATTAAATAATGCATGTCTACAAATACAGGATTTCCCAAAAGTGTAAAAAGCTCGTAATAATTTTTGAAAAACGAAGATATTGAAAAACGGTGAAACATTATTTGTTCTGATATTTCAAAAAACTATTTTTTGGCATGAATGCTGATCAATCATGTAAGTATGTGAGAGCGAGAGGACTGATCCTGGCCAAGTGTACGAAATTTCCTTCTTTGTATGACCGCTATTTCGAAAAAGATCGTTCATAGTTTTAAAATTTACATCGTTTTGATTGCTGTCAAAAAAGGTATCAAATAAGCCCGGATTCCTAGCGCTATTTTCTTTTTTAAATTTTCATCATTGGGTGAAAATCATCGCTGATCATTCATGTTAAAAGGTAGCTTTTTTGAAATATTAGCACGTGTTTCACTGTTTCTCGATATCTTCATTTTTACAACAATTATTACGAAGCTTCCATTTATTTTTTTGGAACCATGCGCGCGTTCACACACACACACACACACACACACAAGCACGCGCGCGCGTACACATTTATGAACAATGAATCATTTTTATTAAGTAAAATTAAATGTCAAAGGATATAAACGGATATTTAAAGAATGACTCGGTTTTCTTGAGAATAACTCGGTTTTCTTTGACCTCTTTTCAAGACTAATCGACTCAACATTCGTGCAGGTCGGGAAAAAACTTGCATCGTTAACGTGCGCGTGTCGCTAATGTTCAACATAGGTGTGAACGCACTCGTGTATGTCATGCATTCTATTGCACGTGCAAACATGCTTTCGCACGATCTAAGTACTAATTGATGCGAACGATCTCTATTGTCGTGCACCGGTTTATCGATTTAATCACATAAATTGAGTCTGACTTAGAATTTTTGGATAATGGACATCCTTTTTGAAATCCTGATTGAGAAACTTTAAGTAAGTCTTTAAAAAATTTATGTTTCTTGTTTGACAAAAAGATAAAACAATGAAGATAAAAATGACATGAATTTATATGATGATGAAAAATATAAAATTCTCTCTTTGACGTAATTTATTTATTATGTTACGTAAATTATATATGTCTATCTATAGATAATGTCTATCTCAGATAATGATATCGGACACAAAAAGAATAATTTCGTTGACATATCTAAAAATGTAGCTAGATGTAGATTTGAAGATAACTTTGTTGGACAATCAAAATAATTATGTAGTCTACTCAATCAGATTAGAATGTCAAAATTTTTTGTATGTTGCTCATATTTGTGTGAGCATTCTATTAATTTTAATAGTCCAACAAAATTATTTTCAGATCTATATCTGCAGCTAAATTTGTAGATACTTTAGCAAAATTATTCTTTCATGTAGTATAATTAAATATATTTAATATTTCAGTATATATCACACTTGTTAACTACATGACTTGATTCACACTTGCAACTCTCCAAGTACTTAATCCCCTGTCAAGCGAGGGAGCGATTGGATTCAAATGTTACGTAAATTAAACGAGCGACATCGCGACATACGGGTGCACAATTATATACGATATAGTGATTTAAAGTCGCCCGTGGTGCATTTCGCTTGTCGGCGGTTGCGTCGAGTAGCACAAATCGCGTATAAATACATTCTCTGAAGCATATATATATATAATTGGCTTGTCGTCGAACTGTGATCAACTGATTAATTTCAGTTATGATTAATTTAAGTACATCTCAGAATTACCGAAGGATATGATTAGATCTATGTGGAAAGATAATATAATGCATTGCGTGTCTGCTGCACTCACGTCAATAAATAATCGTTTAATCAAACATTTTCGTTAAATGGTACATATGAGTTGTGTGTGTCTATACTACTTGAAATTTTTTTAGAAAATTTAATGTAAATCGTTTGTTTTTATAAATTATTTTAATTCTTTGTCGACAAGAATTTTACTCTTCCATCAGCGGATTTTATAAAACCTGAAAAAATTCTGATATACCTATCAGAACTTTAACAAATAATAAACTTACAATAATGAATTTTTATTATAAAAATCGGATTGTACTTTATTTATTTTTTATATATTAAAATTTATTCATCAAAATTTATAATCAAAATATTTATGGTGCCTTTAAAGACTTTAATTGCCAGTAGACACTTAAGATAGGAATATAAACAGTTAACTATAATACAACTAAAAATTTTAATTAAAGTTTTAATATTATATATATTAAAAGTTTTAATATTAAAAAAATTATCTAAAAATTTTTTTCTTTTATTACATAATTTATACAAAATATACAAAATAATTTATACAAAATATACAAAATAATTTTTCAAATATTTATTTTTTAACTTTTTAAAAATATAATGATTTCTTAGAAATATCTTAGAAGCTTTAAATTAGATGTATGTAAAATTTTTTGAAACTTTTTAGTCCTTTTAATGTTTTAACACATAAAATGGAATTGAATGAAATGGATATGAATGAATCACGCGCAAGCTATTTAAAAGTGCTGAAAATATATCGATTAGAAAAGAAAAAACGCGTTCACACGTTGCAGAAAGATGATCATGTGGGTGCGCAGATAGAATTAAAACCATAAACAATCGTGATCGATTTATAACGAATAAATCGTTTACAAATGCCATTCCTTAATTGTAAATGTTATAATAGATATGCAACATATAACAACTAATAGATATGCAAATGATATAAGAATAAGAAATATACAGTCCCAGTGTGACATTGCAACACCGATTATGAGAGCAAAGATGCTGAAAGGAGCGCGATTAAGGAATTAGATCCGAATCGATCCAATTTTAAGCTATTTCTTCTAATAGAGCTACGAAAGCGAAATTGTGAGCACGACTGACTAAAAATTTGATTCATTAAAATCTTATCGATCGGTACGCCTTGCTGAATTGCCATTCTACTATTTTGTTTGCAATTGACACACTTACTTACTATCTACTTTTTTCGAATAAAAAAAAGAAGAATAATTTTGATACGTTATTGAATGATGATTCGATCTGTATCTTATCTCTTTAACCTCGTATTTTTCATTTAAGTCTTAGAAGACGCACGAGTGATTTCGCTGTGCTTTAGAAGTCCATTTTCGTATCACGTTCATTAAATTGTGCAAAAAAAATGTAAGCAGGAAAAAGAAATTTGTCGTCGTTAATTCTTTTGTCAACGTGCGCTCGACGAATGCAAATGACTATTTAAGTTTGATGCTGTTCAGTCATATATGTAGTATGCGCGTGTTATGAAATTAATCTACTGAAATCTATTATTGTCTAGATTATTTATTGACTACTTGTTTATATTTTTTATATAAAAATAGTATAAAAAATAGAATAAATATTTTTGTTAATAATCATTCTTCAGTTGAAATATTTCTGAGATATTTCTGAAAATTTTCGATAATTTGCTGTATGGATAGTCTCAAGCGCCATGAGTGGCTTGTGTCCAATCGTACCGTGTCCAATCGTGTACAAAGTAACTATAAAAGTAATTGTAAAATTCATTACCGTTACTAAAAGAATAACTACGTTATTGTTACAGTTATCAAAGAAAAAAGTAACGTAGTTATCAGTAAAGTTATCAAAAAAGTAACTTGTAACTGTAACTTTGTTACAAGTAACTTCCAGTCCCTGGGTAGAGTTAATAAAACGGCCGTCTTCCAAGTCGTGCGTCGCCGAGATTGTATTTCTGGGAAGGTGTCGCCTTGCACAAAGCTCCGTGCCAAAAGGCCGCAATCGGACAGTCCGAAATCAATTTGTGGCTCGCAAATATCGTCATACCGCATCTGTACCTCTGTGTCGCATGCGTTTTACGTACGCAGAAATCAAAATACAAATCGTTTCTCTTCGCATTTTGGATGTTCAAAAAATTATGATATTCCGAAGCGTATTTGTCTTTTTTTTGTTATAAAATCAAATTTTATATTCTCTAAATTTTTTGGAGTAAATCTTATTCCAAAAGAGTGGCAGGATGTTCACTCTTTAAGGGTAACTTCTAATGTCGTTTATATTAATGTTGTCTAAATCCTCATTTTTGTATAACTATTATTTTTTTCCTCTTTACAGATTTGAAAATCTTTTTCCAGAATTAAAGTATATGCATTAATATGTGTTTGTGAGATGGAGTCTATGTTGAGAATGACAAAAAATTTCGAGAGAAATTGAGATCTTCTTTATCATTTCTTACAATTAGTCCAACATAGCGCTCTAGAGCTGTTATATTGTGACAACATTTGCTTCGTATAAAAGCTCAGGGTTGGAAAGTTACTTTTTAAAAATAACGCATTATTTGCGGTAAAAAGTAACTCGTTGCTGATTCTAAAAAGTAACGCGTTGCCATTACTTAAAAATCGTTATTTTTCGTTATTTTTTTTTTATAATTATGCAGAAGAGTCTACTCGCCGATTTTGATGAAATTAGAGTCATTCGACGCGTTTTTCGACGGCGAAAAAATAAGTGTCGTTCTGTCTGGCGAACCGAGATTAATGATTAAAATTGATGACTATTGAGAAGGAACTAGGACTAAGGAAATTTGTTCTAATTTCATCAAAATTGATAAATAAACTTATTTTCTGCATAATTACACTTTTTTAAATGTTAAAACAGACTTTCAAGATAGAATATAAATAAATATAATAAATATAAGATATTTAGAAAGATATTTATCTTCAAACATTTTTATCCTTTATTAATATTTTACATACTTATGTTTAATTCTATGATATTTTATTTTATATATATAAAACAGATACTTTAGTATACTTTTAATATTTATATGTTAAAGCGAGAATGGTGAATGAAACAGAAATAGGCAAAAAGTTTTTTTATTTATTTATATTATAATATCTATAATCTTATTGTCCGTGACGACTGTAATCTATAAAAAAGTAACAATACAAGAATAACAGGGTCAATTTCATTATTCGTTACTAAAGAAGATATAACGTCATTATTTTTTCGTTATTAAAAAAAATAACGGCATTACCAAATTGTTATCAAAAAAAGTAACGAAAAAGTAACACGTTACAACAAGTAACGCAATACTTTCCGACCCTGTAAAAGCTGTGCAATCTGTACTTACGAAATAGTAACTCAGACTAATATATAGTTTGCACGAAGAAATAATGTAGAGTTTTTAGAATTGAATTTAGATGTCTAATTAAAATATTATTATTATACGAAAATTTATGCATATGTGTGGCATGAGTGAGATATTGATGTAATGATATATCAATGACACGTAAGTGTATAAGTGCTGTTTACAATATGACTAATCATCTTTAGAATCCGCTTAAAAATGACATGTTACTCTTTTGGAATGCGATTCACTCTAATAAATTTAGAGAGTATAGAAATTTATTAATATTCGGAGAAGATTTAAATTTAAAATCCTTAAAGCATTATCAATCAAAGTAAAAGATAATTCGAGAATATTACCGTGTTTTAATAATATAAAAAATGAAAAATCTGTGAGTTCTCTAAAGTTTGTAACAGACTATAGATTAAGATTGAGATTAAATTGAAATTTGCAATCAGAATAACATTCATTAAACTTATATATTGGTTTTTTTTTTTTGATTAATTAAATTCCAATCCAATTCTAATCTCAATCTGTTAGTTTAATACAGAATTAAGAATCACCTAAATTTTAACGAAATGATGGATATTTATTAATTTTTCGAAGTTATTTTTAGTAGAAAATTTAATAACATACAAATTTATATCTTTGGCTCAAAGAATAAATTACGAACTAATTAAAATTGCCGATGTGAGCCGCAGCAGTTATTAATGTTGGAATATTAATAATTACCGTTACATTGTTCACAAAAAATTAATGATACAGTTTAGCTGTGCAGACGTTAAAAGTTTTGATCTTTCTCTTTCCCGTCGTACATACAATAAAATAGCGATGAAAATTGCAACGCGATGCGTGAATTGCTGCAAGATTCGTCGAATTTGACGGTGGAGCATCAGAGTTAACTCCTGGAAGATTGTCAGTCGACTAACGGTGAAAAGCGTTTCTATCGAGCTCGTGAAGCGCTGCAACCCAGTCCGGTCCTTTCCTTTTCCATTCCGTACCTTTCACGGGGCCACTATGCTCCATAAATCAGTTCTTCTCTGTAATGAACGTGATCTTTGACGCATCCGGACTTAACTTGGGCACGTGCGGCTTTTCGAGGTAGGCAAATCGAGTTGGCATTGTCAGTAAGTTTACGGAATTTAATTACGTACAATATTATTCTTTTTATCTTTTAACCGCGTACTGCAGCTTTGCTTGATGGACTTTGATGGTATTTGAAAATCATGCTATGCGTAAGTATTGAAATATAAATTGATTCTTAATCGACTATCTTTGTCCAATTGTTTTTCTTAGGAAATAGTTTCTAGGCGTGAATGTTTCGAAAATTACATGTACACGTTCCTTTCAAATCGTTGCAGTCAAAGTTGAACTAATAATTTTAATTATAAAATAATAAGGCTCAATAAATCAAAATAAGTAAAAAGGAAAAAGGGCTACGAGCCTAAAACATAAATTGACAAACTGTATGAGTAGTTAAAAAAGTTTTTTTGAAATAAAACTATGTCATAAATTAAAAACGTAAAATATAATTTGACAATCAGAAGGTGAACAAACGTTTCGATCCTAGTTGGATCATTTTCAATGTGACAAATAAATTAGTGTGACAAAGTAAATTAACAACGGTAATTAACAATAGAGTTATAACGTAGATAAAAAACATAAGAGATCAAGTAAAATTCGCATTCGGACGCAAATTAACTTATAAAACTCGCTCCAAATTGAGAGGAAATCAAACAAACGATTATAGTTGACAAAAATGTGCTCCTCCGAACCGTATATGTGTATAAGGACGAACATGTTTCTGTTAGCAAGTATAAATTGTAATAATAAATTAACGGTAGAAGTAAATAAAAATAAAAATAATAAGAATAATAAGAAAAGTACGAATCGAGTCGCAAACAGTAAAAAGGAAAGTACAAATAAGTCGTAAATAATAAGTCAAATTTAAAGAAAGAGGCAAAAATTATCTTTGATATTATAAGACAAGCACATAAGAAAAAAGAGTAAATCGCCAACATGCATTGTATATGTATGATAAGTTTAGAACAATTTATACTTGCTAACAGAAACATGTTCGTCCTTATACACACATACGGTTCGGAGGAGCACATTTTTGTCAACTATAATCGTTTGTTTGATTTCCTCTCAATTTGGAGCGAGTTTTATAGTTAATTTGCGTCCGAATGCGAATTTTACTTGATCTCTTATGTTTTTTATCTACGTTATAACTCTATTGTTAATTACCGTTGTTAATTTACTTTGTCACACTAATTTATTTGTCACATTGAAAATGATCCAACTAGGATCGAAACGTTTGTTCACCTTCTGATTGTCAAATTATATTTTACGTTTTTAATTTATGACATAGTTTTATTTCAAAAAAACTTTTTTAACTACTCATACACATCAAATTTGTCAATTTATGTTTTAGGCTCGTAGCCCTTTTTCCTTTTTACTTAATAATTTTAAGGCCGCTGATTGATACTTATAGATACAATTTCGATATATTTCAATTTTGACAAATATCATCTTTTTATTATTTAATAGACACCGTTTTAACAGAATTTTTTAACGAATTGATTATTAGACATTACAAAATGAAAATTGTGAAAAGACGTAATAATTAGTTCTTCGTAGCCAGAATACAATTGCTTTTAATGATACGTTACGATACATTATGATGATGGAAAGATCTTTTGTCTTAATTCTATTTTCTTCTCCTGGACCACCCTGTATAAATATCTTTGATTGAGTGGGCCGCGCAGGGCACGTAGTAGGCGAAATACGTCGCGTGTGCAGTGGTGTAACAACGAACGAACCTGTTCAGCCAACGCATTTCCCATCAAACGCGACGCATGTACAGAATAGAATAGAATTTATTCTTTTTAACACTTACATAAAGCCAAGAAGGGAATTTGATTTACAAACATTGTTTCTACTCATTCATCTATCCATACCATACTTACACGTTCTTTTAATTGCTTATTGCACTACTTACTTGTCTCTCTTTGTATCCTTGTTATTGCCTTCCTATATCTTATCTATATCTTAAATATATTGTTACAGTTAATCCACGTTTCTTATGTTATCACAGCAATTCTTTCTACATACACATTACCGCCTCTCTTTTACTGTTTATCTTATCCTATCCTAATTACCCCATCTATCATGTTTCTTTTCCCTCCGCTGCCTCTCTTTTCTTTATTAAGTTCCTTATCTCTATCTTTTCTTAACTTCTTTAGTTCCCTCTTTTTGTTTTATCTAAATAAAACTCGTCTAATATCTTTCTTTTATTCTCTCCTAACTCCTTAAACCTATTCTTCATCTTCGTACACTCTTTTATGTAATGAACGCAATGTCAATTAATTCTCATTTGCTCCTTAAAATCTTGTCGCAAAATCTTGTTATTAACAGGAACTACTATCAGCATAAAAAAAAAATATATATATATAAATATATGTATATACGAAGTCGAATAATTTCGAAAAATAATATTGGAATAGAATCATTTCTCTCTTTCTTTAATCAGGATATCTAAAATGATTTATTTTAGTCCTAACAAGTAACTTAAAATTAAAAGTTAGTATTAAAGTTTGTTGTTTTGAATTTTTCTCGCTTTGCCTTGTGAAAGATCAATACATTTTTCCAATGACTTTTTGCGATTACTTTGTAAATTTTTGTGACGCCCGTGTACGCTAAGATCACAGAGCTATGAAAGGGAAAAAAAAGAAAGAAAAAAACTTGTTTGAGGCTGTGAGTCCGCTCGTACGGTTACGCTCCTATTACGTCGCGCGACATAGAGTCGTGGGTGTAATGACAGCGACCAGGCTTACCAACGTATGTACTAAAATAATCACTGTATGTATTCCACACAGAGAGCGAGAGTCCTCTTACTCAATATTGTCTACAAATTTTTCACATTTATATTTTCATGAAACTTTAATTAACTGTGAACAAGTCTGTTATATACTTATACACAAATAAAAATGCGAGAACGCAAAATATTAAAAAGTTGTATGAAACTTGGATATATATGAACAGTATAAACGAATCCTGCAACAGCATATGCAAACGAAATGTTACACTTATATAAACATATTGAATTATATATATATTATTAGAGAACTTGAAATTTTTACACATGAATATAAATAAAATTTTAATTTATATTATTCAATTTATATTATATACATAATTTATATAATTTATTATATACATAATTAATAAGACAACAAGAGGATTATATCTGAAAATATCATTAACCAATGCATAGTAATTGTGTTTGTTTCATACCTGATACATTAATGATATTGAATTTATTTGTAATTTGACAAAAGTGCCAGATTTATCTCGATCCAAAGTTGCTTGGCAACTTGTAGGAAATTAAAGATCGTCCAGCAATTTTAGAGCGACTGCACTTGTCCTGCCATTTCATCTCAATTGCTATTTAATTGCCAAAACCTGACAGTGACGCCAACCTCGGCGCACATCGGACCGTCGCGTCGCGTCCGTCAGCGTCGTTCCGCGGACTCGTTCCAGACCGGTTTTGCTCCTCGCAGTCGACCGCGCGGAAAAGTGCCGCCGCGAAACAAGACCGTGTGACGTAGTGCGGCACATCGTGAGATCGTGAGTTAAACAAAACGTTATAAAAAAAAGAAGCAAATTTTTCGTCAAAAGCAAGAGAAAACAGGGCACGTGAAGGAGGTATATTTGTGATTTTCTTCTGTCATCTCTACTCCAAAAATTATGTCACAAAGTTATGTCGATTATCGAAATACTATTGAAGTTATTTATTTTTATTCTATTTATTGACGAATATAATCTGATCTACATTATTAGAAAATAGATTTTGTTTGCCAAGAGAAATAAGCATCGAAGAATTGTTTTCGAAATTGGGTTTATTAAGTCTGTTTTTAATGATTTAAACTTTGATTTAAAAGCGTCGCTATAATTTAAAATCGTTTTTCGTGATTACCTCATTGATTTTGTCGATTTTGATTTTCGCGACTAGCGATTTAAAAATCTTTATTTTTGATCCTGGAATCATATACTTATCGATCGCTATTTCTTATGACATCAGTTCGAGACAGTTATTGGTCGGTGCAAATTATAACTATTGCTTGTCGCTGCACTAGAAGTATGCAAATCAGATTTCATTAATATAAGCCACGATCATCGGTTGGTTTCGGAGATATCGTGGGCGATATCTCGAGGTTTATCTTGAGATGCGATATATCCCGCTCTTCCGCTATATATAATATCGTATAATACAAACGCCCCTTTATTATTACGAATGCGCAAGTCCTTGTTCAATATTCATAGCGCGTCGTGCAAAAAGCGTCTTTGCCGATGATAGTCTTGTTACGCGTGTCATCATACATTACACGATTCTCGGTACTGCCGGGCTTAACCCTCGGCTATGGTATGGATCGCTCGTACATTCAGGTCGCTCGAGTTGCGATTGCTTTAATCGATGGGGTGGTGTTAAATCTTCGTACATAATTCAAAAGTCTTGAGACAACGATATCTTAACGTATATTTCCTTGCAAATTTGATTATAGTTTCAAGAAAAGATTGAGTTGATTGTTTAGTTCAAAGAATCAATTTCTTTCCGGTTAGAAAATTATATTGATTAATAGATTTGTACATTAAACGTTTTTTTTTTAAATGCACACATTTGGTGTTCTACTTATTTTAAAAATCTTAATGAATGTCTTTCTTTGAAGTTATGCTTTTTTATAAATAAATTTTTTAATTCATCATTTGATCAATCGTGTTATACGCAAAATTGTATTTGCGCATAATGTGATTAATCAATTGATGAATTAAAAAACTCGCCTTATATTCATTGTATTGTCGGTTTTAAAAGAATAGAAATACTTTGGATCAATAAGACATCGTCCCTTTATATCGATACGACGCAATGTCGCCCTTTCTTTCTATTCTAACATTCGCAGCCACATTCGTAAGACAAAAGATAAAACGGACGACGTAAGACACAATGGAATGTTCTTTGTGAACTGGCTATTTCATTGCCATAAATGTATGTTCATGTTAGATTAAATAATATCTTACAATTAATCGGTACAACGCGATCTATTTCTTGTTGAGAGAAAAAAAAAAATTAAATTTCGAAGAGACGAGGTAATGAAAAAAAAAATAACACACGATTGTTACACACCTGTTACTTTGTAGAATGACAAAGAGACAAATTAATAGCTCAAAAATTTAATACTTTTATTTATATTTAAATCTGTGCATAATGTTCTCTCAATGCAATTTTATCATGTTTCTCAAAATTCTTGCTAAAATGTAAAAGTAAAAATGAGTCTGTGTAAAACTGTTCTTTGTTATTTGAAGGAATTTGTATCTCTGGAGCATCATAACGCAATTCACATATACTCTCTAAAACTTTTAGAATGAATTAATAGTTACTTTATAAAGTGAAATCTCTCACTCTTAAAGATTGAAAATTGAACCACTCTTTTTCAAGGCTGACTCAATTTTCACTCTTTAGAGTGAGATTCCATTCTAAAGAATTTAGAAAGTAATTATAAAATTTTTATTGCTTGGATATAGATATCCAAGTATATATTGACTGTATGTATTGATTGTATATATTGACAAAAAGATTAAATTGATTTTTATATATGTAATCTTCGAAAGGTGATGAAAAATCTATATCCTTATCTCTTATGTGTAGTAACACATATTTGAAAGATCATTGTGATTAGCTCGAAGATGAAATCCGAGGAGAGGTAACTCTCCTGTTGATGTACTTATCAATCGTTGTAAGTGAACTCGCGTTATCACAGTACATCCTTGTAAGATAAGATAATAATTGCACGTAGTACGAGATGTCGAACATAATAATAATAACTTGATTCTTCGTTGTATCTAAATACTTCACAGGTGCTATTCTATTTATTCTGATGGTCAGCACGTCCATGAATAGATTTCGTCATTCACATTACAGAAACAAAGCAGAGTGGCAAATCAATCACGTATTCATTTTAATGATGTATATACCTGGGTGATTAAATATTCACACTCCAATGCATTACTAAGTGACTCTTTAATTATTAAATCTTCACTATTAGATTTATAACGTCAAATTATATTCAATTTGAATTATTTTTAATCATTTCTATAAGTCGTCACTGCTCCTTCTCAATATCTCGTTAATTTAACCAAAACAGTTTAAATAATTTTCTTAAGTTAAATATAATTTAACTCAAGAAAATGTATCAAATATTACTCCAATTTAATTTATTATTTACTAAATGCAACCTTAACATGAACGTTAACATGGACGTTATTTAGAAACTAACTAAAGAAATGGATTAATTTATATTTTGATACATACGGAAGTTAAAAATAATAAAATGTTATTTCAAGGGATTGAGTTATCTTTGCTTCTTTGATATGTAAAAGTATTTTACTCTATTTTTTTATTTGGAAAAGTACAAAGTGAAAAATATGTAAAAAATGTTTTAGTAATTTTAGAGATACTTTTCGAGAGATCATTACCTTTAAGATATCTTTCAAGAATGTTGGTTATCGAACTATTTATCTTTTCTGGCGATAGCTGAGAGACTTTTGCTGAGAAACTTTGTCGTGACGCGATTAATTGCGATCGGTCGAAAATTGCTGGCGCTCGCACGCGCTAGAACAGCTGCATTGCTGATCCGTACGGTAAACTTGGTGCTCTAATTGCGACAATTAACCGTCATTGTTTCTCGAGCACGTACGTACGTAAGACAAGGAGAATGTACGACCGTGCCCCATGCCGTGCCCCACACGCCGCGTTATAACACTATGAAAACTGACCGTCGCGTCGTAAACGATATCTGTCTTTCTATCGTCGACTTTCGAACCGGGCGTGAAATTGGATGTACGCGCATGAAAATCCAACCGCAAAGACCAGAAAGTGTCATTGATATATGCTTGGAGGTGAATTCGATCCACAATGAACTCGAATTTCAAGTAAACCTGCTATTTAATTGATGACTATAATATAAAATTACGAATAACTATGGCTCGTTAATTTCGTCATTGAGAAATGTTGCTATTATCTGTAATGTACGATCAACAAGTTGAAAATTTACAAGATGCGTTTTAAATTAGTATATGACCTGTTGATTTTGAAGTATGATTGTGTGTAAAGTTTAAAATGTCTTAAAATATTACTTGTAATAAAATAATTTTGTATTTTCATTTCACCGATAACTTATTATTTAATGAGATTATTATTATTAGAAAATATATATATCGCAATGCTGTATTTACACTTTCACCACTAATTTGTTTGACTTTAAACAAACATAATTTTTAATTTTAATTAATGATATATCTTTCTGAAATTAATTTTAATTTATGTTAATTAATGCCATATAAACAATACAAAGGAGCAGTAGATGTATTTTATGATTAAATTTATAAAGTCATTAAATTTTAATTATTTATTAGTTATTAATTTTATGATCAAAATTATTAAATTATATAAGACTAATCGGATAAACGCACCTACTAGTTTTTCTCCTTAACCTTAACGTTACTAAGATTGTAGTCATAAATATATATAATTACATGTTTACTACCTCCCCCACCCCGAGAAAGTTATTATGTAGCGAGTTATAACTGATATAGAAAATATAAATAGCTTTTCGATTCTATTTTATCTAAGACAAAATCAAAGCGATGATTATCTCTCACGTTTGCGCAAGTAAATATAATGAAAATTATTTTATATCGGAAACATTCAATATTTATATTAATTCATTATCGTGAATGAAGCATTTTCTTTATATCTAAGAAAGTGACCAAAAGAACAATTTGTTTCCTCTTGGCAAACCAGTCAGTCATATTTCACTTGTATGATAAAACCAAATGTGCAATATTAAACGAATAGTTATCTATTTATAACGAACTCTTTCGTACGTGGTTCGGTATCTAATTGCGCAAAAATCGCGTAAATGTTCACGAACGATCGGCGCGGTTCTAGGTGAGTTGATTCACTATTAATACACGGTGAAATGTTGCAAAACGTTCTCGATGCATGCCTATATCTACAGCGATTTTCGTAATTAGAAAGCATCGGCAAGCAAAGCGATTATTACAACGCGCTGATCGCCGTGTATGTTAGATCCCTAATTGGACTTGTCAATGTTGTGCTAGCAACAATCAGATTGCGCGATTCGCCCAACCCAGATTTCAAGAAATCGCGATCGTCTACGTCGCCCCGATCAGTTTTGCCGTCTTTAATCACGTTATGACGGAGCGGCGATCTAATCGCTTCGCTCAAGGGAACTTGCAAATTTATTGCGATAACGCCAGCATTGTCTCCGTTAATTACCTGTACTGCATAAACGCATTAGTACCCCAGGGTCGCAAAAGTTCTCAAACAGAGCTGACGATTGTAACTGAAGTCCATTTAACTAGAATCTTACTAGTATTGGCTTGTATAAGAAAGAAAAAGAAGAAAAAAATAAAGCAAATTTTATGATGTAAAAAGACTATGTGTAATAACAGAATAATTTGTGACAAATTTCTGATTAATTTTTAATATCAGCTTTGTATTGATTTATAAAATAATTTGAGATAAATTTTTCTAATTTGTCAACAAAACAAACAAATGTCGTAATTACTTTGAACGACTGTGTATTCTTGAAATTTATCTGTGTATTCATCGATTGTTATATTTGAGATTGTACATTCTTAAGATGATTATAAGCCAATCAGAGGGCTATGTTAGTATCTTAAGACATTACTTAAGACATTACTTAAGTTGAAATAAGAACCGTCTATGAATACCGACCCTGGTCTTCTTACATCACGGCAAATGCTACATAATAAATGGATTGCAATCATGAAAATTTTCTCGATGAACAAGGAAACTAACAAATTCTTTTTGCAGTCACCTTCAAAACATTCAAAAAGATGATGAAGGTTTGGCGAATAGGTATGTGTACAGGTTTGACTGACAATGAGATCCGATATATCGATCGCATAGTGAAAACTATTCATGAAGGAGGAAAAAAAAAGAATCTAGGAGGCAATCGTTATTCACACCGCAATCCTAGAGCGAGAAATCACTTTCATCGTTCCTGTTTCGCGGGGAAAGATTACGGAGAGAGTACTAAAGAGGACGTGGACCTCAACGTAATGAGCTGATCAAATTACAGGAGCTGGAAGGTGCTTCGAGCTGATTTCCAACAGATCCGATCATCTGGTTCGCATTTTCCGTTACTGTATCAGGTTGTAGATATCGTAGAATGTATAACAGATAACATGACGTTATCGAAGAAAAAGTATTCGCGAGAGAATATTATGATTGTCAAGTAGATGAGGAAAGCGATAGGAGATTTTATTAACGCATAGGACTTAAAAGCTTTTTTGTTAGCACCTTATCGCGTGCGATGCATTATTCAAACCTCCGGAACTTTTAATAGTTATCTTTATTCCATTGCGTTTCATACGTATCGGCATCGCGTCCTGCGGTTAAACGAAAAGAGGTGACCGGCTTTCAAAATTGTGGGTTAACGGGCGGGATAGTCGTCGTACCTTTGAGTCCTTTTTTGGAAATCAGCGGCACGTGCATGTGCAATGCCGTCGATTCGGCTTATTTTTAAACGTAAACGTAAAACCGGTATTACGTCCGAGCGGAATTTTTCTCACGAGGAAGAAAGTAACGACCTCGACTCCCATTCTTTTCGGCTCAATTTATTGATATTATACATTCGAATCCTAGAATCCTTTTCATAAAATTAATTGTTTACTTCTGAAAACTTCTAGTAAAAAAAAAAGAAAAAAAAACAAAAATTGTAATTCTTCTAGACTTAATTTCCTAAACTTTTCTAAAGAGAGATTTAAAAAAATGAGAGAAAAGGAAAGGTCAATTTTTTTATTAAAGCAAATATGGATAATAGATAAAACAATAAGTATAAAGGATATAAAAAATATCGATTGTATTTCTCTACAGGTGAGCGGAAGGATTTGTGAGTACTCGATGATAGGTACTCGTGTTTTCAACGTTAAAATTATAATTAAGTTTTTAATTAAAATTTTCACTTCTGCTCTGTTTTCTACTTGACCCAGTCGAGTAAAAGATGCTCCCTTTTTTCAATTTTATTTGAATGAAACATCATATTGGTATTCTCTGCAGTGATTTTTTTTTCCATTTTAATGCAACAACACACGAAGCAGTGCCGGTGATCCGGTCGACCGATCCCATGTGGAGGCGCCGCTCCTTGGAGAAAAACGATCCGACGAGCAGACATCCGACATAGCCAACTTTCTTTCTCTATCTCTCGTCGCTCCTCCCGATACACAGCCTGCACTCTTCCTCTCTCTCTCTCTCTCTCTCTTTCTCTCTTTCTCTCTCTCTCTCTCTTCGTCTTTCTGCGGTGTGAGGTATACTTAGGGATACTAATACGTTCGTGTACAGGCACGTAGCTACTTGCTTCAAAAACAAAGATATTGAGGACTACGAAAGTCCGTACTTTTGCAAAAATTAGAAAATTTTTTTTTATTGAACTCTGAGATATTTATTATTAATCCTGCGTCTAGAATACCATTATTCTGTCATATTCTCTCCATTTGTAATCTGTTTATTGTTCTAGTCTCTCAAAAAATATAAGAAGATTTGTGGATACTTTTCAACATTTCTATTACATTATCAAATAGCTATTTTAACAAGATTTTTAGGAGGAAAAAAAACCGGAGTCCATCATCCTTTATTTCGGAAAAATTTGAGAATAAAACTTCACTTTAGCCAAAAAAAGATTCAGATTGCGATTTAAATTTCTTTGATATTATAAAGAAAGCGAAATAAAGTAAATTATTATATACTATAAACAATGGAATCCACTTGATTCGAATGCCTTAAATATTTCTCTGTAATTATCTGTTGTTTTATAAAATAATTTTTACAAGTTGATATAATAGAAAATGATAAAAAAATTATATTTATGTTTTCCTCATAAATATATTGTATGGTACATTTTTCAAGAGGAACTAGTTGAACAGGTTCATTCTAAGTTTGGAAACAATGAAATAGATTATTATTTGTGATATCAATAAAAATAGATTATTATTTGTGATATCGATAAAAATAACTCAGACAATAAGGAATAAGAACGTAAGTAGATTCTCGTAAGAATAAGAACTTGAATATTGTAGCTACTCCGCTGGTCGAGTCACAACGGTGTCGACGAGGAGCGGCGTGGTGAGTGGCGGGGTGCATGGAGTGAGTGGCGGGGTGCGGGAGGGCGCGGATTGGCGCCATCCCCTACCGCACGCATTATTCCGCGTGCATTTTTTTCCTTTCGGACGCACGCGGTACGTCGTGTTACGCAGCGAACTCTGTTTTATGGGAGGGAGCAATGTCCATTGCATGTCCAACGTGTGATCTGATCTAAGATCTGTGTGATCAATGTATTATTTCTAATACAATTAAATTTGTATAATACAATGCACGTGCACGTTCACATACGTGCGTATTACAAAAGTTAAGCGGAAATATAAAATGCGAAACAATATGTATAATGTAGCATTTAATTCAAAAACATGTAATAATAATTTTGCGATACTATAATAATATATGTAATAATAATTTGCGATTTATATAGCCACGTGTAAGTCGAATGATTTACATTTAAATTACTGTGATGTTTACATTTAATTTTAATTAACTATTATTAATGGAACTATTTTAATTCATTTTATTATTTATATAAGAATTTTTTAAGAGTCGCTTATTTAGTGGATAATAGAATTTATTTGACGATTCTACTTGAGTGAAGTAAAGAGATGACTGACACTCTCGAGTGCGATACTAAAAACGTTATATGAATGAAACCTCACTATTGGGGTCTGGGCAGACCCCTCTCGATAGTACAAGGGTTAATTGACGATCAAATTGCGGCGAGGTCACTACGTACAAGCCGAAGAAGGGTCCTGTTTCGGATGCATGATCAAGATTTATTTGGCATGTATTTTTAGAACGCGACGCGGAGATCTTTTCTCGAGTGCTTCTGATATACGAATTCTAATGATAGGTTTATAACATCCAAATTGCTCCTGAGAGAATCGCAAGTGAGTTTTTAGACTAGACTATAAGATCTTAGACCATAAGCTCGAAATAGCATCGTTAGACACATGCGTTTTTATCGCGACAAGTTGTTATCCTTCAATCTTCTCAGCATTTGATCTTTTGACTTAATGGAATAGCTTGATGGGATAGTGATGTTCTTATTCGTTAGCTTTTAATAGAATGAAACGTCAACGATGATTTTAAGAAGTTAATCGATATCGGATTTAATTAAACGAAAAGTATAATTCGATATACTTTTTTATTAAAAATACAATTTTTATTTTCTTTATATTTACTCATAAATAATATTTTTTTTTGTTATGAAAAACAACGCTTTTTATAATTACATATCATTAAATAAATAATAATAAAATAATATACAATATAGTGTCTTTTTTGTAAAGAAAATCTATGAGTATATTTTTTTGTCAAAGCAGTGCACTTAATTTTAAATTTTAGATTAACTTTTTATAAGTTAGCGGAACAAAGTGAGCAAAATTAATTCTAATTAACATTTTTATTTGTTGCTAAAAAGTTGCCAAAGAAAAAAATTTGTTGCTCTGTCGGCTTTTTTTAAAAATGATAACTTAATGTTCCTCAGCGAAACATTTTTAAAAAAAGCCGACAGAGCAATACATTTTTTTCTTTGGTAACTTTTTAGCAACAAATGAGCAACAAATAAAAATGTTAGATTCTGTTCATTTTGTTCCATTTTTTTAACTTATAAGACGTTTTAGATTATCACTGAATTTAAGTTCTATAGTGAAGATAAATAGAAATATATTCAATCAAAAGAAGTCTCAAATGTATCCATTTGTTAATAAACATACGATGGGAATATTCCCATCAGATATAATAAACATCTCTCCATGTTAAATGCACGATGTTTACGGAAATCTGATACTTTCTTCTCTCTCATAAATTGAACTATGATATCATGTTGACCTTGATGTCTTATCTCTTTACAAGCGTTATTGCTTCTCAACGCCTCGCTGTTTTCAACCTCTAATTTATCTCAGTGCACCTTACAGTTTCTTTCTAGAAATAATCTCACTTGAATCTTTAAAAATAAATATATTAATAAAATTATGCTAATAATAATAAATAAGAATAAATCGCTCGTGCGTTAAAAGCACATTAGATTTGAGCAGAAGCTTCGGATGAAATTCCAAGAAGAATTTTGTCACTTTGAACTCGGAGGTGTTTTTCTTCGAAAAATTTACGTGTTTTGTAAAGAAAATTATGAGTATATGTATTTGCGAAAAAAAAGTTTCTACCAAAGCGTGTTCTTAAGGAGGTTCTCGCACTACTTCCGCCTAGTCAATAGACAGTTTATTCATAATAATATGTAAAACAATTAAAACAATGGAATAAAAAGATTACTAACAATATCTTGCTATGCTATTATACATAATTATTATTAATTTTATATGTTACTAAATATTTTCAAAATGACAAAATAAAAGTTCATTTGATGTATACGCATCGTCCATTTGACATATATTGTAGCTTTTTTTATTGAAGAATATAAATCCCTGGTAAACTGTATGATCAATTTAAACAAAACTTTACGAGAACAAATGTAAGTGTTTACTTTATAATTATAATGATTTTTAAATTGCTGTCTTATACGCAAGTGTCTCAATTAAAAAGAGAATAATTACAGAATAAAGCTATACTTTCAACTTGTAATGTAAAATTCTATAAATTTGAATTAAATCTCTTTAAAGTGATAGAATAAAAAGTCAAGAAAGAAATTTTTTCTAAATATTCTTAATATTATTAACTTTTGTATTACATATATGTATATTATAGACTTGTCTTACATTTCATCAAACGCGAGAACCTCCTTAATTTTAGATTATCACTGAATTTAATCCTCTATAAGCTGAAGGTAGACGTATAAATAGAAATGCATTCAATCCAAGAAAATCTTAGATTTATTTATTTGTACTCAATAAATGCAATGGGAGTGCGTGAGAACGTCGAAGAAAATTTCAAGATTCATCCCGAAGCTTGTTCTCACACGCGATCGACCAAAAGTCTCAAATATTCCTTTTTTCCGTCGAATCGCGAATCCAGTTTGTAGAGTAGCCGGCCATCGATGTATCCAGGACATCCCGGCGCGATCCGGCGTATCTACCTGTGAAACGACGACGGGTGTCGCGTGCGCGCGCGCTTATGAAAGCTCTTATCCGGCCAGTTTCCGATCGGCCACCGATAATAACATGTATTCGCGCAATGCCGCCGCGCGCGAACCGGATTTCACGCCCGCAATTACTTATGAACTCGAGCTCCCGGCCCGGTCGCAACATTAAACTCGAGCGCGTATCTGTGGCGGCGCCGCTATATATAGATCTTCCGCGAATGCGTTGTACGCACCGCGGGCGAACGAGTGAACGCACAAGCGAGAACGTTGCATCTCGAGAAAGTTTTCCGTTGTGGCAAAAGAAAATTTCCACATTATGTTGGGAAGCTAACGTGATGAATCCTTTCGATGGAGAAACGATTCGCGTAGCGGCCGCGCCATTGATTTCCCACGACGTTATTAATAAGGTAAACGTCCCAGCGATTGTATCTATGTTCGGACCTACAGAATTTATTATTAATTTTATCTTAATTTTGAAAAATTTATGCGTGTCATTTTTTGCCAAAGCGGTGCGCTTAATATTGAACTGTAGATTATCGCTGAATTTAATTTTTATGCTGAATCTTATTATTATTAACCCAGCGTCATTGTCGTGCTAAAATGTTAGACGAACGTTGAGGTGGATCATGATAACCCGAATATTTTTTTTATCTATTCTCGCAATGTCAACAATGGTTTTAGAAAGTCTTAGCTTCAGCTACAGGGCGGTTAGTTAAAATCTACGAAGTATGTAAAAAAATACAGATGTTTAAAAATATCTCGAGTCAATAGACTTGTTCTTTTGGTTGAACTTTTGCACCAGTTCATCTTTCTTTCTTTTTTCTTCAGGAGGATCGAAGAGGAAGAAAAATGCACTGGTGCAAAAGTTCAAAAAGAACGAGCCTATTATAACCCAGTCACAATGACGCCGGGTTAATCTCTCTCTCTCTCTCTCTCTACTTTTGTTATTATAATAAATATTATAATTTAATTGTATTTTTAAAAATTACAATTAAATTATGATATTTAAAAACGCATTTGAGATTAATAATAATAAAGAAAGAAATAGTAAAGAAATAAGATTTTGTGTAAATGTTTGGTCACTGGGACGTTTACCTTATTCATTAATGTTTAGTATATCGCTCTGTTCGACCGGTGTCAACAGCCGCTGGTTTGATAGCCATCCCACGCGCATCATCGAGTATGTAGGCGTGTATGTACTTCTGGCATACGATATCTGTTTAATATGTATTTGAACTTGGTTGAATGACTCTCTTTGATAATGATCACGATTCGCTGTCGATTCAGTCTGTGGGTTAATAGAGTGCTAGCCTCGGCAAAGAAATCGAGAACGGTTCGCAGAAATGCACTTTCATGATATTAACAACTCTACCGACGCGATTCTCAGTTATAGTTAATAATTATCCTGCCTTTCTATGCGAGGATATTAGATGTCTTACGCTTATGTAGAAGATATATACGGAGTGTTTGAAAATAAAAGCGGTGAATTTTGCTCTGCACGGATTTCTTGAACGATTTGTTGTTGCTTAACAAAAATTATATGATCAAATGTCGAACATGAGTTCTTTAAACGTCAGTTAAATATAGTTTTTTGTATTAATATATATGTAGTGGATTAATCATAGCACTGATTTATAGCCCTAATTCCTCATTTTGAGTTATTAGACAATCCAAATTGTTTTTAAATTCTTAACAAAAATTCAAAAGTAGAGTTACAATTTCTAAATTGGGTATAATGGAGACATTTGACAGTTTGATACATATATAAATTAAAAAGTGACTTCAACAAAATATTAGAACTTTTCCTTCTTATAGAAGGTTTTTAGTAAAATAAGAATTGTATAACCCAAATCAGTATTCGCGGATGGGATATTTTTTTCAACTACATTATGAAAAATTGTTCGTACAACAACAAACGTTTTTCACAACCTTAATAATCTTATTTTTCCGATTTTGATTTTTAAAATAGAAAAAATCGTTTAAGTACGTTAATTTTAAGCAAAGATACATTAAATTAAAATATAATATATTAGATTCGCGAATGCCAATAATAATAATTAAGAAAATGTTGAAACGAATCCCGATTAGAATTAAGAAAGTAATCGAAATATGAATTACACGAAATGAAAAAAATATAAAAAGAGGTAGTATTCGATGAAACTTTTTCCGCGAAATTATCAACTTAAAATTAGTCGAGGAATCGATAAACGAAATCTCTTGCTCTTTTCGGACACCTTGTATAGATGAGTGATGCACGATGCTGAATACCAAACACACGTGCCTTCTTGAACGGCATGGCGCCGCGCATTTTCATTCCATACTGAGAAAGTTTTCGACGTCGGATATTTGTAGAGTGAAATGAAAATGCACTCTGATTCTTTGTTGCTGCTGTCAGTAAGCTGTCTTTATTTTAGTTGCCAAGAATAATAACAGAAGCACCGACGTTTAGGCAAGATTGCTTCCAGAATGATTTACTCGCTGTTTTTACAACACATACAGTTTTCGCATAATTGCAAGAATAAAGAATAAAAGAAAATAATTCGTGGCTCGTATTTTCGTGCCGTTAAATGCGTGTTCCGCGAGCTGGAAAATTGAATAGTAAGGGAGTTATATTGCAGAGAGAGAAGTGTGTGTCCTTCTGTAATGCAATTACGATATCGCATTCCACGAATGCGGGTATATCGCGATAAAACGCACAGCAGCCGATTTCTTCATTCCTCCCAGCTGCGCGACGTTACGTGTCGTTGGTTTAAATATAATTCTTTATCGGAGTTGGTGAAAGGTACAGAAGGTATCGGATCGCGTATTGCGTACTCGGTGCATCGGTGCACGCATCAATCTCTCGAGTTTAAGTGCTTCCGTGCGTGGAAAATAATAAGACTCAATTCGCGGAGCCTCCGGCGGGCGTTTACTTCGATAAGCGAACGAAACCGAGCACGGCATTTATTATTGGTCCATTCTCGGCGATTCGTAATGCCAGATAATACGAGATTAATATAAATACACGTGGAAACATTCTTGACTCAAACATATATTTGTAAAATTGCGGGCTTTATGGGATAGAATTGCTCCGCCCCCGCAATTAGTTTTCCGTTCGGTGAATTTCCTCAAAAGCCATTCAATTTAAGAGGGACAATTTCAAATAGGAAATAAAGGCTCTAAACAAGCTAAATCTTTAGTTATGTTCAAATAATTCAATGTGAATTTACATATTGCATATCCAATCCTGCGCCGAATTTAATTTTCAGTCCTGAAACGCAATCCTATTCTCTAAAATCTTTAGAGTGGAATCTAATTTTAAAGAGTGACAATTCAATCGGTGTTGGAAAAAAGTGGCTCAGTTATCAATTTGTAAAAATGATCTTTAGAGTTAGATTTCATTCCAAAGATTTTAGAGAGTAACAGAACTAGAGTAATAATATCGCAAATTAAATTGGTAAGCAATTTAATAATATTGATGCTCACAGACCCTGGAAAGATAATCCGATGCTGATAAACATTTTAAAATCTGTAAATAATTTTATTACAAGAAAGAAATATTATCTCGGCCAGGATTTCAAGATATTTATCAGCATCAGATTATTAAGATCTTTTTAAGATTCCTGAGCATCAATATTATTAAATTGCTTAGAATTTAATTAATATTATATACTCTAGTTATTCTGTTAAGATCGTGTTTTAAGACTGAAAATTAAATGCGACGCGCAGTTTGCAGAATTGGATATATAATACGTACATTCACACCGAATTATTTAAGCACAAAGATCCAGCTTGATCATTTAGGGCTTTTTTAGCTCTTATTTATTATGTATTCACATTACACGGTCTTAAAAGATACTTTGTTTAATATGAAACATATTTCTTTAATTATCAGCAATTTAATTGGGTGACATACTTGCCGCATCGAACGGGAAGACACGCGATTATTATAACACTCGCGTATCCTCGTTTGTGTAAGAGCGTTGCATCAAATATTCGCATTGCACGCGTCAAGGAATTCGCGTGCGAAATAACGTACGGTTCATCGGAAAATCCCCGCGTATATGCACGTGCGTGTGCGGGTGTACACGAGTACCTCCGACGCCGCTAAATATAACAGTGCGCTTGTAACATAATTAATGCCGCGTCGAGCTGAGCAAACAGAAGCACGCGCCGTTTACGAATTGCTGCGTTTACCCTTTGACTGTCAATTAGCGAATACCGCGTTTGTTTCTTGTCATACATACGTGCGTATATACATGCAGCTCGTGTATTCCGGAAACGTGAGATCTCTGAGATATAATAATTTTATATGATTTACGTGTTAGCTGCAGATTTATATAATATATGATACATGCGTCATTTAGGAAAATCTTAAAGATATTTATATACATTTCTTTATATACGAAATGATAGAATTCTTTACAATAATTCTTTGAATTATGTGTCATATTCTAATGGTAAGATATACAGTCGAAGATAAAAGAATCGGCGATAAAAAAGTCAATATGTAAATGCAATTATGTAATGAGAAACTGTTACTTAATTAAAAAGTGATCAATTTATTAGACATTTGGATCAAAATTTTGAAACTTTTTAGTATCTAATAAATAACTTTAGTAATAAATAATCAATAAAATCAGCTTAAAAATTAGGATGAAAAATTATTTCTTTGTCTAATGTACAATGATATTTTACAATATCAATTAAACCAGTGCAAATAAAAATTCTTTAAAATTCTTTTTCAGAAATTCAGATTTTCTGCTTGTACAGGAATAGATTGTCAACGATTTATATACATATTCATTTTATATGACAAGTTTAGATCTGATAAGCGACTATATTAAAAATTCCGAAGCTTTCGATAGGATAATAACTCAAGTACACACATATCAGTATATATATATATATATTCTTATGATGGATTTGCTTTATCTGTGGAAACATTTCGTTTTCAATGCTTTCCGAAAGTATGTCTAACACAGGGGACAAATTTAGCTTATCATTCCACTATCGAGTTCACTTAATGCAACTCATCGTCTGTAGTCGCTATAAGCAATCCATGAACAAACGCGCTCTCAGTATTTCCTGAGAATACCGTTAAGCCCTTGATTTTACTTGGAATCTACGTTAACGTGCTTATAGACGCTCTCCGATACGGTATTTCGATGATTCATATAATTCGCGGCCGAACCGGTCCAGTCTGGACGCGGGACGCGGGGATTCAGAGGTACGGGACCCCCTGGCATCCGCCTAATGCCCGGCTCGTGTTATTCACTTCCCTCTCAAGCGGTTCAAATTCCTCTTTCCAGAGCAAGGAGAGCCGAGAGAGAGAGAGAGAGAGAGCCTTTTATCGGTGTGTGACGCGCGCCGTGCCGTGCCGTGCGACAGCGGCTGGCTGCAGCCAGCGGTCGGTCGGTGGCTAGAGTACTCGGTGAGTCATTCTTAGTGACTGGCTCGTTGTAATTCATTGCGACGATTGAACCCCTCACCTCCCGCGCGTACGCACTGAAGCGGCTTTCACACCTAAGAAGGCGTTGCTTGTAAAAGGGCGCAGCTTAAAATTGTAAAATTATCTTCTCAAAAAAGAAAAGGAAGATAAAACACGAGTAAAAAGGGGCATATGCATCTTTAAAGGAAATGTATTAAGTAAAAGGGATTACAGGTACATAATTATCTTATATTGTCGGTTCTTTTTACAAAAATAATAGTCTAAACAAATCATATCACTGAGTGTTTCTGTATAAAGTGAGTACTTATTTGATTGAAACTCGAGGCAAAATGTATCTGTGTATTAAGTATTTCTTGAATGGAGAATTTAATTTTTTAATGAAAATAAATATAATTCGAAACGAAATAAGGTAAAATTGTAGAATGTATTATATTTTTGCTTAAAGAATGAATTGTAAAATCTTTTTTGAAACTTGTTTACAAAATTGAAAAATTTTGAATATTAAATCAATATAAACAAGATTGAAAGAAGATATTGTATTATTCAATCATTAAAATCCAATATATTAATATTATTTTGATATCTAATTTAAAAGTCAAGAGAGAGCAGCAAAGTTGATTCAATTCCAATAAATGACCCATGAATCATAACTATGATTCGTAGTATTTATAATTCGTGTAAATTATAATTTCTAGCTTAATTATAATTTCTTTATTTGGTGAATCATTCAATTTCAAAAATTTATTATGTGCAATCAATCAATTATTTAATAGAAAATAGTAAAATTTCACGATTACGTATTAAATATTATAAAGTTAATAAACGTATGGCTACATATTTTTTTTAATAGTTTATGTTGCATTTTAATATTATATACGCTGCTAAGATTTAATTATTAGTAAAAATTTATCAGCGACAGATTATTTTGCAGATATCGTTGAGAACTGTCGATATCCTGTTATTCATGTATATTGATCCATATATTAATAAATACGTTTTAATACTTGCTTTTAATCAGATCGACGTACAACTATGTTTTATTATAAAAGTATTATGCAATTATCGTTCAGTTTAATTTTAGCCTCTATATTATACGGGATCATTCAAACGTCTTTTCGTATTTATTTTATTTCGTTTAAAAACGAGATTCATTTTATATTAATATACGGTAGAGAGATAAATCTCTAAGTTACAAATTTTGCAGAAAAATACTATATAATATAAATTAATAATCGTACAAAAGATACAATCACATGCTCTTACAAAAGTATTTAGAGTGTTTTCAAAACTTTTAGAGTGACTTTTCTCACTCTTAATGATTGAAAATGAATCACTCATTTTCAAGACTATCTCAATTTTCCCTCTTTAGAGTCAGATTCTACTCCAAAGAATGTAGAGAGTATGATGATACACATACATAATAATAATAAGATCTTTCTCTCTCTTTTACGTATTTATTAACTTTAGTTCACTTTATATGATTCTTGAGGAATCTCAAACAAGAGAATAGTCTTTCGACCATTGCGATAACGCAAGTTACCATGCGACAAAACAATGCACACGTTTTCCATAACGTTCCGTTGAATTTCCCATCGCGTACAGATAATCGCACCGGGCAACGCGGGCGCGGCGGCGATGCAATTACCACACCTCTAATTCCCAAGCAGAGTCACACTCGTGATTGTCAATAACGTGGTTATTCGACACGATTATCCGGCAACATAGGACGACAGATAGGAATGCGCTCGACGGACGCTTATCGTGATCCGACACCCGCTCCGCCTTCCAACCATTGTGGACGCCGGCTTAACGAGCCGCTCTGGCATCTCGGCATTTCGATCCCGTAGTCGTCCATCCGAGAGTTGGCACACTCGCTCCGTTCCCATCCTCGACCGCCTCTCGCTGCCAGTATCTACCTGTTGTTCGAGCAGCGAAGGCTGCTCGGTGTCTGTCTACCTGGCGGCTGAGACCCACTCGCGATTACATCGCACGTCTTTCCTTTCCTTTTTTTTTTTATTCACACAGTGCATTTATTTGATCGATGGAACGCACTCCGACTACTGATCGACTGATGAACGAAAGCAGTGACTTTCTTCTTATCTCCCTTATCGCCTGTGTCATGTAACGTGTGCATAAGGATTCAAAACATTCATCCATCGCCCGCCGCGAGTGATTTAAGTAGCTTTATTACTCCAATAGATAGCGGTTCAAATATATTTGAGATATATATCGATTCTGCCATTAATTCGTTTGCTCAATATAATCTGCTATTGTTGGATTTATTTGCGTTACAAGAGTGATCGAAATCGATTTAATGCTCCTTGTTTCGCAAAATGTGATATCGGCGTTACTCATAATGTCACGTGAACGTGACGGTACAATCGTTACGGAGAAACAGATTTTCTCGAAGAGCGACCGCTTTGTGTGTTCCGGTTCAGGCGTGTCGCACGGCAATTAACGGAAGTTTATGCGAATGGGACGATTGATGATCGTTTCGAACGATTCGTTACGAGTGATTGACATAGAAACGATCGGATTGAAACAAGGCGGTGCGTGACGTACCGGGTGGTGGAGCGATAAGGTCATCAACGCGACGTGGTTCGAGGGTGAAAGTGAAACACAGTAAGTTATTGTCGTTCACATCAAGATGCCTGTCTTTCATCATATGAAAAGCATTAGAAAGATGATGACCTTTTTCTTCCATTCCGAGGTTTAAAATTAGATACTTAGAGAATTGAATATTTGTAGTTTACCTGTGTAGACAGATATCTATTATTTTCTATTCATTCATTTGAATTCATATTATTTCTCTTAGATATTTGTTTCCATTAGGCAAACCAATTCTTCTCCGAGGACAGTTTCAAGGACAAAAACACCGATTTTGTAAAATCGGCCGTACTTATGTAATCGTCATTATTACTGCACACAGAAAAATGTATACTGCACGCGAATAATAATTACTTGTTTCAAAGTTCGTACATCCACAAATCTGTCATAAGTTCATTATAAGCATTAAAATTCAAAATATATTCTGAATCTTAGTAAATTTAATACTTTATTCAAGATTATTAAATTAAGACAAATTTAATTTGCTTAGTATATAAAATCACTTCTAGAAGATTAATTTACAATATTCTTTAAAAGAAAATAAATTCTTGTTTTGAGTACATATATTAATAAGTTTTTCTAAGATTTGTAATAAATATATTTTAAGGTTATTATCAAGAAAATATTCTAAATCAAGAAAATAATTTAAATAAGTTATCTTTATTAAAGATAACCTTTACTTAAAAGAAAAAAAATTAATTGATCGATAATTACTTTTTGTAGCAATAGAATGAATTTTCTGTGATGTGTGTGCTCATTAAATTTTTTCTACGTTCCGAAAGACAAATATTATAAATTTCGTTGTAAATTTTTGAAAAAAATACATGATGTTTTCTAGTGTCATATCATTTGCCAAAATATTTATCAATTTATAGTTTTTACTTCACGATATTTCTCAAATTTGCTGAGTAATCTAACGTTTTCTTTGCGTGACTTTAGTTCACATTTAGGATACAGTAGACAGAGTGCGTCTCAGACATTTCCACTTTGTTAGAAAAGTTTATTCAGGTGCTGAATATAAAATATTTGGAATATCTTCCATTAGTTTTTACAACTGCAACTTGACGTCGTAGAGGTTTGTTAGAAAACACTTATCGGAGATAGACGCTCGATACACCTGACAGGAGATAATCGATCATGGGCGACCGTGTAAATATTTGAGTCTGAGGCTTTGTAAATCTCTCCAAGCTTACAGATTTCATAAAAATGATTTTAACAATTCTATCTCATCACTTGTTTTGTCAAAGAAAACAGTAGAATGTTTGTTAGAAAATACTGCGATAAATAACTTAACATTCTCATTAAATAACAGTATTATTATACAGGGTGTTCCGAAATTTTTTGCCAAGTTCTTGTATGGACAGAACGGACTAAATTGAGTTGAGTAACAAGATTAATTACTAAATTATTAGTTACTAAAAATTCTGAAAAAATTCTTAGAGTTCTATCAGAAGAAAATTAACAATTTTTGTCTATTGCAGTTTTTCTGTGATAGTATTTGAGAAAAAATTATTGAAGACTAATTTTCGGCAATTTTTAGTACTTAATATTTTGTTAACTATTGCCAAAATTGCAAAATAGTAGAGGATTTTTCGACTCACAATCAATTTAGTTTGGTCTATCTACACAAGAGCGCTTGATAACAAATTTCGATATCCTGTGTACTCATTAGTATGATAAACATTACATGTTTATTAATGATCTATTAATTTAAATTTCATATATAACTGATTTTTGTTATTTAAATCTACAATGTTAGGCAATGCTGAATCTATAGAAATTACTGGTTAATATAACTACATAATAAGTAATTATTACGACATACATAAATTCTGAAATGAAATATTCATAAACAAATATATAACTTTAACTTAATGAGTACATTAGGAATGAAGATATTTTTGTTTCTTTTTAGTTTCTTTTTAGATTAGCAAAGCTAGTTAATGTTTCAAAAATATTGGAATGTTGATAAAAAGTGCAAGAGACGTATTCTATTTGTATCTACTTCTAATAATAATTGATGAAGATATTACAACGTCGTAGTGCATGAAGATGAAGGATTGTGATTTAATTTTTCAATTGAAGGGGCAGATATTACTCGGAATTATCGATTTAATTGAATCTCCCGATATTTATCTGAAAGTGTAGAGTTTGCGCGAGTTTTGATTCGTGTTATCTCAGATCAAATATTAGCAGGGCAGCACTATTTGCTCTGTCTCATTTGCTGTTCCTTATTATCTCATTGTATCGCGATGTTGCAAGATTTACACCATCAAGTGAGAATCGTATTGTTACGACTTCGAACTAAAGGCCGGAACAATGAGTATATCCGAATATAAGACTATTATTTTCCCAAAGATTTGGATTCGAGATACAATGTTTCATCGAAAAATATTTATTCCGATTACTGCTTCGATATATTTCTTTTAGACATAAATTTATTTAAATTTTTTTTACTTATCGATATTATATAATATATTTAATTCTTTTTATTTTACTATATTATATATTAAATCGGCTCTTTCTGAATTTATTGGTGATTTCGTATAATCGATAAATTCTATGTCTTGTGAAATTGTAACTTGACGACATGATTCATCATTATCTACGTGACATGTATCTTGACCAGTATTATTTTTGATAGCTCTTTCGTTATCTTCATATGTATGTTTTTATTTTCGACAGGGTCGCTTCCGAATGCATCATGGAATGTGTATTTGGAGAGTTAGTACATTTCCGTGTATATCTCTGAGAACAGATAACAGCCACAAAAGGAAGGCACTCTGGAATTCCGAGGTGCAGCGGCCGCGACACACGCGGTCCTTGCACTTGTCGTCGCGGCTACGTGAGGCGCATAAAACGTTGCGACTCTTCTCCCGATTTCCTTTCTAGCTGCACGTTGCTCTTGCGGCGTGATTTTCCGACAGAACCGCACGTTACCGCGCGTGATCGGTTTCCAGAATAACACTCTTGCCGAGAGTTCGCGGGGCACGATGCAATTACAGGTTTGCCTTCTTTCTCATGCTTTCCCGAACTTTGGATATCAGCCAGTTAACGGTAGCCATCGTCCTTTGCCTCCAGCGAGGAGTGTGTTTCTCAATCTTTTTAAATACTTGGAAAGAGGGAAGAAATATTCAATAATATGAATAATTGAAATATTATTGCTGAAAATGTCATTAAGTATAATTATTATTTGAGATTGAGATAGAGATATTAGCAGATATGTATTTAAAAAGTTGCAAGGAAAGATTGCAGGAAAGTAAAAGCCATGACAATAAGATGTTTTGTTTTGACAGAAAATTTTCCTATTTAATTATTTATTTTTGTATCGCACAGTTATGATTTGACTGAATCTCTTTTACGTCACGGTTGGCATAAAATAGTTAAATCTTCTTTCAACATAGTTAAATATTCCCTCAAGGAAACAGGAAATCGTTAGAGTTAATTGACCGAAGATGCCGTCACTGCAATTGACCCTAATTTGCTGCGAAACGTTAGTTGAGTATTGCTACGTAAAGGAATTATCGACTCATCGCGAGTTGTCGTCTCTCACAGAAATGTCCTCTGTCTCTCACCCGCGATGCAGATATTTATATGGCGAGTCCGTTGTAGCCTTTCGTCGAACATAAATGCAAGTGCATATCCACGCCTATGCGGAATCATGATTCATAGGAACGTGTTGGCATCCAGGCGAGCCCTCGGTGCCGATAGCACTTTAAAATTTTCTCACCAACCGCTACTTTTCATCACAAAACACCATTTCTTTCCCTGCGCTTTTAAAGCTTGTCTTTGTCTCTCTTTGTCTTCTTTTTTTCTTTTTTTTCCCTCTTATGTATTCTTCTCCTTTTTTATTTTTTTTTCTGTAATTATTCATAAAAAGCACTGAATTTACAGTCTCGAAAAATATCGCATATAAAAATTGACGTTTTTAAATATATGTAGAATAATAATTTTAACATTATTAAATTGCTAAGATAAATTACATTAACGGCTTCAGAAACAATATACATTATTTTTAGATAGAATCGGTGTAGGAATTTAATATACAAGCGATAAAAAATTATTATTAAGAGGAGACGTTCTCTATTAGCAAGAATGACAGTTTTTACATCAATATATAAACGTAAATTATATAATAATATGCATAATATATATATATATACGTATTGATATATTAATTATATTATATCAATTACGCATAACAATCAGGGATAGGAATTGTTACTTTTATTGTTATTTTTTATAATAATGATTGAATGACGTTTGCAATTTTTATGATGGTAATGATAACTAATTAAAAACGAAACTTGGAAAAATCACTTTTGAAAGTAACTTCTCATTGTTGACTTGTTACTTTTGTTCGTTACAAATAATGAATTATTTTTTTTAATAGACAACATATAATGGTGACAAATTACTTTTTAAAAATTTTTGAAAAATAACTCCATTAGCTTTTCTTAATTTTAGTTTTTAATTAAATATCATCATCATTATAAAAAGTTACGTCAGTACTTAAATCGTTATTATAAAAAGTAACGATAAAAATAACGACGTTACTGACTTTCAACCACACAATATATTTTATTATTAGATCAACGTAACAATTTATTTATTGTGTTATACATAAAGAAAATAATTACAGCATTAAAAAAAAATCATTTAAAAATTGTTAAAAAAATGTCATTAAATCCGAAAGAAGTAATTATTATGTTCAAATTATATATTTTTAATGTTTGTTTTATAAATGGCGTTCAAATTTATTTTCCTTAAAATTTTTAATATACTCATTTATAAGATATTATGACTTGACATTACCGAGATACTGTGTCTGTTGATTTTTATCGTTTTTGTTGATTTCTGTCGATTTTGTCAAAAAAATACGAATACAACTGCACGCTGCGATACATTTATTAGGAATAAGAGCTGGCACGTTCGAATCTCTCTCGGTTTGGATCGAGAGCGCATAGATGTACTAACTTAAAGATCAAAAGTGTTCGCTCGTAAACCCTTAAGCCTCTTCACACTTCCGGAAGGACGTAAATAAAATGCTGTTATTTTTTCCGTGAAAAATTCGTTTTATGTCATTCGTATTTATGCTACGTTAAATGTATCACGCGCGTGTTCGTTGGTAAGCCGAACTGAGCAGTTCTCCTGTTTTCAAAACAATATGGAGGATATTTCGTAAGAGTCTCAAATTTCAGTAGCACGTTCTGTGTCAATAAATTCATCTGTAAAAATTTAATTACATACCAGACGTCCCTCTTGTCACATTGAAAATTTTTTAGTCACTAAGATATGAATAAATATAAGTAGGATTTGAATAAATATAATTTAATATAAATAAATATAGTATAAAGAAATGTCTTCTTTTTATATAAAATTACTATTATTAATAACGTTTTGGATTATAGTGGACCGACTGGACCGACCTTGGTCTTAGATTAATGATGTAACATACAGCTCTCCTATTGATGGACGTTACATACTCTACCAATAATAGAGCATACAACGTCATTAATTCAACCCAGATCGGTTCAAACTCACTGCAGTTGAAAACGTTGCAGTTTTAAAACGCAATATAACCGAGTTTGAGTGGTAGAGATTTAGACGAGATGACTGGATCACACGGACGAAAGTCTGCAGTGGTCTATCCTATTATTAGAGAAGTTTCAGCCAAGTGCATCAGGGAGGCAAGTCGAGAGACAGCTATCGCAATATTATCTCGATATTATTACGACGGTAAATCCGGAGGGAAAGACATGGCAAATTAAGGGCTTAGGATTGGTCCGACTGGATATAAAACTCGTAGTGGCAACTCACTATGGGTGACCATAGAGAAATCTTAAGCGGCGGGTGCAGCGCGCATAAATGCATGGTCACGCTCACCGGTACCAGTACGTTGATTTCGCGTCTACAGCCACGGAAATTGGAAACCACCGTCCCGCTCGTTTGTTTTGCCGTGTACAATCGACGACTTCTACAAGTTGCACATACGTGTGCACGAGAGAGTGAAATCGCGAGTTGTAACCGCGGCTGCGATAGTTGGTCAAGCGATTTGTGTATACAGCGTTTCGGATTTGTTTCTTTTTTTTTAAATACGCCAATAAGTATTAGCGCTATTTACGTGATTCTATCTTTTTCATTTAATAGACAACGAAGATAGAATGACGATGCGAAGTCTGGAAAGTAACGCTAATAGCGTCTCCCCGAACGCACTAATACTCTTTTATAGATATTCACGATACGAAGAAGAAGGGAAGCAATCAGTTTTTAACTACTGCAGATTGAAGATTAAAGCATAGATTTAAAAACCTACCATTTGATACTCTCGTAACACTGCAACCCGCCGATAGTGCCATTTTAGCTTCGTTAATCATTTTAATTTTTTTTTTCTTTTTTGTATTAAATATACAGTACTGAAAATATGTGAATATAAGATATATACAATACAAATAATTCTAAAAAATCATACAAGTAATATCAAAATAACTTTTTTTCATTAACGGAAAACAAGGATAGAAAATTACCAAATTCGTACTTGGCTTCGACAGTTCTAACAAATACTGTCGGTTTTAATGTTAAATAATAATCCATAACTTTGGGACTTAAGCAGTCTAATCTGATAGAAATGAGCCTCCGTTTTCTTTCTTTCTCTTTCTTTCTTTATGTTTGTCACAGAATTTGACTGTTAAAAAAATATAACTATGAACTTGGAATATTCTGTATATGTCAATACATCAGCATACGCGTGAGCATACGCATGTATGCATATTTATGTAATTATACGTGTTTTTCGCCTGTGTACGTGTAATCGGTGCAAGCTGTCCGCCAATCTTTTAGCATTGATCAACGGCGTAGCGAGTTAATTGGAGGAGATCGCATTAACGATAAACGCAGCCAATGGCAGCAGCGATATTTATTATCAATTTTTAATAATTTCTAAAATATCGCAGATATATGTCAATAGAAGCGTCCTGTTACTTCGTATAAATTTCTTGATTTGATCTACGAGTATATATGAGTACTAATTAATTTCTTACTGTTTTGTGTGCGTTTATATAAGGTGTCTTGTAAAACGTATATATATTTTAATGCACCGTAACTTGCACGTGATTTCCGATAATTTCACGACCATTTATTGTTTCGAAGAATTTTATATTAAATAATAATTTAATATTGAAAACAGAACGTTTCTAAAGAAAAATAAAAGATTTCTCAAATATTTGATATACATATGTATATATTAACAAGACATTAATTACTAAAAATTAAGCTGCAAGAGACAAAAATCATTAATTTTCTTCTCATAAAGTTCTGAGAATTTTTTCAGAATTTTTTAATACCGTATTAAAAAATTTAATATTTTCTCATGTTGATAAAAATAAGAAAATGTAGTACTAAAAAGTTGATAAAAAATTCTGAAAAAATTTTTAGAATTCTATGAGAAGAAAATAAATGATTTTTATCTTTTGCAGTTTTTCTGTAAAGTTGATAGTATTTGAGTAAAAAATTATTCAAGATCAATATTTGGCAATTTTTAGTAATTAATATCTCGTTAACTATTGCGTAAACTGCAAAATGGTAGATGACTTTTCGACTCAGTTTGATTTACTCTACCTGTTCACGATGGGTGACGAAATAATGTTAAAATCACCCTGTATAATATGTTAAATATAATGAGTAAGTTGGGCAATTAGGAATCGGCGCTGTAAATTGTGCGCTTAAATGACTAAAATCGTTATAGTCTAATGATATATTACTATAATTCGATAATGTACTTTTCGGCTAAATCCTTCTTCAGCGAATATTTTAAGAGTTGCGTTTCATTGACTGATGTGTGCGCAGATTCTGTTGGCTAATCTCCCAAATATATGGAAGATTAATCAATATAATCTACGCACACATCAGTCAATGAAACGTTGCTTTTGAAATATTCGCTAAAAAAGATTAGAATTTAATTGAATGTATGTTATTGAATTGTAAAAATATATTAGACTATAACGATTTTAATCATTTAAACGCACTTACAGCGCCGATTCCTAATTGTCCAACTTACTCATTATTTAATTATTATTGTCATAAGGAATTTTACTTTTATAATTATATATAATGTTTTTCTTCCGGATGAAGATTTAATATATAAACTCGAAAATTATTTAACATATATTTTTTATAAATATTTATTGATCTATAAATTTTTGTAGATCAAAAAATAAAAGCAATATTATTTAAAAATAATTGTTTAAAAATAATTTTGTGACCCTGTCAAAAATTCCGGTTTCAAAAATTGCACACACAGCCGAAAAACAAAAAACAAGTAGATATGTTTAAAGATATTCGTCATTATGTGTGCAATCAAGTGATATACACATGTTGAGACGCGCAAAATAATTTCTCCGATGTATTATATGTGACGCAGAGTGAGAAAAATTAATTTTCATTACGTTGCTATGACAATGACGATTCGTGTGAGATCATTTATTAATTATCGCATTCGGTGAATTAAGTTAAGTGCCAGGAAGGCACGATAATTTCCAGGCGACATTCTCAGAATCTCTAATATTCTCCCCTCGGGAATGATTGATCATTACAAGAAAGAAAGTGTTGACAGTTAACATTTTCATGCGAATAAAGCCATTGTCTTTCTTGTGTGAATTGAAGGTTATTATTAATGTTAATAAGGATAGATTTTATCTTTGTATTTCTTCCACTGGCGTACTCTTTGTCAGAAGCATCTGTGTCGCCAATCGTTATAATATTACTGATTTACGACGCGACGAGCTCACGAGTGAACCATGAAAAAAATTCGCGACAAATTATGTAATGAAATATCAAATCGATTCGACGAAATATTAACGAAAATTAAATTTGAAATAAATTGTCGGATAAAATATCTTAAATAATTTAAAAAATTTGACAATATAATTATCGCCTTATCGTAGAAATTCATTTAAATCAGAAATATTACTAATTATTGTTGCAACTAATCTTTAAATTTTATTGACATTTCACAACGACTCTGATTAACAACCTTTTAATTTTTTATTTTTAGGCACCAGCACAGATTTGGTCCCGCAACTGTTGGGCATGTTTGACGAGCTGGCGCGTCGCAGTGATGGTTACGATGGCGATCGCGTGGTCCTACCATCGTCCTGCGGTATATCCGCTGTTCTGCAAAAGCGTCTGAGCATGGTACCGATTGCCCAACGAAGTTCCGTATTCGGTCAGCTCTGCACAAACGGAGATTTAGCCAGGCCTATGTACCAGGACATGCTGAAGACCAAGGAACAAGAAAGCGAGTACAACGAGATCGTTGCGGATACCAGCAATAATACCACGTTGGAGACGATCATTCCGGTAGTAACGCTAGAGCACGAAGGAAACGGGGAAACAATCGGGGAAACTACTGGGAAACCGATGTACGAAAGACGGGAGACCAACGGCCTTACTACCCCGCTTAGATACAATAAACGACGCAGAAACGGCGGTAGACCGCTCTCGGGAAGTTCGATCGCGTCCAGCACATCTTCCAGCAGTTGTAGCAATCAGGGCAACACTTCCGCTGCCAATCCTTATTTAGCATCCGTCGAATCTCTTGCCGATACCTGTGCCAGCTCCCAGGGTTCCGCGGACAGCGGAGTCGTGACGGTTTCGAAAGGTAGCTGTCGAATATTGAATGACGACAATGAACAAAGGAGGAACAGTGCTGAGGAGGATCCTTTATGCCATGGACCGCGCTACTGTGATCCACATCGAAATCCCGTCGAGAGGGTACTCCTTGAGATCGTGGACACAGAAGCGATATATGTCGAACATCTGCGTCAAGTTATTCAGGGTTATCTCATATTCTGGAGAGATAATCCGCCGTCGTTCTCACGTCGATTACGTCTCGGTGACCTGTTTAGTAATATTGAGGATATCTTCGAGTTTAATAGAGAATTTTTATGGGAGATAGATAAATGCGGCCTAGATCCTGTTTGCGTCGCAAATACGTTCATTAAACGTAATTCGGGATTTAAAGTATATACCGAGTACTGTACCAATTATCCGAGGACAGTCTCGGTGTTGACCGATTTAATGGGTCAGGAGGAAACCGCGTCCTCCTTCCGCGAACGGCAAAAGGCTCTAAGTCACCAGCTACCGCTCGGATCCTTCCTTTTGAAGCCCGTCCAAAGGATCCTTAAGTATCATCTGCTTCTGGAGAATTTATCAAAGGAGTACGGTGCCGATTGTGATTCGAGAGAGAATGAGGCTGAAGGTAGAAGTGCCATCGAGGCTGCACTTGCCGCAATGACTGGCATTGCAAAGCACATCAATGCTATGAAGAGGAGGCACGAGCACGCTGTACGTGTTCAAGAAATTCAGTCGCTTCTGTACGGTTGGCTAGGACCAGACCTAACTACAAGTGGCGAATTGGTTGCGGAAGGTCGATTCAGAATGCGAGGAGCCAAAGCTCCGAGACATGCCTTCCTTTTTGATCGAATGCTTTTGCTGACGAAGAAGAAGGAAGACGGCCTTCTTGTCTACAAAGCTCATATTATGGTACGATTTTCGTCATAATCTTTTGCTTCGTCTGTGCCTTAAAAAGTTTACTTTTAGTTATACATATTTATATCGTGCCTATTTTTACTTTTTATGGTAGATATTTTAAGATTTTATTAAAAATATTTTAACTTCTTGTGAATCATCTTTTTCATTTTTTTTATATACATAATTTTCTATTAATCTTATCTCTAAAAAATAAATACAACTGTAAATATGATTTTCTTTATTTGTTTCTAGTGTTCAAATTTAATGCTAATTGAAAGTATCCCAGGAGAGCCACTTAGCTTTCACGTAATACCTTTTGATAATCCTCGATTGCAGTATACATTACAAGTAAGTATCATTGAGATATCTTGTTGATTGAAAAGCAGATAAATGTATACGCAAGGATTGTATGTTATTCAATAATCATCCATTTGTTTGTTAGGCACGCAATTTAGAACAAAAGAGAGAATGGACCTTACAAATAAAGAGAGTGATATTAGAAAATTATAATGCAGTTATACCGTCGCATGCGAGACAATTAGTGTTACAATTAGGTCAAACGCAACAAGAAGGTACAAATAGCGATTTAATTTTGCAATCTATTTTTAATCACCACGCAAAATCGATCAAAGAGTAATGCATTTGACTTCAGATGACGCGTTGACGGATAAAGGATCAGCAAAGAAACACTCTGCCCCTCCGGAATATTTGGAAAAACGTAAGCAGGAAAGAGAGAGACGTAGATCCGAAACTAGTCTGAAGCAAAAGTTCATGAGGGGCGTTAGAAGATCTGATACTACAATGGAGGTAAGATCTAGTGAGATTTTTTTTGCTTTTTTCACTTTACTTTTGCTTAGCTTTCTCTTGTTTATTTATAATACGAAATTTTACAAATTTTTCTTATGTCATTAGGATTCACCTACATCGTCTTGTAAAAATGACAATGAAGACGTTAATGACTCCAGGGAGCCAACTTTTAATAGGTCTTCGGATGTACGTGCTTCGAAAGTTAGGGTAATAATTAACTTCAATACTTTTTAAAATATATAAATATAGACAAAAATAAAGAGTGCAATTTTTTAAGTTATAAAAATTATTATTTGCAATCATTAATCACCACAGAAATTATTGACCGTAGAAATCATTAAATTTGTTTTGGAAAATGCTGAAAATTTTTTCTTAAAGAATATAACAATTTGATATGCAAGAAGCAATGAAATGTATAATTTCAATAAACTTGTATTTAGGATCGATTTACCGGTTGGAGACGAAAATCCGAGCCAGGCTTCCAGTCGTATGTGTGTCTTAACCATTTGGACGAGGAGCAAAAGGAAGCTACTACTAGCGATGCTCAATCTTCTACGATCGAAGTTGCTGAAGAAGCAACTGAAATTTGTTCCAAGGAAGAGAATCAGACAACATCGAATTCTTCATCACCGGCCGAAGCCAAAGACAATAATGAACAACATGCTAAACCGGCGCAAACGGTGGAAGAAATCGTCAGTCACATTCTCATGCAGAATCAAGAGTTTCAGAAGCTACTGGAGAAACAGCAGACCAACAGCATTATTAACGTGCGACAGCAACGCTTCAATAAGCGTATCTCAGCGGACACATCGGATGAGAGTGATTCAGAGAACGCTAATTATGTCACCAGTTCGATCAGCCACAATAATAGCAATAATAAATTGGGACGCGCTCGAACGTTGCATCGGGAGCGACTAATCAGGACGAACAATGCGTGGAATTTATTATCTTCGGCACCGGCGCGGGAAAATCAACAGCCACTGCAACTCCTTTATGATAACTTAAAGACTACTCAAAAGTCGACAGAAACACTCGCGCATAACGGCAAAACAAATCAGTTATACGAGAGGCAGGCATTCAAGCGACAAAGCATCGTCACCGAGAGCAAGGTGATCAAGACAGCGCTACGTATTCGCGAGAATTCGACATCAACGGGCAATGAAGAAATCGTCATATCCCCGGCAAAGTGCATGTTAAATCATCGGGCAGTTGAACGAAAAGAGATAAATTCTATTGTAATGACAGAACGGATCGAAAAGGATGGCTCAGAACGATGTAATGACGAGAGAAGCGATGCAAATGATGCAGGAGATCCCGAGTCCAAGGGCTTTGGCAATTATGACAATCTGCAGCATGTCTGGGAAGGTCTACAGACAGTAAAGGGCGATGCTGATGGCAATGATAGTCCAACTCAGCCAGCCGTTTGGCTCACCAAGTTGTGCGAGGGTCTGCCTACCTCTCCACCTAAAAGCGGTTCGCTGCCACGTAGTTTCCAGATCAGTCCAAACTCCCAACCGACGAGCGTAACGAAGTCACGCTTCCTACAGCGGGACGGTAAGCCAATGAGCGAGCGGCCGTTCACGATTGCATCCGATAAGCCAGCAGAAATCAATCTAGAGGACATGGAGAGGTATGTATCTACGTGCCAACCGGAAGGTAGAATTGCCAAGTTCCCTATGCCCACCGTCTCGACAAGCTCCAGTACGTCAACTTTCTTTTGTTCACTAGAGGACACACGATTGACTGACGATACGTACTCCGATGTGCGGTCCATATCTGCCAGTGACAGTGCGAACATTCATCCCGATCACAAGATCTATCGGGCAAATGGTAATAGTAGTGGCAGTACGATTTTTCGAAGTGTCTTCAAGGCAGGCAGTCGTTTGCAGGGTCGTCTGAGAAATACCATGAGCACGGAGACACTCGAATGTAATGATGAGGTTGAACGGACACGCTACTTCCGCTCGTTGAGTTCCGGAGGCAAGTACCCGAAAAAGCGAACTAAGCAGACAAAGCAGCACACAAGAGAACCATCCTCGGATGTGGAAGAGCTGATGGGTTGCTCGAATGATCAACGAATTCCTCAACTTTACTACAAGCAAGGCAGTTCCAGTTTGGGTGCTAGAATTGCTCAATCGGATTATGCTGACCCAACAATTCTTTTCGCCGAGAGCAAACGTGCGCAGTCATCTTCCGTTGACATTAATCAATCTAAGAATACCGCTGAGTCTGAGAGGAGAGATTGCGAAGAGGAGACAGGTAGTAACAAGGACACAGAGCATCATGAAAGCGAGACAGATAGCTTTTACGAGAGAAGCTTTGAGACCATCGAGAATTATGCTGATGTAGACGAGGCGTTCCGGGATAGTGCAATATTCAGCGATGTCGACGAGGCATTCGTGATTCGGCAGTCGACACCGGCGACGACGGCGAAAATGACAACGATGGAAGCAGCGGCGATCGCAAAGACCAAGATTGCACCGCCAGTACCTGCCAAAAAGAAGCAAGAGATGTCATCAATAAAATATAAGCCGAACGTTGCGCAGAAGCCGGATTACTTGAAAATAAAGTCATTGTTGGCAAGGGGACATCCTGCTGGTAATTCGGAGACCAGAGTTTCCACAAGATTAGTAAATGTGATGGCACAACAATCTCTTGATAGTTCATCGAATAATTATGAAAGGAATATCGAGATGGATAGAGATGACGTTTCCGCAGGACAGAGTCAGGCTGGTTGGGTACGGAAGATAGTAGGTCAATTGCAAGGTCATGTCGAAACGTGATCTCTACTTGTAGATGGCCTATGGGATTAAGATTACGTGTCAAAAAGTCAATAAAAATCTCAAGTCATAATCGACGTAAGTCGTATGGATAAAAGTGAAGCAAATATTGTTGTCAAAAGTAGAGAAGTATATATGTTTTAAATAAATTTTTCGATCATCGACGTTATACGAAATCATGCGAGTGATGACCCTGGCTTACTTGGATCATTTTATAATAATATTAGTAAACAGATTTCTATTTTTGTATATATCGCAAAGAAATTATGTAGCGATTGGAAAATAAAAATAGAAATAGAAGTTTAAAATAGAAATAAAAAACACATATGCATGTAATTAAAGAAAAAAAAATATTATTTTGGTTAAAACATTAAAATTAAGGGAGAATAATTTATTTGATATGTATGTAATGTAATCGAGAATTATTTTTTTATGAAATATAAATAAAAGTAGTATTCTTTAATATTTTTACTTTGATATTCTGATACTTTTTGCAATGATAAATGAAAGTAAAATGTTTGCTTCGCTTTATTCATGTAATCATTACGCCATGATGTTGAAGAACTAATTGGAGTCCTATTTAATTAATGTTTTTCACATGTGCCTGAAATATAACACTAACATAACGTGATACCATTATTTCATAATAAATTCATATTTTAATGTAGTAGATGTAAAGAGCGCGTAAATAAGAAAGGCGCATTTACGTTCATGTTATCGTCATAGAAACGTAAAAAATTAATATTCATTTATAGACTGTTATATGTTAAGTATTGTTTGATATTACTTATGTTATCTATAGAATAAAAGGAACAGTTTTTAATTAAATGAAGCATTTATAAAGCCATTTAACGTTGTATTTGATTGAAAAAGTCATCAATTAAGAGTAGTTTGAAAGAATTTGAAAATGCAAGTTTTTGTATCATCTAAACGATTTACGACTTTAAATTTTTATTCTTAATTATTTTTTTTGCTATTATTTTCAGCTGTAATTGTGACTTTCATTGTGAATGATCTATAATTAAATCATTGACAACAAGAGAACGTATTTATTACTGTGTTATCAGTAATATATGTTATTGGTTTGTGTAATAGTGTAAATGTAAGGTTTATATACCTTAAATATATATAATACTAATTACCTTATCTTATTATAATAATGTTAAGGTTACGTATACATAAAAATCCGCTTCTGAATTCTTCATTCGAGCAAAGTCAGTGTGCTCAGGATATGAATTTTTAGGTAAGTATATCTATTTTTATATTTTTCCTTGGATAGATTTTATTATGAGATGATCTATTTACAGAAGTTTGGCTAGTTGCTTTTATAGATACAAAAAAAAGTAAATTAAATATATTTATAATTATATAAATTATTCTCACAATGATGCATTTATATAAAAAATGACTAAAACGAAGATTCGACGAACGCAAGAGTAACATATATAATACGTTATACACATTATATATACAGCTTTCATAATTACAAGACTTAGTCGCTAGTACAGTTCCAATTAATATTTATAAGAAATTCCTATGCTCCTATGCTCTTCTCCTGTTAATACTTCTCATTAATCGCATATTTTAATTATAAAGAATAAATTAATTTCCACTTCTTTCACAACGAGTCTTTGATAATGTAACAAGAATCATCTTTCATCATTCAGCTTCTGCTATCTATACTTTGATAAATTTTGAGGTAAAGCATTATACTAAAGCAATACTCTTTAAATAAACAATTACATGAGCGATAAATATCGTAACGAAGTAACGTTTAGTGAGAATTTTATATAGCAGAAGCTTCCTTATTCCTAAAATTTCTGTACGTTGTAACACGTTATATCTCTTTTTCGATCGCTAATTTCCAGTTGTAAGAATAATTTTATTCATTCATTGCATTAAATCTATTTGTCGCTATGGTTTTAATTACTAATTTCTGATATCGGCAATTCATATCTTCAATATCATCGGCTAATTAACAAAATTGTCGGAATCCATCCTATTATAGATAAATGAATATCTCTTCGAATTTACAATATATGTGAAGGAATTTTATTAAATATATTCGTTTATGTGTATATATATATATATATATGTATATATATATATGCATATGTATGTATGTATATATATATTTCTTTTTTTATTCATTTTGTGTAATTCACGAATTTGCCTCTCAAAATATTTTGTATATCTCTATTGTATGCGAAATATAACGTACGTGTTATTTAATCGTCATCTTCTTGATCGAAAATAATGGTAAGACGTGCATAAGTTCGATTTTCCATCCCTTGGATCCTCATCCTTGTTAAAATATGAACAGCTTTTTTTTGAAATCAACGCAACGTGATATTGGAAGTACCAGAAATATTCATTTTATTACTAAGATTCTTGTATCCTAAAATAAATATTAACTTTTTAAAGAAAAACTTGTTTCGATAACTTTTTAACATAATTAAGTATAAAACGCGCATATAATAATTATAAAATAAAGGATTCGTAACTTAAAAAAAATCTTAACATATTTCAGAAAATTCAGAAAATCTTAACATATTTCAGAGAAAAATAGAGGAATTTTAGAAATCTTATCGAACAGATGCTTCTATTTATAGGTAATTGTTTTTTTAATTTTTTAAATCTTATTTGCATTTAATAACTGGAGAACGCCAAAGATAATATGAATATATTGGAGTGATGTCTTTAAGAACAATTAATTCAGTCTGAATAGATCCGAGGGACAGCTGAAAGGAATAAACAGTTGTCACTGCCTCACTACACATTTGCTATGTTAATTTAGAAGTTTCAGATATGCAAGAATCGAAAATTCAAAACCTAAACATCCATATATAGAGGCAAACTATTAATATGGTCGGTGTACAGGTACATTTTATCGCTGTATTAATTGTCCTAGCACTTATATGTGTGTACATATTTGTACAGAAAAAAATTTTTCGAAGATCGCTAGAAAGAGCACGGATATACAACACTGCAGATAAGATGCAACAGCTATAGCAGAATATTAATCACATATGTTCATATTTTGTTCTTTTTGAATATTTAAAAAAAATGGTATTTTAAATTTTATTCTATTTAGATAGTAAATAAATTATACTGCACACACGTATGTTCGAAATAACTGACTCAAATCTAGGTAATTATAAAAATACGAATATTTATGTACTGATTGCATGAATATATGTAATCAAAGAAGCAAGCATCGATGTGTGTGTCTTACACTCGTATCTCCTAAGTTCTTTATTCTCTTGTGAAAATAAAATTTCCATTTATGTGTATGATCGCTAGCAGGATACCGATATGTGAAATCTACACAAACTGTGTGTATGTGTGTGTGTGTGTCTCTCTCTCTCTCTCTCTAATTTTCACGGTTCTAATACTTGGTCTGTGACACGAGAAAACTTTTTAATTTTTTACTTTTATCTTTTTTCTAATTTATCCACTCTATAAATTCAAAAATTTAATACTAATTAAATATTTTTATGCCGATGTCTATCTTTTTTATCTCGTGATTTGTGTACGACGCTCCGAATAAAATTATTGTCTTTACAATAATACAAAAAGTCACATCAGGTAACATTTCAGTTACTATTTACCATTATTATCAAAATATTTCATAAATATATGTGTTTTCGGAGAGAAGTATAGATCACGCGAAATAATCATTCATACGAGAAAACAATTCTATCCTGCCATTTGACAGTTTTAAATTTTCTAGTAGCACTTAAACTGCTTTCAAGATATTTTTTTTATTTGAATTATATCTTGTGTAAAACGATAACTCTCGTCTTTCTTTATCGACATATACCGATCCTCTTCCTTCTAGACAATCGTGAGACGTCGTAGAAAATGAGGGATTGTTGCAAAAAGAAGATTCATACTTTGTACAACAATTCGTTTGAATAATTCTCTTAGTATTAACAAAGCTGAATTGCTGTTAGATAAATCGACGGATACTATCAAATACGTTGCTAATATTGCGAATACATTTAACACGTCTAGCATACGGTGTATTATTTGCAAATACGTACGGGAAGACACATTGCACGTTCTATTATATCTATAATATATGTGAATAATGTGTAGTCAGCATAAAATTTGATTAAACGGTTGACTTGGTGTTTGATTGCATAAGAGCAACGTTTATAATTACGTATTACGAATATATTTCTGTCTTCGCATCTGCATTGTATTCACGTAATTTTTACTTCACCAAATGGAATTAATTACTGTTCAAGCGCTAATAAACTGCCAACAAAATGAAATTTTTCATCCGTCAAGCATAACTGAGAAAATATCTTCAAATTTAAAAAAAAAACGCTTCGAATTTACGGACATTCAAATCTGCCGTAAATATAAAGTAATATTATCAGGATACACTGCTTTCGACACAAGTCTAAATATAATTTCTGCCATAAAGAGATTTAGCAGAAACAAATCAATTTTCGCACAACTTCGCTAATATATTGAATTTATTTTTTCGTGTTAATGTAATACTTTCTTTATCTAGTAATCTACTCTCTCTATATAGAGCAAATATTCATATAAAATATCAAAATAGTTTAACATTTCGCGGATAATTATACATTTTACTCTGATAATTCTTTACAGTTCAATTTACATCTTGCTTAAAGGGTGCAAATTAAGAACATCAACTTACAAGATCTTGACAACAGAAATTCGTGGAAAAAGCCAATTATTATATTTTTACAATAAATATGCCTCACATATCAGAAAACAAATAAAATATTTTTTATATCACTTTTATGTACTTCACAAGGCTGATTTTCGAAACTCCTAATCTTCTTACAACGGATATAAATGAATCATTTCATTCTAATGTACTATTGTACGCTCAGTTTTGTCGAAAAACTTGTCGAAATACTTGTATATTAATTATTTTATGAATTAAACGCGTTATTTGCTTGCGTTATCGAGATATAATTGAATGCACAATAAATACGGCAAAATAATAACCTTCACTAATAATTAGTTGTGCGAAAAATTAGTGAATATAACTCATTATAGTATTGGTTAAATATTCCAAATAAAAAGGAATATTTTCAATCAATGTAAATAAATCAACTTCAAAAATATTCGAATATTATATTCGAATTTACGTAAGCAAATAAAATTCCGTTAAATTAAATCAAACGACGTTTGATTGAAAATCAGTCAAGTTTTATAAAACGTAAAACAGACAACTATCTCGCCCCGTGCCTAAGTATTTTGTCTTCCTATGTATTTTGTCTCTGGGATATAATAAAGAAATTTTATTATAAAACGAAAAAAAATGCGTTTCTCCCAGTCTCGAGACTAATCACATGGAAGTTATTTTGCTCTTCATTTCACAGGTATATACAATTCGTATCGTCGTCAATGTAAAAAAATTACTGAATATAAAGAAAGAATGGCTACAAACAAATTTGCATATTCCGTATTGTGCTCTTTGATGCACAGTTATATGTGACTGATTTATGGAAAAGGCTATTCGAACGATGAAAATTGCAATTTGGATTTTTTGATATCAAATCATAGATGAAAGAAACTTAATCATATCGCTGTTTTGTATATTTTGAGTGCCCTTGTACTTCTTGTCGCATATATCACAAGATGCTTCATCAGAGCATTAACTGAATGATAAATCCGCGTTATGCGGAAGAAGGTTATGTAATTGTGTTATTTTGTTTTATAAAATAACATAAGTCAATTATAAATTGTAAATCAAGCTGTTAACAATCATAAATACGTTGTTGCGTCACATTAACGTCGCGCAGCAAGCAAAACGATTCAGATATCTGATATAACAATGTGCAAACGAATATTTTCAAGATAATCGTATAATCGACGTTGTTGTTACGCAAAAATTGGCCGTGTTTCATATTTACAATCGCTCGAAATTAGAGACACTGATGAACACAATGTCTTAATAAAAATAACACATTCGAGGTAATCCCATGCCCAATAAAATGAAGCTCGTTAGTAATATAAATTTGATATACACGTTTTCGAGAATGCGACAATACGAGAGAATTTTGTACTGCGTATATATTAATACACGATATTATATAATTTCTAAGAAATTCATTTCTGAGGAATTTTTTTAAAAAGTGTTTTTATGCCGCTATACATTAATTATTTACTTTCCTTCTATATCGTTGTTATTTTCTTTACGATTTATTTCTGGATAAATAACGACACGCTTTTAACAAATCAAATTGATTGTTTTCTCAGCAAGTTTTTTTTTTATCGGAAACCTACTTCTATTAGAAATCCTTCTTCAACTAGAAAAGCGAACGTCTTTTTGTAGAATTTTTTAGTTGAACAAAACTATTGTATTCTTATCGAATCTCCAATTTTATATTTTTTATATACAAAATTAAAGGATAGTTTATATCGAGAGGATGAAGAAATCATAAAAAATAACATTACCATGAGATTTTTACCGAAAAAATACTTTTGTTAAGAAATTGATAGAAATGTGATTTGGTAAAAGTGAAACAAAATGTACTAAATTATATATATGTATATATCTAGGGATGCATCGATATCCGGGAAGTATTTGGTATCCGGTATTATCCGACACTTTTTTATTTTTTTACTTTTTTACTTTTTTATCCGATCGGCTAACCGGATATTATTAGTATCCGAAAATACATCCGATTGAAATTTGATATTATTAAATTGTTGATTTTTTTCTTATACAAATGTTCTAGAAATAAATATATATATTGATGCTATATTCTACAATATCTCATACATTGTTGCAAAATTATTATTTTTTCCCTATAGGCTTTTTTTTTTAGAAGACACTTTCTCGGAATCCGATCAGATATCCAGAAAATGTCGGATATCCGACCCGAAGAAATTGTCTTCTCGGATATTCGATATTACATTCTGTCCAGATATCCGATATCCGTTATCCGGTAATTTTATGATCCGGTGCATCCCTATAACCTTGATTAACGTTACACAGATTACGTGAAAATTCAATTATATGAAAATTCCATTATACAACGAAGACGTGTTTAGCTCGTTGAATTGTATTTAAATGTCCCATCTGGATACAGAGATAACCCTTTAACCTTCGAAAACTACGCGCAATCTCTTGTGTAAGAATATAAATATCGTCTCGTTTAGTAATCCTGTAATCGTTAAATATACAAATACGTTTTAAACTATTTTATTATACGATATTATGATTAAACAGTTCTTGAAGGCTAAAAGCTATTAAACAGATGTAGTCCTAAAAAGATAAAATTGGAAATGTGTAATCTGTACAGCACTGCAAAAAATTCATTACTTTCGCGATGTAATGCAACGATTTTCTTGCAGTAAGGCGGTATACTAGTTAATTTTACTATATATTAAAATGGCAGAAAAATATGGAAAACATTTTCGATAAAATACGCTCCTATAAATCATGTATCTACTATCAAAACATATTTAAAGTAAAATCAAAATCTCGGGAATAGATTGTTCTGTTTATTTTTATTTATTATGCATCGTTGTAGAGATGGAAAGTGCGTGCGTGCGTGCGTGCGTGTGTGTGTGTGTATGTGTGTGTGTGTGTGTATATGAATTTGAAGAAAAATATCACATTGTTATTATCAACTTTAATACATCGATACGACTGGTTATTTTGTACTACTTAATACGGCTTTTATGATTTTCATATTTTTTCAGACAAGGCTATTCCTGAGATTATTTTACATCTCTCTTCATAATCCTAAACAATTTATAAGAGCGCAATTTATGCGTATATATAGCTGATTAAACTAGTAAATTGCCTTTATCCGACACCTCTCGAAGCGGTGTAATTATTAGCTTCATTTGATTAGGCATAAGGATAATTTCGCGTGCATATTCTCTCTTAACTCTGTCCTTTTGTTAAATTCACTATTCCTCTCCATCATATTTTTACTCGACTGTCTACTGAAAGTGCTTGCCTAGCTCTTTCAAAAAAAAGTTATCGCGAGTAATTACCAGTCTATACGATATATCAACTATACGGAAAGACAGCGACTATCGCATTGTTTAAATTGCACGCTGGTGTGCCGGTTATGCACATACATTCGCGTAGGATAATTAATTGTAAAGTTTTCACCTTCGCATATTTTAATCTCACCATTCTCGTAGTCATTTCACATTACATGTAGTTCAATCACATATCATGCGAAACCATGCAGCGGATGGACGCTATTTAGGATCAATGCTCAATAGCTAGCTTCATGCCCAGCGAGAATGTACAAGTCTGCTCCTTCCGATTCAGTCAATGTGCCACTATGAACTAAGTGACTCTCCAACATCACAACCCTATAGAGATGTTAGGTTAATTGTTTTCTCTTCATGTATTTAACTCCTTTATGAATATACAGGGTTGGCCATATTCGACGGAAAGATGTTTTTTTTTTCAATCATGGGAAACGTCGTTACTCGATCTAACATCTCTGTCAAAAGTTACAGTGTTGCCAGATCTTTCCGTCGAATATGGCCAACCTTGTATATTAATATAATATTAAACATAAAACCTAATATATGATATATTTCTTTCGGGTATTTTAAAAAAATAGCAAACTTCATTATTAATCTTCTTGAATTATTCTTCAAAATTTCTATTAGTAACATGCAATCGCCGCTTTTATTTAATTAGATACATACTTATCTGAGCCAAGTAGCCTGTAAGTTCTACTCGGATCACTAATCTCTTGTGTAACTTCGCCATTCTTGAAACTTCTACCTTGCATACCGTGTTTGTGAAATGCCAATACACTATCAGGTAGACAAACTGGAAATATAAATCATATGATTTAATTTAATTTTATGAAGACTACAGAGTAGATTACAAATAAACGAAATATATTGTACTTACTGATAGATTCAATTTGAAAATTAAACTGTAACTCTGATAACTGCTTCTTGCTAATACGGGGTTTTCCTTGTAAAGTTACCATCTTTACTACATCTATAAATACAAAAATGTTGGATTTAATAATATACCACTATACGAGATAAAATACCTTGAGAGAGAGAGAGAGAGAGAGAGAGAGAGAGAGAGAGAATATTCATTAATAGTACTCACTATCGTAACAAACAAGTATTGCATCTTTTTCGAATTGCGTAACATTAATAACGTTCAAATTCTCTCGTCTTGGTATCACAGTTGCTGAAATAATATTTTTATTACAGAGATGACACATTTTCTGGATTATAGAGACCAAATTTTCACATATTTTAAGATAAAGATTGTAAACAAGTGAACTGTTATTGTCGGATGTATATAACATAAGCATACCTGAGCCATCCATATCTTCCAATTCGTCACTATGAAACCAACTCGCTCCCGAATTCATATTAATTAAGTCCAGCTTTAATTTATTTTGCTGATATGGCTGTTTAACCGATACACATACCATCGGGTATTCCATTTCAGGCGTGATAACCATTTTAAAGACATTTAGAGGCGACGGTAGAATGCAATCAAAATGTTTTAAAAGCATAAACTTATTCAATGGATCGTACCATTGCATTAAGAATATACCTGCCGGCATCGCACCGCACAGATACTTGTACCTATTAGAAAATATATCATTGTCAAATTTTACTTAATAAACAAGAAAATAGGATAAATATTCAATATTAGATATCCAATTTTTTGGTAAAAAAATCAATAATACATGTACTTCTTTATAATTTTCTCTCATTGATGAGTAATATGTATATTTTTCAGAAAAAATATACAAATATTGCTTTCACTCACCCGTTATATGGATTTCTTCCAACGCAACATTTGGTGCATCCCTTGGTATCCGGTACTTTCGTAGTTAAAGCGAACTTTCTAGGGACTAATCTTTCTGGTATTTTATTCATATGCAACGAAAATCTATGAGTCTGTTTACTTAACATCGCTAACAAATCATGCCTATACAACTGAGGCGTTTTTCCTACAATACGCATTGTTCATAATATTTAAAATATATAAATCAGTCTATCATGCAACAGTATCAATACAGTCAAGATCTACTTACCGGAAAGAGACATAAGAACATCTTTGATAACATACATCCAGATAGTACGTCTAGGATACAGCTGATCTATCGCAGTTTCATGAAGTTCATTCAAGTTCAAATTATAAATTCCTTCTTCCGCTGCGATAAGCAGATGCTGATCCCTTGTATCTGGATGAATCCAACTTGCGGTACAATGTATTCTCAGTGGACAGCCATTGAATACCTATTAATGTTTGTAATAAAAATAACAAATATCTTATTAACAGCTGTCGAAGAATAATGTAGTAAAAATATTTTCGTAATGTGTAGTATTTTCTGAAAAAATAATTAAAGTACATAACAAATAATATAATCGAATAATAGTTTATAATATAATATAAGATACAAAAAAATAATTCATACAGCGATACAAAATAATTTATAATATATATAATAATTTATAATACAATATAATACAATATTTTTGCGAGAAGATATAATATAAAATCTTCACTTTGTGTAAACTGACCTTTGAAAAACACGCTCCCATGTGCACTTTCGGCGTAGGAGGCAGTCCATTACTTATCGGTCTTGGTGGCGTATGTCTCTTTCGATCTCTTCTTCTTGGAGGAACAGGTGGAGTGTCTGATAGTAAATCGGGACTCATACTTTCCCTGTCTCGATCAGCCGATATCTCATTGTCACCTGAAAAAGATAATGCATAAGATATTAGAGTAAATAACGATTGTGTGTGAATGAAGAAAGATATTAATAATCTCTTAAAATAATTTTTTTAATAAGAAGTTATCTAGGCAATATTGTCGTGTGAATATTTACATCAGTTAAGTGCTAAGCTCATGATGTATACCGTTTGACTGTGCGGGTTCGTCCCTAGGGCCGCTGTCCGATAATGATCGTTGACGTTGTCCATTCACAGTTGTTAAAGACTGAGAACTATTGACGAGACCATACAATTCATCCACGGAGCTGTGACGTCTGGGACTCGCTTGAGACCCTATATATAAATCTACTTTTTATTTGCATACATGTAGATATACAGAAGGGGACTATTTATAGACTATACAAATATAACGATATCCTTTTCATCAATTCACAATACATACGTACCAGATACGTTGTAATATGGACAATGGACTTCGCAATCGTTCGAAGATTCCCCCAATGGAAGAGTAGCTCTAAAAATGAAAATATTTAAATAAATGTTAATATATAATCGTTTTTTTAAATGATTACGAAAGAAGAAATGTAAATGTTGTTAATAAAGAATGAATAATATATAGAAAATAAACAAGATATAAATATTAATATATTATATGCATATATTATAAATCATAAATAAACATTTAGACGTATATTCTTTCTGGAATATATATTTTGAAGCATAAACAAGGAATCGAATAAGATGTGATGGAAAAGTACGAGATGTAAAGCTGCATATTTCTAGCTAGTACACAAGGCACAATCGCGTTATTAAGGTTGTTAATAAAATTGGACATACATATAAGGCTTGTTTTGGAATAAATTAACATATATTGCTAGTTAAACAAATCATATGCAGAAACAAATACGTCAGCCATTAATATTCCCCGCATAATAGAATCAAACATCTCTATTTTCGTACTTGTACAGGATGATCAATGATATTGTGTTAAAAGTAAATCGTTATTTTTCCTCCTCTATTTCAATGATTTTTTTTCCCCCCATTAAAGTTGGGTATTTGAGACTCATCCATTTCATTTGAACTGTTGTATAAGCTAATTTATAAATCAACATAAAATTAACGAGTTTCGAAAACCCTAATCAAAAACAATCATTAAAACGGAGAAATAAATATAACGATTTACTTTCAATACAATCCCAATAGTCATCCTGTATCATTTAATAAAGGATAAAAGTAATTTAAATATTTTAAATAAAACATATTAATGAAATAATAATTACTTGCATAGTACAATGTGATTTTGTACATGTTTCTAGATTTTATATGTTTTCAATCAGTAATTCATAATAAAATAAATCATATTTTCACAATATTTCAAACGAAAAATCGGAAATAAAATTGTTTACTGTAATTCATTATTTACTTACTGCAGGGAATATAGCTGGTCGCAATGCCCACCAACCATCGACATTGCATTCCCCCTGCACACATGTGAAACTGTGGTCATATACTATAAAATTGTAAACTAATTTTGTATGTGATACTACTTAATATATGATTATATGTTTTGGAAATTTATAAATAATAATGTATTTAATATACTGTGTCATAAATAAATAAAATGCATTAAAAAATAAAATACTTGCTAAAATGATTAGTACTGTTTCTGCTTTTTAAATGTATTACGCTTTTACACAAGGATTTATTATGAGACGATTGAATGGGTCGACACATACACACATGTTTTTATATAAAACATAATCTTAATATTTTATCCACAATATATTAAGAAAGTCTATAACAATCATAATTGTAATCAATTTTCGCAAATTACATTTTAAATTTCCAGTGTGATAATTATAAACATACATTAACATTATAATTGTATTAATTAAAGAGTATAGAATTGAAAAAGGTCTCTTCTCTATAGAATAAGCAATCCTATATAATAGAAAATTTAATTAATAAACATCTTGTTATATGTATATAAGATTATACGTGTATACATATATATAAACTTCCTTCACCAGTTGGCTGATATAGTAAAAATAGTTTGTGTCCAGAATGTTGAAAAAACTAACATGCAACAAATAACATCAAATACGTAACAAGAAAGAAACATACTTCATTCTACGTCTATCTAAAAATTGTGCATATTAATGTTTTTTTGTAGATCACACTGTGAATGTTGATTAAATTGTGATATTTAATTATACTTCCTTCTTATTATATATAGTTTTAATTTTATTGTATATTATTTATATCATTTAATCAATTATTATATATTAATAGCTTTATTTTGTTATTCAGTTATATTAAAATATTATATATAAACATATATTCCTGGTTGCGTTTTTTAAACGCAATTAATTGAATTAATTTTCTTAAATAAATCACTTAGAAATTATACGCTTTCCTATTCAACTTAAATCCTATTCGACTTAAGGGATAATTTGAAAATATATGTATATTTCAAAGAATCAAATAAAAATTAACAAAATTAAAGAAAAGTATCTGTTAATTTAAAACATGCATTTAAATATTTACAATAAGAGAAAAAAGATATCAAAGAAATGTGAGCAAGTAAATAACAAATTAATTGTATAAATAATGCAATTTACAAGAATTATCCACAGAATTAGGAGATATAAGTGCAAGGTGCAAGGTGCAAGGGAAAAGGGTTACCTGCCAATACCTTAGCAACAACTCCTCATCAATGTACTGCAATAGACTCCTGTTGGGAGAAATTATTAGAATTACAAACTGATCAGAAAAATTAAAAATATACAAAGAATCATAGGAATGAATTATAAACAAAACATAGGGTATAGAGCAGGTGTGCTACAGGAGTAAGGATTGACAGAGGCAGGATATCAATATTATTTAATAATCGAATACTACAAGTTATTAAAAAATATAAGAATATAATAGTAATCTCAATTTCTGTACAAAAATAAACGGTTAAAGTTAATACTAAACGGTTAAAGAAGTCTCATTGAAATTTTTTTAATATTTATGAAAAGGATATAAAATGATGCATATAATTAATAATTTTTTTTAAATAACTTAATTTTTTTTCATTTTACTTGAAAATAAGTAATTCTAGTAGATGAATGGTGTTGATGTATATATATTTCGAAGTGATCATTCTTGTTTTAATAAAATGCATAACAACTCTGCTATCAATCATGCACAATATCATACAAGCAATCACATTTATTATCTAACATGCAAAAAATAGGGAATTATAATTTTGTATAATATATTATTAGATCTGTTTCGTAAATTATCTGTACAGTACAAAATTATTTTTTTCATATATATATATATATATATATATATATATATATAATTATTCACACTATTTAATTATTTTATTGATTAAATATAAATATTTAATTATTTATATTTGGTTGAAAGCTTGAGTAAATATCTAGTATGTTAACTCTACTCAAATATAATGTGTATGTTTGACTTTCATACTTTCTAAAATCGCTTTGATTATAAATTTTTATAATATATTAGAGAGAATGATAATTTAATTTATTTAATAGTTAAAATTTTTCCATAATTCACAGGGCCGATCAGATTTTCAAGCATTTTATAGAAGTGAGTGTAAATAGCATAATTTGTTTTTTGATATATAACATGTTTTTGTTATATTAAAAGTAAAAAGAAACTTTTCACTTCAAACCAATGTTTTTATTACCTTAAAGACATACGAAATATCTCTGTGCCAGTTTTGCTACGACGTTTCGATATTTTACTTGTCTTAAGGTTCGCACCAAGAGTACTGATACAAAAATAAGTATATTTTTGAAAAATATACTATCACAATTTTTCGAATAAAATAGTTTTAACTCGCGGTAAAAACAAAGAAAAATAATTTAATAATAACAATAGGGGATGATTGTAAAGAATCTATTTATATTCAAAAATTGAATAATATCTTCTCATTTTCTGCTTTACTTTTTATTTAAAAAATTTTTTACTTATTAAAATACTTCAGAATATGATGTGTTGCTGTTTCAAATGTAAAGGTAATGAATGTATGTACATATTTCTCTTACTTTGACAACTAGTATGACATGATATAAGCATAAGCACATGCCGTATGCAATGTATTTATTAGTTATTATCAGTCAAGAGAGTAAGATGTGATTTTTATACAATAATACAATGTATACTATATTGCTGTCTTGTTTAGCAATGTATATGATGTTGTGTTGAATTTATAATTGAATTTATTATTGTAACTTATATCTACTTCTCTTTAATCAATATGTACACATATAGAAGACAATATATATTGCATAAATATGTACATTATGCAAGTCTGTGTCTAAAATCTTTTTATGTAATAATTTTTGGGATTTTGCATATTCATAAGACGGATATATTTACAATTTCGAACAAAACAGCAACTACCATATTAGTGAAAGAGAAGCTTCGATATTTTTGGTGTTTTCCGTACACCGTGTGATAAAAATTGATGGAGTAAAATATAAAACAACTTACTTTTCCTGGACGTCTTCAAATGCAGATCCAATCCCACAGTCTGGGTGCACATCACAATTATGCACGGCCTATATGTACATATAAGCAAATCATATGCAAATCATATTTGTAATATTACTGACATAAATCGCACTTGAAAAACATATTTAATAATTAGCACATAAATGGAAAAATATCTGTAATGAACTTACTTTAACATTATTCATGATATCCATAATATCCCACGCTGGATTACTGTCCACAGATGGTGATATAGCATCTCTATGTAATGTCCCTCCATCAATGTTGATTTGATCTGCAGGACAAATTATAATCATCATTATATCATAGTATAAAATATTATTCGTCATTTATTATTTAATTACTATTACTCTTACCATCACTATCCAATTGCGAGATAGGACTTTTCGGCCTAGGCCTTGCAGTGAGACGCGAGGCTATTCTTTGTGGAACATTGGGTACCGCCCCGTCTTCATCGGCTTCCAGATCCGTGAACATATGGCTGGGATTCGACACTTTTTGCAATAATTCTAAAGCCAGTCTCTTACTCATCTCTCCTTGGAAAAACGCATGCTACAATTCGAAATACCTCCTATAGACTATATATACATTGATAATTATTTCATAAAGATATTATATTTTCTTTGGTTACATACCAAAATGTTCTCTCCAAGGAAAATTTTACTCAATATATAGCATAATATTCTAGTATAATATTGTGTACTATATATTTCGGATAAAATTTTCTTCGGAGAAGATATTTTGGAAAATATAGACTTTATAAGTAAATCTATCAATAATAAAATAACAATACCTGAAGCAACTTCTCTGCTGTCGGCCTTTTTTTCGGATTTTTTGTGAGGGCAACTTTGACAAAGTTATGGAACGTTGGACTCCATTTATCGCGATCCTTCAATGTTGGTGGCTTGAAGCCAGATTTGGACATGAGAAACAAGGCGCGCATCGGATGTAGGTCAAACATTGGTGGCTGTAATTCCGCTAATTCAATCGCAGTTATTCCACATGCCCAAATATCACATAATTGATTATAACCACCTTTTCTTTCCACGGCTGCCACCTACATTATAAAAATATCAGCTATATTGATCCTCTTGTAAATTATAAAATGTGTTAAATACCTATTGATAAACATGAACATACCTCAGGAGCCATCCAATAAGGTGTACCGATAAAACTCTTTCTCTTGTTAATTGTCGCTGTGATCTGCGCCGATACACCAAAATCTGCCAATTTTACATCACCAGATTCGGTCAACAATATATTGGCACCCTTAATATCACGATGCATCTTGCCCATGCTATGTAAGTAAGCTAAACCAGTGAGAGTCTCCCGACACATATATGCTATTTGTATTTCTGTTAATGGTCCAGTTACTAGAAATATATTAAAACTCAATATTACAACTGCTGCAGAATCAAATTTAAATTATTTAAGACTATACATTGTATATCATACATATATCTATATATTGTATTATGTAATTTTATATATAATTAATCTGTAACATTTATAAATTATATGATAAGCCTATTCTTTTTAAATACTGTTTGAATATTTTAATAATTAAAATCGTTTGATATGTTATTGTCTTTTTTAATATATTACATAAATATTAAGTAATAAATATTTCACATACTATGATATATATCCTGTAATGATCCACCTCCACAATATTCCATACATATCCACAATTTGTCTCTTCTTAAATAACTTCCATAATAAGCAATAATATTTGAATGCCTGCAGTCCTTCATCATTAAGATCTCCTGTTGAATGATTGCAAAGTCATCACCTAAAAGACATACATACAGATGTTGCAAATTATCCTACTTTGTAACACTAAAATTTATAACACCTCAGCATTTTCATTAAGAGGGAACAAAGTACATACAAATAGATAATCTAAACATCAGAATATATACAAGTGTTTCATATCGTTTACACTTCCATATCATCTTACATGACTTGTATAAAAAATTGCAAAGACACTTTACAAAAAGAATATTTTGTACAAAGTAAAAAATTGATAAATAGTCGAATAGAGTAGTCGATTATGATGACCATACGATATTGGACACTCCGTGAACATTCACTCACCTGGCTCAAGTTTGATAACCTTAATCGCCGCAAGATCATTCATGGAGAGACGTTTAGCCTGCAGAGAAGAAATACAATAATTGGCATGAGCATTGACGGGAAGATCAAGCCTAAGGAAATACCGACCTTATAGACATCGCCGTAGGTCCCACTGCCTATCCTCTGTATAAGCTCATACTCGTCCTGGGGATTTCTACGGCTTATGTCACTGGACAGCGCATTTGCGTTTACCGCAGCCATCGCAAGCGACGAGGACGTACCGAAAGACAGAAAAAAGAGGAGAACGAGATAACCAGGGCCACGTGGACCTGGTCTCAGCGTCCGCGAACCGATACGCGTTTATGTGCAACCGCGTCTAGGCAGCATAGCGGGAACATTTAGCCTGTTGAAACGTCACATCATCCGTCGAAACGTCGCCATTGTTCGCAACAGCTGAACCGCTCGTTAACACATGCGCGCTAGCGCCGCTAGTGGTCAAATGGAGTTTAAAGTACTACACGTTTGCCGAATTCATCTATATAAAGACAACTTTGATTAATTCGAAATTATTATTAATAGGTGTTCTTATTAGCTAATTTTTTTGCATAATTCATTTCTCTTCTTTTTTTCTATTCGTTTTAAAGGAGAAAAAAAATGTATTGTGGGATCTTAAAGTCATAGAAAATTGACCTATCACAAACGAATATAAAGAAAATAATCAATTAATGATTGGTCAATTTTCTACAGTTTAAGTCTCGTCTACAACTATTGGGTGCTTTCCATTTAAGGCGTCATTCACTAACCCCAGCAAACAAGAATGGATTGAAATGAATTGAAATGGATTCAGATTTTCAGAAATATTGATTCACGAATGTTAAAATGAATGTTTTTCAATCCTGAATGCATTTTTATTCATTTATAGAAATTGCATGGAGCATATCTCTATGCCTTTCAATCTAAAAATAATATTCTTTTTCTGTGCACACACAACACATTGTGAATACTATTCAATTCAAAATTTTGAATAGAAAATGCAGTTTTTCAATTCAATTGCATCCAATTGAATCTAATTGAATCCAATTCAATCTAATTCAATCCAAAAAAAGTATTCGCTATTTAAAATACGCATTCGGATAGAAAATTTCCATTCATTTTAATTCATTCTCGTTTACTGGGACCCCAATTACATCGTGGCTGTGTTCCAAATTTACTGTCAGCACTGAAAATATTACAATTGACGTTACGTGCATTATAGATTTTCAATACTGGCAGTCACTTTTAATATTGGGTCATCTAAAAAGTATCCGCGGTTTTTAGATGACCCAATATATTTACAATTTATTTTTATTAATTTTTATAAAAGATGCAGAATCGATCTCCAGAGAGAAACCTGAGAAAGGACATGACGGCTCAAAACTTATAACCGCAAAATGCTGCCGCGCATTATTGCCTTCTGACAAAGTGGATGTAAACTATATAGCAACGTCCACTTTTCAAGGTTAGAGATGATAAATCGATATTTGGTTCATATAATCGTGTTACACGTAACGTGATTATATGAACCAAATATCGATTTATCATCTCTAGCCTTGAAAAGTGGATGATGTATCCTGAAGCCTTGTGTCCACGATGCTAGAAATCGGTCGGATCTCGGATGAAGAAGGAATTGACTAATCACAATGATCATGTGATCAAATGTGATTTATTAAATTTTCTTTGTCCAAGATCTCTTATCAATTTCTAGCATCGTGGACACAAGGCTTAAGAAAAGTGGACGTTGCTATATAGTTTACATCTACTTTGTCAGAGGGCAGTAGTGCGGCAGCATTTTGAGGTTACAAGTTTTGAGCTGTCATGTTCTCTCTCAGGTTTCTCTCTGATTTCTACAATAGCACTTACTCACTTCAACGAATTCGTTGGATTGCGATGGGAATAAATCTAGTGAGTTTTGTGAGGAATTTTGACAGAGTGAAAAAAGGATGAAAAGATAAAGAAATTTTAGATGGTAACCCTGGCAACGTTAGGTAACTTACTTATTTCACGCATGCGCATTCCATTTTAGCCAACACCAGAGAGTAGACTAACATCAAAGGTGCCGACAGAGAGTTGCATTACTGTATATATTGTGTTCTGCACATGCTCCGACTGAATACAAGAAAAGGAGTTTATTACGTTCGCGGTGTGTTTACATAATATTGTAAATAAATTATTTATCGCGTGTGATATATTTATATGTATTTACTCGACGTGTGAAGAAATGGCGTTTACGTTCGGAAGTCCAGCGGTCACCTCTGCTAGCACGGGTTTTGGATTTACGGCGCAAAAGTAAACTATAGTCGATGCTAACATTAACCTCCAAACAGTAAAAAATTATTATAGCTTTAATAAATAATAACATAAAGTTCTTTTTTTATTTAATACATATTTATTGCAAATTGAAACTATAAAATTATTTCTCGCAAAAGGGAAGAAGACTTGATGTTTAATTGTAAACTCTTGTTCTTAGACCAACGACAGGCTTTGGTTTGACCAACACGTCGTTCGGCACTCCCACTACAACATCTGGCACATTAACATTTGGCGCACTGTCTACTCCAACGACTTCTATAGGTCTCAATTTCGGATTTGGTACTTCAGCAACCTCTACACCAGCACAATGCAGTAATCTCCTTCTAGGATCCAACACAGCTACTACAATGACTACCGCTCCTAGTTTATTTCCTACCCCTACAACATCCACACCCTTATTCACGGGTCTCAGCTTTGGTACACCAGCTACAACGAACACTCTAACTTTTGGTGCCACATCTAATACAACAGCAACAGGAAGTTTAACTTTTGGTACAGCTACTACCAACAGTATGTATACTTTATACTCTATTATTCTTATTTGTATATTATTCTTGTTTGTATTATCCATCTTTTTGCGATTACTCTGTAATACAGTTATAGTGTTGATTTTGACACTGATAACCATTGTAGCTGTTATTTTGATTGGTTTATATTTTATTCTTAAAGCCAATGAAATATATACATTGTTAATAAACTATTATTCTAATAAGTAAGTTTTTTATTATGATCGATTATCACAAATTATATGCAGCTCCCTTATTCGGTTCTGGAACTGGAAGCACTTTATTGGGTTCAAAACCAACGACTGTTCTTACTACTACAACTACCAGTAAAGGACTTGGTGGTTTAGATGTTTCTGTTAATAATAAGGGTCTTTCTCAAGGAAATAGTAGTTCAACAGCAGCCAAAGAGAATCTATTGCCAAATGAGCTTATGCAAACTATAGACAAATTCAAGTAATTATGAATAAAATGAATCATATAGAAAATAATTGACTTATATATAGACAGATAAATTATTTTAATATACAAGATGTGCATGTAGTGCAGTAACTTGTATTTTACAGGGAATTTGTAAAAATGCAAAAAGGCCTATCTTCTGATATTGCAAGAGGTTCGGCAAGACCATTAAATCGATGTGCGGAAGATACAGCGTCCCTAATGGAAATGTTGTCCACGTTATCTGGCTCAGTGCAACGAGATCGTTCTTCAGCTGATAAGCTGAAGCAAGATACTGCTAGAGCATTGCAAAGTTCTGAAATTGCTCAAAGAACACATGATACTCCGGCTGGTTTGCAATATGAAAATAATATGCCCTTACAGTTCTTCATGGAATTAGCTGAAAATTTCGAACAAGATTTGATGTTATTCAGATCACAAATTGAGACAACTGAGAAACACATACAAACTATGATGGCGCCGAGAACTTTAACCCCACAAGGTACAATCTATTCTTTCATTAAATTTATTTGGATTAATGAGAAACATATTGTTAGTGGTATATTACTTTGTCATTAGAATTGACGGCGACCATGAGTAAGCTTCACGAGTCTTTAGTAGCAGTAGCTGGCCGACTGCAAAGTGTGCATGCTAAAGTACAACAACAGAAAGAACAGTATCTCAATTTCAGGAAATACTTGTTGAAAGATAACACCAATGTTTTCGACAGTATTAAGGTGAACAATAAATCTAATCGAAGCAGCATTGGCAAAATCACAAGTGGTCCCACTCCTTTTGGACCAGGTAATTTTACATGTATTTCAAATTATTTCGAATATTGTAGATTTTGAAAAACGAGATTAATGCTTACAGGAAATAAAAACTTTTTGTCATCGACGACATTAAACTCAAATCGGCCAGCGAGTTACGAAACACGAAATCCTTTAGGTAAATAAGCCTTACTGTTGACCATTTTGTAATTTAATTATCCTTATGCTAAGTAAAAGATTCCTTAAAAAAAAAAAAAAAAAGATGATTTTAACCGTCCCCCTAAAGATTTCCTACCTTCAGGTCTTGCCTGGATCTAGTTATGAGGTAGAACTTACTAACATATAACGACGTTTATTACTAAATAGAATTAACGTGCAATTATTTAGCTGTCTACTTTCTTTTTTTCTCCTTTTCTTCCTTATTTAACAAAAGATACAGTCTTTTGTTTTTATCTTATTTGACTTTGATTTTGCCTTTCAGGAAAAAAAATAGGGGCTGTAATTTAATTATTGAGGTATTCATTTTTTTAATTTCAGTTTCTTTTTGTTATTGTCGCGATGGAAAAAGGGTAACGCGCTTCTTTGCCTGTATATAAATCTCTTATCAAGTAACTAATTAATTTATATAGATAATTACAAATTGTTAATCTTTTATATACTTTGCATTGAGATGCTATTAAAGGATTCAATTTCAAAATTATGCTTTCTTAACAGATAATAATGCCTTCTATAAGTGTGCTTTAAGTGCTTTCGGCTTTGCCAATGTTGTGCAGTAATGCTTGCAAATATGGATATTATTCAAAAAATATTGTCGCATTCGTCACGGAGTCAAACAAAATTTTGCAGGATATATGTAGAGATGTTAAAATACACATCCCTTGCAATTTTTCAACCGATTTTAAAGTGGAAATTTAAGGGTAAAAAAAACTATAAGTGTAGATACAAATATTTGTATGGTGATATAATAAGAATGTCCATTAATATAAAAACATCAATTATACATTTAACAATAAGTAGAATTAACATGATAAAATTAGCTGATGTTTTGAAATATAATTATCATCTCAAAAATATGTGAACGCTGTCTTATCTTTTTAATGGTAAAAGAGATATTACTCCGTGGCTTTAGCTTACACATGTTTCTTTACAGCACTTCCAAGTGAATTAAAAGTAACAATGTTAATATATATATTGTTACAGTTTGGGAAAGTTCAACACCAGTACCATCTGCTACTAATATTGCTATAGGCTCATCTACGAAACCGCCAACAGCAAGTTTAAATTTTAATGCGCCAATTAATTTGACTTCACCGTTGCCAGTAAACGGAACCAGCTCAAACTTTCAACTTCAAAAGCCTCCCGTTGGAAATAAACGAGGGAAACATTGATCATTCGTTTCGAATTATTTTTTTATAACACACAATTGTTATCTTCAACACACGTTGTAAAGTCTCCTCTACCAGATTGTTAACGTTAATAACCGTGTTAAAGCAAAAGTATTTTTATATTGATCATTATTAATCATTGTGATATTCTTATCTTTTTTTTACATGTGTTGTCGATATATACATAGCTTTATTGGAATTTGTACCTTATGTTACAGATATTCCGTATCTTACACATCAACCATACTTTTATATTATTAAATATCTAAAGTGTAGTTATTTTGTAATTGTGTGTGTGTGTGTGTGTGTGTATGGTGTGTATGTATGTGTGTATGGTGTGTATGTGTGTGTGTGTGTGCATTCCTAGTGCACAGATGCATTAAAACCATTTTCTATTAAACCTCTAATGAATCCCAATGTAAATGTGTACATGTATTGTCATATGTATATATCTGTAACTATCTTATATTTGATGACAATGCGAAATACTGCAAAAATTAATAATGGCAAATAATACATTCAGTTAAAAGATCTAAATAATATATTGTTAATGGAATTAACAATAAATATTGGTCCCTTTCTCGAATATAGATACTTGAAAGATAAAATGGACAATGTTTACGAAACGGGGAAAAAGGTAATATTATGCTTTATGCTTATTAGAAATTGTATTTAATCTAGACGATACCGTTAAATATAAAGTATAAAAGTGTTTTTTTTAAATATATTTAATCTAATGAATTTGAATTATTCATTAGATTGCACCAACTTGTAGAATAGGAATAAGAAGTCTAAAGGCATCTTGAATATATGAATTTGCATTTGCAGCCTGTGTGAAAAAAAATTTTTAATATACAATCATCATGATACTTGAATTATTCAACCAACTACTTACTTCTAAGAAAATTGTTGTTGTATTCGCATTGATGTTATCTGGGTTTTTCGCAGTCTCGGCAAATCGATGTAACGTATCACAAAATGAATTGGCCAGTAAGCTAATCTGATTCGATAGAATATTGGTGAGTTGTACCAAGGCATCTGCTTCGTTCACTGTACTGCGACGTTCTTTAATTAACAACAATTCTGCTGTCTTATGAAATCTCTCTACAGAGAGTGCTGTAAACTGTGCCAATGTCGATATAGCATTCTGAAAGATCTCCTGATCTGTACGCGTCGTGGATGATGCAAGATAATTTTCCGTTTCTGTCCAAACCTGAAAATACAGAATTGTTTTCGTCATAACGATGAACAGAAGTCTTTTGATTTTGATAGGTATATATTTTCTTACATCATATAATTTTTCATAAGTAATATCAACTCCAAGATCGTGACAAGCGTTCTTTAATCTATTTTTCAAATCTTTATCATTTTTATCCTCATCGTCATCTTCATCACCTAAATCACAAAGTTCCTTGATTTCTTCTAATGTTTCTTGCACAGATGTTAAGTCATTCGTATCCAGCTCAATTAAATATTGTTGAATTTTTATATTGCTCTGTTTTGATAACATTTCCAGAGCTTCTAAGTGAACAAGTCCTTGATAATCATCGAACAAACTCTCGTAATGCACTTTCCTTGCTAATTCGCGCTCCTCGATTGTTTTCTCTTCCGTTTCGGCTTTTTCCTTGGCTTCTCTGAGAATTTGCGATAAGTTTGGTTTCTCTGGTTCATTCATGAAAAAGGCCCTTTTTTTCTTTAATCCTGGATCACCTTCTTGCAATACCTCCATTGTTTTCTTTCCGATAGCCTCCAATGTATCTAAACCACCCGTCATAACTTTGTTACCGGTGGATTCAACCAATTTTGTAATTGAAGATACTCCTGATATCAAATTCCCAAATCCGAACGAACTGAACGATCGACTTTCTTGTTCCTGGATCTCCAGCTGTGCACCTATTAATAAATTAGCAAAGATATAATTATATACGTTATATGTTAATTATTTATTTTCGTATGATTGATATATTCAGTGCAAAAATAGAATGTTACAAATATATAAAATAAGAAAAAATTATATACGTTATTAAACATACATACAAAAATGATAGTGCTATATAGAATTTACACTAAATATTATACCATCAGTTTCAGTAACTGCATTCTGCTTTATTCTTTCCAATTCTGTAGGATCCTGTACTATTGTACCTTCCAAAAGTGTAAGTCCTTGAGACACATGATTAGTTAGAGTAGATACACTTGCAGTAGCTGTATTGATTAACGAAGTTACACCCCAATTTCCCCAACTGCCCCAGCTTCCTAAAGAATCTTCGTCTTTGCTATCTTCTTTGTCTGCCAAGGAGAGCCTCTGTAACATAGGCTGTAATTTCTCTTCTGTCAATTCATCAGGCAACTCGACGTCATCTCCAAGTCCTTCCCAACCTTCAGGCTGAAAAACTTCTTTAAATTTTTTATTTGACTTTAATTCTTCTGGCATGTCTATTTCCGACAAATCACTTGATGGTCTAAATTGATTACCTGTTACTTGAGTTTTTGATTTTTCTTCTGATTTACATTCTGTATTTTTGTCCATAAACAGTAAAGATTTCTTATTTGAATACTTGGCTGCATCTTCCAGTTCTGTAGCTATATTGACGCAAGGTTCATCGATCTTATCCTTTGTAAGTCTAGTTCCTAATTTTTTTGTATCCAACTGGCAAGCAGTACCTTGTTGTTTTGTTTGGGAAATTTTTTTGTTATCCAACTTGGTTTTTGTAGCTTTTACTTCAGACATGACATCTGATTCTAAGATCTTATTATTTTCTACCACAGATTCTTTGCCCTTTACTGATATCGTAGAGGTTGATGAGAATTTTCTTGACTTAAAGGGGGACGTAGTCTCTCGTTCATTAGAAGCTTTTTCTACACAATCAATCGACTTGGCAGTACATGTATCACTTTCAACTTTGACATTACTATCTATCTTATCATCCTTATTATCGAACAAGGTCTTTCGACCAGTCAACACATCTGGCGTCATTCGGAAAGTCTCAGACCTGCTCTGCCAGTTGGTGATATCGTAAGTATCGCGTTGAACATATTCATCATCTGACTCGGAGTCAACCGTCGTTCGATAGACTGTCGTCCGGATATTTCTCTTAACGACCCCGCGACCCAATTCCTCGTCAGCGCTTTCAAAGTCGGCGTCGCTTTCGGATGTCGCCATCTCTACGTATAACGGGTCTGTCCCTGGAAAAGACGAGAAATCCTGTGAACACGTTCGGTAGATCTTGACGCTTAAGTACCTGTCGCGATTGTCGCGAATCGAAGAATTCAACTTTTTCAACGTCAAGGCGTAAGCCAGCGTAAACTTGCGTCAACATATGCTCCACATCATATTCCGTACACGCACACACATATGTGCGTGCGTGTGTTTATATATACGTTGACGGTCACGTGGGTCGTAGAGGACGGAGTCATCAGACAAATACGTTAAATTCACAATCATTCGCAATACGCCTTCGTGGCGTTCGCTTCGCTGTGACGATTGCGCATGCGAGACGATCTCGTCTGATCTCGTCTGCTCCGGGTTTCGGTCCGGGGCAGTCCGTTGCACTCCGTCGAAGCCTCATAAATTAAATGCCAGCTCTGCACTTCTCTTGTGCGCATGGCAGTTGAAACGCAAGCGGCATGTTCGCATGTTGAAGAAATTGAATGAGAGAGAGAGAGAGAGAGGAGGTAAAAGGTGTAATGAACGATCATATATCGTTCAAAAATATGATGTTTTTTTTTCAGCAGAGGAAGGGAGCAGATTTCTACAGTCATTACAATCTGTCAACACAGATGGTTAAAAGATATTTTATTTTTCTTTTAAAAGATTTTCGAACTCTGTTCGGCTATAATGACTGTTTCTATTAATTAATGTAGATTAATTTTAATCTCAGTTTAATTTCATTTTTTTTTTATTAATTTTTACACATACACATATTAATACACACCATTTCTATCAATGCAGATTGATTTTTCTCGGTTCAATTTTTTCTTCACTTTTTTAATTCTTAAAACTAAAAACAGATGAGTTATATAATTGAACCAGGATTAAAAATAATCTGCATTGATAGAAACGAATATAAAGCTTTGTGTCCAAGATTTGTGATTCTAGAAATCTTAAATGGAAAAAGAATTAATCAATCGCATTGTATGATCAAGATATTCAAATATGCAGATTTGTTAATTCTTTTATTATCCAAGATTTCGAATCGATTTCTTAAGGCTTTAGAATTAAAAAAAAGATAAAAAATAAGTTGAGTCAAAATTGAAATTAATCTTCTATATTAATAGAAACAGTCACAGGGAAGAAAGTTTGCAAATCTCTTTTGATTTCGCATCTCATCAAGACTGTGTTCGTTTTGATCACAACACTTTAAACTTCGTTTTCATCCTTGTTTATTAAACAAAGATATTCAGGCGCTAGAGATATTCACGAGCGCTAGAGATATTTACGGCGCAAGATATTGGGTCATCTAAAAAGTATCCGCAGTTTTTTGTCACTAGATGTGTTGACCATCAACACCATCTAGTGACAAAAACCGCGGATACTTTTTAGATGACCCAATATAAAAAATATTTGCAAGCGCTGTGAGCATCAAAGCGAACGCAGCCCAAATGTATCTACAATTTCGCGCCCTATACACTTGCTTGAAACAATGGCTGCGATCGATTTGGACGCTTTCAGCGCTTTTTAATACTTCTATTCTTATTTTATGTCCAATGAACGATAAAGACAGAATAATAATTACAAGCGCTTAAAGCGCATCAGTATCCAAATCGATCACACCAATAGATCTGTTCGCGTTGCTTGCATTCGACATCTTCGTTTTCTCTCTTTTCGTAATACGAATACATATTTTTATCTGATTTCAAGTGCAAAAATTTTTAAAAATTTCAATCAACGCAACGAATTTAATCAGAATGCACCTGCATCCTGTATGTACGGTGTATTGTACGGTGGTGCCACTTTTGCGACGTAGCGGCAAATATGCGAGGCATATGAAAGGGCAAATACGCTCGTTTATTCCCGCTGCCTCTCCTGCGCGCGCGCGATGATCAGTCGACACATACGAACTACCGGCGAAGTTTGAAAGGAGACAGCACAATTGGCGCCGGTACGAGAGTGACGAGGATAGCTATGCGGTCGAGAAATCGGTGCGGGTGGAAGGGACGACCGAGTGAGCGACGAGGACGGACGTCACGAGTTGGACGAGTTAAGACACACGTCACGACACGCTGGTGGGAGACAGCTATGTTCTTTGCGGTGAATACAGATGAAAGGGTAGTAGAGGGAGGCGGAAAGAGATAGAACGCGAGCGGGAGAAAGAGAAAGACGAGTGACTGAGTGAGAGAGAGAGAGAGAGAGAGAGAGAGAAGTATTGCCAGGCGGCGCGCACGGCATGAACGTCCAGTGGCATGTCTCAAACACTCGGCATGCTCGTAGCTGTGACGCGAGGTGGTAGATCGTCGGAAACGAGAAAATTGTCCGTGTACGAAACGTGAAAATATGGGATATATCGTGCGCAGAGAACGAGAAGTTATTCCTAGACTGTGAAGGTACGAAAGGTAAGAGACTCGTCTCTGTTTCACCGATCCGACCGGGAGATTGTAACAGCGGACAGTTCGCGGTATCATTCTCGCCGTCGTCGTCGTCGATCGCGAGTGCCAAGTCAAATGGGAACGCGAGAGTACGACTTATAGGAGGGAAAGAAAAAGGAGAAAGAAAACGGTAAAAGAGAGAGAGAGAGAGAGAGAAAGAGAGAGAGAGAGGGAGAGAGAGAGAGAGAGAGAAAGAGAGAGAGAGAGGGAGATTCCTCTCTCATGCGCGTCGAGAGGCGAGAGCGAGGGCAGCGTCGAGTTCCCACATTCCTGCGTGCGAAAAACGTCAAGATCCGCTGCTCGGCATTAGCATTACAGCGGTGGCTAATGCAAGGAGGAAAAGAGAACACGGTGAAACGTGGTTTGCCGCTGGTATACAGTGGTATACGGAGCCGGCGCTGAACGCGCTGAAAGCGCTGAACGCCCGTCGCTCGAAACGGGTCGCGGGCCGTTCCGCCTCCGCCACCGTCTTCTTCATCGTCGCCGTCGTCGTCGTCGCCGTCGCCGCCGCTACCACCGCTACCGCCACCGACCACAGAATACAGACAGCCGCAGACCCGCAGTCGCAGTCACGACGTCGCTATAGTATTCGCCGTCGGAGAGCGGCCGTCGAGCCTTTTGTGAATCCCCGCGTCAATCAGGTTATCGAACGATTACGATTGTCGATTGTTGATTACCGGTGCGTGTAGCGCACCAGTTGCTGACTCGAGCGCGTGCCGTTCAGTGCCGTTCAGTGCGAACACTGCGAATGGCTGGACCTTGAAGGTGTCGGTGTCACTCCGAAGGGAAGGGATAGGAGGAAGGATACTCCAATACTATCCGGAGGGGTGAGAAACGTGTGACGATACGTGTCTTCGTCGTCACGGTCATTTCGTTTGTCATTCGTGTGAATGATAACACGAGTGTCCGGAAAATTTTGACGTAAGGTGTTCTGTTTTGTTCGTTCTCTTTAATTTTCCTCTGTTGTGTTTAAAAGAGAGTTTCGAAGGAACGAGCGGGAAGATCGTGCCGCAAGATTTGAGAATCGGGAGACTGTGCGGCGCGGCGCGAAAAAGAGATTCGTGTGTCGCGAGTGAACGAGAGAAGAAAGTAAATAAATAAATAAATAAATAAATAAATAAATAAATAAATAAATCAAAAATAAATAAAAAAGAAGGTGAGATTGCTGCTGGTGATTGGTGATGATGGTGGTGATGGTACGCCAAGTGCACCTGATCGATGCACCCGTGCGAGAGCAAAACCACGACACTATCGCCGTCACCGTCCCCGTCACCGTCGCTCGCCGCCTCAGGCTGCTCCTCGGCGGCTGGCTGTGTTAACGGTGGAATTCCGCTCGAGAGGAATCTGAAAGGCGGGGACTCTGACGTCACTCATGATAATGAGGTATTCATGATGGCGGAGTAGTGCGCGCGAGTCAGAGAAAAAGAGAGAGAGAGAGAGAGAGAACGCGCGTACCATATGCGAGTGTACGCTCCTGATCACGCTTCTGTGTTTCCTCAGTGTGTGTTACAATACATTTTATCCGTCTTCATCGCTCTAGCGGAGCCGCCGCCGTTCGCCGTCTCGCTCGATCCCCTCCTTCCCCTCTCCCCTTCCCCCCGTCCACCTGCCCTTCTACGGCCGGGTCGGCCGTCCTCTCGTTCCTTCTCTATCCTTATCCCTTCTCTTCTCTCTCCATCTTACGCTTCGCGTCTACCTGTCCCATTCTCTCACCATCACGTCGCGACCGACGTCGTCGTGCCCGCGTGCCGTATATACGGCTGGAGAAGCGTGCGCTCGCGCCCGCGCGCACAGATATGCGCCCGTCGACCGCCACCGCACGACGATAGAGAAAGAGAGAGAGAGAGGGGTTTTGGATGGATTTAGAGCGCAGTGAAATATGCCCAGGAGACGGAATGGGGAGATACCGCTTCCGGACGGTTGGGATGTCGCCCATGACTTCGACGGGAAGGTGTACTTCATCGATCACAACACGCGGAAGACTACGTGGATCGATCCACGAGATAGGTACGTAAGAGAAAAAGAGGGACTCTTCTTTTCTTCCTATACGAATATGAAATACGATCGAAATAATCAGATGAAATAAATTTTCGGCAACAGGTCGTCCCGCCGATCCCTCGTGTATTATTAGAGTTACCATAACTGAATCACGAGAAAAGAATATATACAAGTATGTCTGTACTTTTCAAAGAAACATGATTCAGAAGGAGGTGATACTATTCTTTTATTTATTAAATAGTAGATAGGTATTTAATAAAATGAAATTTCTAGAAAATTATTTTTATGACAATTTTTCATATATTAAATAAGAATATTTCAAATTTTAATTAATGAAGTTTTACGGCTCATCAAAAAGAATTCAGTCTTTAATATTTCTGTGTCTAATGTTCGTGTCTCTGAATCAAATTAACTTTAGTCTCGGTTCAACTCGCTCTTCATCTTTTTTTAATTTTTGGAACTAGAAAAAGATGAACTAGTTGAACGAAGATTAAACTATTTGGACCTAGATTCCATTATATAGTAGGTGTTGGAATTAATTCGTAGCGTTTTACAAGTGATGGGAAGTACTTTCATTAATGTATTTTTTAATGCTCATGTGAAATAAATAACATTCTTTCATTAAAAAACGCTACGAATTAATTCCAACACCTAATAAGATTAACTTTAATCTCGATTTAACTTACCATTTATTTTTATTTAAATTTTTAAAATTAGAAAAAGATAAAAAGTAAATTGAACTGAGATTAAAGGAAGATGTTAAAGAGAGGCTGATTTCTATCTATAAAAAAGTGTAAGTAAAAGGAATGATTTTTTTTTTGGTAGATTTTGATCTCCTATACGATCTCATATACGATAGTTATTAAAAAGTTTGTGACGTTTGGAGAACAAAAAAGCAAGAATATTGAAATTAAATTTAATTGAATACACCATGTTTGTACTCAATTTTTCGAGATGTTCCTTAAATTCCAAACTTTTTATTAATATTATTCTGAGAATCAAAATCCAGAGGTTGCTACAAAACTAGAAATCAGAGAAATTGAAAATAATCACATGAAAATGAGGGAAAGAAGTCAAATAAAAATAAAAATTCTTGAGTTTAAAGAAGCTTAATATACGTACATCACACTGTATTAGTCAACAATTTTACAATATTACCAACTTAACAATTAAATGCAAGTAGGTCAGCACTTAGTAATATTAATAATAATAACACTAAATACATTATGTTAAATTGATTGCTCAACAAAATATTTAACGGTTTCCAAACCAGGACGAAAACATAAAAAAATCTTAAAATAATTATTGAAAGTCAGAAAAAAATCATGAAATTTTGTCTGGAAATCAGGGAAAAGGATATTTTAGGATAAGGATTTGAGGGTGACATCCTCAAAATATATAAAAAAAAGCACTATTCTTCCTATTTGCTCTTTTTGGGAAAAAAATCGACCTTTTTTTAAATATCCTCCTTAATCTCTCTTACATTGATGGAACCAGGCTTCTGTCTTTCGCGACGTCTTGCGCGTCAGAGCGCGCGCGCGCGAGAGAGGATCGCGTGCAATCGCGTGCACATTGGCGTAAGTGTGCATGCGTTCGAACGTCACGACTATGCCTCCCCTCCCGTGCCCGCCGCGCACGAGACCGCGATCTCGCGAGGATACGCGATTCCGCGAGAATGCGTGTATACGGGGTGTATCGCGCGAGCCGCGCGCCGCGCTTTCTCCGTAGATTCTACGCCGGATAACGGCGGATTTTTTTTTCACCGAAGCTTCGACAGGTAGTTTGACATTCCGTTAGCAGCCGGTTTCGCATTCGATTTAGTTATTCGATATCCTCGATCGCGATGCAATGAACTATATAGTTTTACCAGGTAAAGATCTAAAGTTTACTTATATGAGACATAATCGGTTCTTACTTTAACAAGATCGTCCTAAGTAATGCAAATATGGCTCTCTGACCGGTATTCATAGTCAGATCTTATATTCAAGACCGTCTTAAGTATAATACGGCCTTAAGAAGTCACGAACCAGATTAGAAGGCTGTATTAGCGTCTTAAAAACATTACTTAAGACAGTCTTGAAATAAGACTCGACTATGAGTACCTCTGATTAGTTCAGGTGACATCTTAAAATTGTACTTAAGACAGTTGTAAATATAAAGACCGCGGCACAAATTTTTGTATAACAAATAGTGCATAAAAGAATCAGTCAATGAAAGTTCCTTTCTTCTGTGAAATGGAAAGAAAGGAAGGATTCTGATTGGTCGATTCTTTTATTATGCGTTATGCGAAAGTCTGCTGTATTACAGCCTTAAGAAACGACTATAAATATACCGGTCATAAAGTCAGTTCTCGATTCTTGTTGCACTTTTTGCATTCAGTATCTTTGCTTTCTTTCTCTTCGACATTCCATGTATATATTTATTTCATTTTTGGAGATTTCAAGCGCGAATAGATTTATAAATATTATCATTTATCTCACGAATTTCCTTAGAATTTAATTCATGGAAACCTATCTAATTGATAATTAGCTTACGGCGCGAAAGACTATTGACGCGTGGATAGGATACAGGAATAGTAATATCGCGGTTGCCAATCTGGCATATCTAACGCCTGTCGTGCAGAGAAAGTGCGCGACTTCCTAGACATCCTGTATACGTTCGCGCGCATAGCTCGCGTGCTTCGCAAATCGTCGCTCTGTGTGAACGCGCCTTTTCGCATTCGCATACTTTCCGCAAGCGAGCGCGAGCTCTCACTCGACGGATTTTTTTTTTTTTTTCCCCAGGAAGATATCGCGAATATGTTTTTTTACAACGATTTTTTTTTTCGCTCGTGTTGACGGGCGAACTGACAGCTAGACGCCACGCTCGGCATCGTGTGAACGCTGCTGAAATAGTAAAGTATGCATACGCGTGTGATATACGTACATACGTGCACCTATATCGCATTCTCGAGGTATCGAGACTGCATAGTTGCACATAGACACGTACGCCGATCGCGAGAGAAATTGATAACTAATTTAACAGGCAGAATCTTCTAATCTAGAATTTGCGTTTAATCGCAATTACGTCATTACCTCTTTTTCCTAATTATCTAAGGCCCGATTCCGCAAATGTAAGATTAACTTTATAATCTCGATTTAACTAAGAATTAGAAAAAAATATTATATAGATAATAAGTTAAACCAAGATTAAAAAAGATTTAAAATTAATTTTACATTTATGTGAAATCGGGTCTCTAATAAGTACTCTTTAAAACTTTTAGAGTGAATTTTATTTTGAAGAAATCTCGCTTTTAGCCAGTATTTATAGTCAATTCTTATTTCAAGATCGTTTTATGTATCTTGAGATACTGATATAGCTCTCTAATTGAGGAGCAGACTTTCAAAATGCATTTTGTCCAAAATTTCTTTTTTTTTCTTTTTTTTTTTTGGTTAAAGATGGCATAGTGTTCAGTGTTGAAAGATTCATATAAACTACTCTTGATGTTCAGGAAGCATTTTTTCATCGTTAATTTACATGTTAAAAAGGTATAGATATTTCGAAGTGCATTATGTTTTTTAACTAGAGATAAAGAAAATGCATTTGTTTAACATTTTTAGCAATTGTTTAGCAATTTGATTTAATATTTCACATCCTACTGATTAGCATATTATTATTTTCTGTAAAGTGCATAATTTTTTTGCGTACGGAATTTTTTTTCTTTCTCGTTTGAAAATTACAAACTTTGGACAAAACGCATTTTGAAAGTCTGTTCCTCAATTGGTTTATAACATTTTAAGATTGTATTTAAAACAGTCTTAAATATAAGAATGAACTATGAATACTGGTCTTAAAGATTGAAAATATTGAGCTACTCTTTTTGAAGATTGATTCAATTTTCACTCTTTAGAGTGAAATATATTCTACTTCAAAGAACTTAGAAAATAATAATCGCGACATATCATCGGATATGTCTTTGATCCTTACGGAGAATCGAAAATCTCTTAATGCGTTGAACAATCTTGAAAAAACTTACAAAAAATAGAAAGAATAAACAGTACTCTAAAATTTGCACTCAAAGAAATAAAAAATCTACAGTCATTAAATTTTGCATACCACGTGCAAAAAATTATTTCTAGAAAAACAAGAATTACAACATTACGTTGTATTCATTTGATGAAATTATTACAGGAATTTCGTCAGATGTTACAACTTCTATGGGACATTTTTTGAACCGACAACGATACAGATTTTTCATTTACGAAGGATAACGAATAGTCTCAGCATTGTATGATTATGCGTTATCATTTCAACGATAATGTCCTAGAAAAATATGTGCACTAAATTAATTGTGGATTAGTAGCAAAGTTGCTTATCATTAAAAAAAATATTCTGTCCCCAGATACTGTTATCAATTTTTTAACCGATAGTCGCATACCAGCGGCATACCTCATTTATGAGAATTCCAGGTGCGTGTTCCTTTTTTGTGTATATCACGTCATTGAGATAAATTTGCGTAAATTTACAAGTTTCATCTTGTAATTTTACTGCATCTATATGCAATCGTACATTCGTCACGAGCCACACAATTCCGTTGCCTATCCATGAAAGTCTAGATGTGTGAATAGACGGATCGAATAATGGTATGAACGTATCATAAATCTAAGCCTTGCGTTAAAATTTTTTAAATTGTTATAGGAATGAGATCCTTTTTTATTGCATTTATCTTTTTTAATATAATACAAGGCAATATAACGAAGACAAATGAGACAAATGTAAATGAATACAACAGTAAAAGAACTTACAAATTTTATCGTTGTAAATATTAAATAGCGTATAATAGTCTCATTATTGCATTATCTGTACTTCCAAATAACAAGAACATATGACTACTTGAGAAAATATTTTATCTACCGATTATTTTATCTAAACTCGTTGAAATTATTTACTCAACACGCATTTCCTTGTCGTCAAATATAATTTTCACGTAAGTTTTGCTTTAAAATGCGAGTTTTTAAATCGGTTTAAAGAAACTCTGATACCAATTTCTATTAGTGTAAATTAACTGTAATTTCGCGCGGTTCTATTAATTAATTCGTTTAATTCTTAAAACTAGAAAAAAACGGAGGATAAATTGAATCAAGATTAAAGTTAATTTACATTGAATGAAAGATCGATCAGGCATAAGGCTGGTATTCACAGTTCGTTCTTATTTTAACTGTCTTAACTTACTTTAATCGTCATCTTTGTTTAAAAAGTATACACATGCATAATCTCTCTTGTGATTCTTCTTGATATGATAACATTATAACTAATAAATGCACGAAGGAATTGCGTTCTCATGTAGATTAACTTTAAGAAATTTCTATCATATAGACAATTTATTAACTTTAATCTCCATTTAATGTACTCTGTATTCTTTTCAAATTCTCGTATCCCTTTCTATATCAATGTATTTCAATTTAATCTTGCTTCCACTAATTTCATCTTTTTCTAGTTCCAATGCCTATCTTTACCAACGTAATTAACTTTAATCTTAATTCAACTTACTGTTTATCTTTTTTTTATCCTTAGAACTAGAAAAAGATGAAGAGTTATGCTCGTTTCTACCAATGTAGACTGACTTTAATCTTCAACCGAATCTTTTTGTTACAACTAGAAAAAAACTGAAGAGTAAGTTGAATCGAGATGAAAATTAAACAACATTGGTAGAAACGAGCATAAGAATCAGAAATTGAACCGAGACTGAAGGTAGTTAATCTACTATTGGTAGGAACGGACATTGGTCGGTCGGTCGGCACCGCCCCGTATGAACGTCGCTTAAGTCGTATCCGCGCGAGTACGCGTATATATCCATACCATGCCATACCATGCCACCATACACACCGCGCGCAACACGCCGGGACTCGCCGGGACTCGCCGCGCCCGCATTCCATCCGCCAGGGCCGCGGCGGTGCGCGCTCTCTCGCCTCACTGAAAAACGCGAGAAATCTGGCGATCAGGCAGGCTCGGCTCGGCGCGACTCGGCGCGGCGTTGCGTTGCGTTGCGTTGCGTTGCGTTGCGTTGCGTTGCGTTGCGTTGCGTTGCGTTGCGTTGCGTTGCGTTGCGTTGCGTTGCGTTGCGTTGCGTTGCGTTGCGTTGCGTTGCGTTGCGTTGCGTTGCGTTGCGTTGCGTTGCGTTGCGTTGCGTTGCGTTGCGTTGCGTTGCGTTGCGTTGCGTTGCGTTGCGTTGCGTTGCGTTGCGTTGCGTTGCGTTGCGTTGCGTTGCGTTGCGTTGCGTTGCGTTGCGTTGCGTTGCGTTGCGTTGCGTTGCGTTGCGTTGCGTTGCGTTGCGTTGCGTTGCGTTGCGTTGCGTTGCGTTGCGTTGCGTTGCGTTGCGTTGCGTTGCGTTGCGTTGCGTTGCGTTGCGTTGCGTTGCGTTGCGTTGCGTTGCGTTGCGTTGCGTTGCGTTGCGTTGCGTTGCGTTGCGTTGCGTTGCGTTGCGTTGCGTTGCGTTGCGTTGCGTTGCGTTGCGTTGCGTTGCGTTGCGTTGCGTTGCGTTGCGTTGCGTTGCGTTGCGTTGCGTTGCGTTGCGTTGCGTTGCGTTGCGTTGCGTTGCGTTGCGTTGCGTTGCGTTGCGTTGCGTTGCGTTGCGTTGCGTTGCGTTGCGTTGCGTTGCGTTGCGTTGCGTTGCGTTGCGTTGCGTTGCGTTGCGTTGCGTTGCGTTGCGTTGCGTTGCGTTGCGTTGCGTTGCGTTGCGTTGCGTTGCGTTGCGTTGCGTTGCGTTGCGTTGCGTTGCGTTGCGTTGCGTTGCGTTGCGTTGCGTTGCGTTGCGTTGCGTTGCGTTGCGTTGCGGCCGCGCGGAAATCGAAACGTTACTGCGGCAGATCTCGGTGCGAACCTTGGTTGCTGCTGCTGCTGCTGCTGTTGCTGTTGCTTACGCCGCAAGATCGAAACGAGGCGGCCTTTGAACGTGGTTTAACTTTGCGAAAGTTTAACTGAAGTCTCCTCGGCCGAGTTATGCAGACGCGCATAATTTTATCTCGTTCAAGTAAGAGCGTATATTATGGACAATGAGAATATCGCGTATGGTTCGCAAAACACTCGTGCATTCCATTGTCTTATTTAATTGACCTATTATCGAAATTAAACGACGCGTAGTTGTACATTTTCAATTTGTATATTTGTTCTAATGAGTATCAGCATTGCAACAGCATCGTCGATTACCGGTGATCATGGCATTTAGCATTAAAAAGTCAAAGCGCTAAAACTGCATATTGCTTCAGTGGAAAAAATGTATCAACAACATTAAATTAATTGAAAATAATCCTGTTGATTTGATAACAGGTTGATGAAAGGAATAAAATTTTATTGAAAAAGAGTATACGATGTATTTGTTTCATTAGCAAAGTTATCGAATTAATAAAATTATTTTTGATTAAAATAATGCTGCTGATACTATTTTTTTAGTGTTCATTTTGGAAAAAGTCTTTTATATATATATATATATATATAATACGATACAAAAAAATAGTAAAGCAGTTGTGAAGACTCCTTAAAAAATGACTCCTCCAAAGTGATTTCTTAAAACTGGGCTTATCTTGCAAAATGATATACTTATATCTCGAGTTTTTAATAAAATCTAATTATATATACAAAATTTTATGGTTATAATCAGTAGTTATATAACATAATAAACACGATGTAAGATAAGATATTTGGCGATAAGATTACATTTTTTGGGGACGACGGTAGCTGTATAGATAAAAGGAGACATCAATTTGCGCTAAATGCGGGCTACCCTTTCCCTTGGCTAAACCACCTAAGCCACCTCGGAATGAACTCGTTTTGTTCGCCAATTTGTAAGCTGTCGTTTCGTGGCGTGAAAAAAAGTATGATTTACGATTGCTACCTCGTAAAAGTGCACAGGCCGATGGGGTGACGCCGCAAAATGTACGCCCGACGAAACGTATACCTCTGTGGCTGAAAGGATCGTCGTAGACGACGTAAAAATGTCAAGCTCCCAAACTTTTTCTCAAAACGCCGAGTGTCTGGCTCGAAGCAGCGCCAGCGCGATGCATCTGTAAACAGCGCGATCCTTTTACACGATTACGAGCGATCGCCTGGTCTTCTCGAAGGAATGTCTGGCACGGTGGAAAGGATCCAGCGTCAAGACTTTCCAATTGCATCGAGAAAGAGTCGAAGCTAAGATTGAACCTTCGCTTCTCGCTTTATCGAAACGATGCAGTTCCGTCTACATTCGCCGATTTGCCGACAGCAATTGGTATTAATATACGGAAGACGTTAAAATGCGATAAAAATGCAAAATGAAATGAAGAACGCAATCATATTTCTGGAAAATTAAAATTCTTGATTTTAAAGAAGGTTAATATGCGAACATCACGCAGTTTTGGAATACTATAACTTAACAATTAAAAATGCAAATAGTATCGTTAATATTGATAGTAATTTACATTGCTACGCTAAATTGATCTCTTAATAAAACATTTCTTAACGGTTTCCAAACCGGGACAAAAATACAAAAAATTTTGAAATATTATTGAAAGTCAGGGAAAATTATAAAATGTAAAAAATTATAAAATTTTGTTTGGAAATTAGGGAACAATTATGTTAAATGATTTAATTTGTGACAACTTTAATCTACAAAATTTTATCTATACGTTGTTGATCACTTTATCGATCAATTATTTTAAATACTTAACAAAATCTTTTTTTTTTTTCGTGGAAAGAAAGCTTGTGTTTTTATTTATGTCCGAGATGCTCGAATAACGTAAAGGAATTTATTGCCGCAGTTAGATTGTCAAATTTTACCAAAACAGTCAATACTTGTAGTATTTTTAAACAACGAAATAGAGAGCAAGCGTACGAAAAGAAAGGTTTTGCTGAAATATCTAAAAATTTAACTTACATACAAATCTGAAAATAATTTTGTTTGGATCATTGAAATAATTATATATGGTGTTTAAACTGATTACTAGAAATTAGACTTTTAAAACTTTTTGTAACATTTTCACAACGTTCTACATAATTATTTGAACGGTTCAACAAAATTATTTTCTGATCTGTATCCAACTAGACTTTTAGATAACTTTTAGCAAAACCGTTCTTTCCGTGCATCATGCGATGTATAGATAAAAAATCCGTATATCGATTCGCGAATGCAGATTTTTGCTCCATACAAGTATATGTAGCCGTGGGCTGTTGTGTAAGTGCATCGTCTTACGGGGCCAACCGGTATATAACGTACCTGCAACCGACCTGTACCTAAAAATAGACTCCCGCCCGCTTTCAGTACATCCTTTGCCTGGCGCGGGGGTATTACTCTTTCGATTTTTCGTATCACGAGGACTGTTACCCACGTACGAGAGAACAGTTTGGTCCGGTTTCATTTTGTCAATGAACTTTTATAAAAATTGCGCACATTTCAAGATCTCACTAAATTGAAATACATTAAATTAAAGAGAACGATAAATTATCTACACGTATATAATTACAAAATATTATTGACATTTTTTAAGGAATTCTTGATTGTTCATTGATACGTTTCTTGTTGATAATACTGTTGATATGAATCTATCATTAGTGTTTATCGGCAAGAGAGTATTGTTTACTTTCAATTATCTGGAATAATATCGAAGAAGAGAACGGATAATCCGTAATGAGTGTTGTACTTTATTCAGATACATATAAGCGTTATTTCACGCGGAAAAAAATGAATAATTTTGTAGACCACAAAAATAATTATATAAAAAACTGAAGTGCGATGAATAGCGTCGCAAAAAATTTTGACATTCTAGGACCTATGTAATTATTTTGATAATCCAATAAAATTATTTTCAGATCTATAGCTAAATTTTGAGGTCGGTATTTATAATCGATTCGTATATTTAAAACTGTCTTAAGTACAATTTTAAAATGTCGAACCTATTAGGTCATATTAGACATTACTTAAGACATTACTTAAGACTGTTTTGAAATAAGAACGGATTTATGAATGCGGACTCTATATATATTTCTGCAAAACTGTTTCTTTCGTGTATAACTGCAAAAAGAGCGAAGATCTATTATTTATATTTGCATAACCCGCGAGTTTGTTTACCTCTAAGATTCAGTAACGGATTCCGTACTGAATCTCATCGATGGCCATCGACAACTCGCGATCGCGCGTAAGCGATCCGTGAATCAGATAAAACATCTGATTACGGAGTATTTCAAGATCGCACGCTGCGTTAACGACGAAAATTATAGAAAAGAAAATTCCACCGTTCCTCACCGTTTAAAGGGAAGAGAGGAATCCGTACGTAATACGTACTCGGAATTAATCCCGTTTTCCGTTTTTGTGTTGAAACGCGAGCGACACGCACGGCTGCGATTCCGTGTATCACCTTCGTCGAAATCTCGAAATTTCGTTCTCCGAAATATAATACATCTCTCTTCTCCTTCCTTCTCTAGGTTCGCTCGGTCTCTCGTCTCTCTTCAACCGAGAGTTGCGTAGAACGCACGCATGTAAGGTACGCACGTACGCACGTACGTATGCACTAGATGCACGCACGCGTACCGTCCCATTGCACGAGTGCGTCGCATCTGCCTGTCTCTGTGTTTAGAAAGAGTGAGAAAGAGATTTCTTCTTTCCTTCTTCCTCTGTCTCCTTCCTTCCATCGTTCACACCCTGCACCGCCCTTCGCATTCCATTCGGTAGCTGGTAGCAGATCTAAGCGTTTATCATATCTATTATTCGCAACGTATATTATACTCTGTCTTTTCTTTTATCACCTTTGCTTCTGCATCTACCAAATAAATTCTCAGGCAATATACACCATAATTGCCGCGCGAACGTCGTTGGTAATTCGATACACGTTATTACACATCGTGTGTATCGCTGTATTATTTATATAAATTGCATTACACCGTTACACGTTAGTGCGACAATTTAACGCGTTGAGCGTTTAAGATACGATGAAAGGAATTATGCTGCCTACACACAAATTTGTGTATTATCACGATTATATATCAATTAGCATAAATCGTAGTAAACGCAATTTGAATATTTGAATTTCTAATTTCTTATTATGTCAAATACAATTTATTTTTAAAATCAAGCATACGAAGTATAATAATTTCTTCAAAATTAGATTGCATTTCATGCGTAGAAATTATTTTACTAAATATTTGAAATAACATCAATGCGTTTATAATAGTTTTAGGTAGTTAAAAAGGCCCGAATACATGTAATCGGTTAATCGTAATAATATTATTGTGGATCCCAATTCAATACTTTCATTGATAGTCAATGTGTATATTGTCGAGGATAATTATTATTTAAATATTACGGAATTTGCATATAATTGACTCTCCGATCATCTCTTTATTTCTTAAGGAAGCGGTTGTAATTTCATAGCGAAAAGCTTGCTAACAAATTACATTACGAGCGGCAGATGATATGGCAAATCTATAAAGCATCTGCCTTACATCTTGTTTTTGGCCTTTTCCCCTCTCTCCCCCTCTATTTCTAAATAATTCTGCGCTAAGCGCCATTCTACTATGTTTCCCGTACGTAAATCGTGACGTAAATCTAGCTTGCATGAGCTCGAAAGGATTTCGCTGCCAAATATTTTTGGATTATGTACAGACAAGCCCGGTCTTCCGGACGTTTCTCAACAAGGAAAAGAAAGGATTGGAGAAACATACTAGCGAACACGCGCATATGTGAGAGACGCTTAAATTTTTATGTTGCAGAGATTTTATTATGTGTGTAAGTAATCAAAGTACACACGATGATTTGTCGGAGACATAAAACTTTGTCATCAGATTATTATTCTTTTCAATGTTTCTTGATGTATATATAGGTACATTTATTATACGGAGAAAATAGTGTAAAGCAATACTTATAAGCGTTAGAATTCTAGAAAATTTTATGAAATTTTGGCAGGTCTATATAGAGATAGGATAGATCTCTTTATGTAAAATTTACATTATTTTTCTGGTAAATGATCTTGCATAGCTATACTACAAAGTACTTTTTATATTTCGTAAAGTAAATTTTATGAAATATTTCTTAATTATCATACATCTTAATAGAATTTATTTAATCGAATATATTTTGCCTCAGCACTGACCAAATTTATTTACTTACTTTGGTGTAAGGTAGTAATCACTTGAATGGATTTACTATATTTGTAATGTACTTTTAATATTTTTATTAGAAATTGTGAGACTATCTATTCATCTCCGTGCAGGGTGTTTTATTTCGATCGATGCAATTTTTCCACAATTAAAAAGGAAATAAAATTGCATAGTAAAATTAAATGTATTACGTGTGACGCAACATGATTATTTCATTGTTTAAATCTATCACATTTAAAGTTTTTTTTCTTCATTTACATAGAATTAAATACAAAGTTGAAAGAAAGTTTTTTCAACATGAGATTTATTTTTATACGTTTTTGATATTTCTTTCGAAAAAAAATTTTGATAGCTGACTCTTTAATACACATTCAAGGAGATATCGCATTTTATGCAACACACGCATTATTTAACATCAGAATTGTGTGTTTCGTGATGTAAACTTGTTCACGGATCACGAAAGATTTATTCGTGTTCATTTTCGAATCTACGTACCCTGATATTCGATATGCATTTAAAGAAATATCTTATTTGTTAAATATGTCGCGCTATTTTAAGTCGAAGCGTTGAACGCATGTTTCGCGACGCAAACACTCTCGCGGGTTACGCTCGAATGGATGCGAGAGTATGTCGCGTATTGTAACGTACATGCGTATACATGCGTGACCGAAGCCATGGCACGGATCGTGGGGCAGGAGTGTTCCCAAATTTGGAAATTCAATACATTCCTGCGTCGTGACACGGTCGCATAACCGAGGCCGAAGGCAAACGGAGATTCCTGTGGAGAATGCCATTATTTTCTTCTCAGAATCTTTAACGCCACGGCATAAACGCTGTGGCGAAACCAGTCGTGTCCCTCGACAAAACGGCCATTACGCCCATGTTAAAAATATTTTAAACTGTCATTAGCCGCAATTACAATTTACGTTTTATACAGCTACGCGCCTTACCGTAAACCACTGTCGATCGCATATATGGGTATATATGCAATTAGTCGGTATATTGAAAAATGACGACCACGAAGATCACACTTGTATATATTTCTGTTATGCACGTAAAATATTTCTATAGAAAATTTATGGATTTAGAATTTTTTTTATACGAATCATCGATAATAATTTACATTTACTTAAAAAAAGATTTCGAACGACTTAAAATGTTATCAGAATATTAACATTTTTTGTAATATTGCTCATCATTTTTTTGCTTTCCAACATAATTATTTTTAGATTTGTATCCAGCAATATTTTAAACCTTTCAACAAAATCATTCTTTCCGTGTACGAAAAAAAAATTTATTGGGACATGATATAAACCTGTAAGACCTGAGATATGCATTGAGAAAGATATTTGAACAATTATAATTTGTGTGTGCTATATGAATTATCAAAATTTTGTTATGTTTTAATTAAAAAATTGCGTTGTTCTAATAAAAATTTGATTTGAATAACAAAATTTTAAGAACAACTGAATTTATAAATTAAAACATAATAAAATCTTGGCAATTCACATATCAACAATCATGGTTATTTATATCAAATATTTCTCTCACAATTAGTGTAGATAAGAAATAAACTTTAATTTTTTTTTTTGACAATTTTTCAATTATTGATTTAAAAATGATTTATTTCGCGAGTGCCATGTCGCATTTTCTTTTCACACTAAAGATAACGGAAAATTTAACGTCCTGGATAGATAGTTGTGAAAATTAATCGAAAATCATGCGATTACCGATCTAGAAGTGGTTTGGCCAATTTCCGATAAACGCTCGTCATCGCGTACGCAAAGCAGATCGACGTGTAAAGCGCTTCACGCGTGTTCAACCTCGTTTCAGACGCGCAGCGAGCATTTCTAGACGATAAATTCCCGCGCGTTTCTTCATTATCGGACCAGTAACTTCGTCAGAATCATATTTCGTCTCATTTTCACCTTTCAACTGCGCGATCGATCGATCGATCGATCGATCGCGCCTCGCTCAGATGGTCTCGCTACGTCGCGTCTACAAGACAAGACCGCGAAAACGTGAACGATATCCCAGTACGTGCACGCCTTTGTTAATATATAAGGTTGGACCAAAACCAACTAGCCAGTTAGGATGAACAATCGCGAATGAACGATTACAAACGAACATTTTCACCATTGGAAAATTTATATTAAATTTAACATATTTTACGTGTCTCAAATGATCTAAATTTATGTGTTAATTTAACGCAAGATGAATATGTTAAAAGAAAACATAAATATTGTGTTTAAAAATGCACATTAAAAAGTTAATATCAACACAGTTTGTAAACAAATCATGTAAACATATCTTTTTCAGTAAAATTAACATTTATAATATGTTAAATTAACACATATTTTATTTATTCATTAGGACCGTATAATATGAATACACAATAAGTAAGAAATGATGGTCTGTGATGGTTGAAGTTGCAATGAATCTTAAATGCTTTTACATAATTCCGTAATAATTACACGGAATTATTTAATTTGAAAACACTTAAGATCCAGCATCGATCATCATAGACATCATTTCTCATTTATTGTTTATTCATTCATCTTAGAATTTACATTTTAAAACACGTTTGAATGTTATTTGTTCATTTACTCGTGAATTATTATTTTGACTAAGAAATATTGAATATCGATTTAACATAAACTATTTAAATAACGTAATTACATTACGTTAAATGAACATATGTTACAAATTTAAGACAAAATTTTAACAAGAACTTAAATAGATCGTTTTCAACACATATACGAAATATGTTTTACTGTTACGAAAGCGGTTCTTTTTAATATATCGACAACAATTGGACTGTATTCGTCGATAAATTTAATATTTGCTTGTATTTACATAATTGTGATTCATTAATCGATACGGTGTCATTTACATTCATCGATTAATTTATTCACATTCATTCGCTGTCTCTATTTGGTGTGGATCCGGCTTCACTCGCTCGATTGCTCGCAGTAAGTTACCCTTGGGGCTGAGCCAGGTAGCCGAAGAGGCACCCACGCACACGAACTGCATACCTACGCATAAACGCGTGCGCCCGCATTATTCAGGGCCGTGTTTCACCTTAGCCCCGACGAGAGGACACTGCCACACCTGTCGAGGCATGCTCTAGCTCATTCTCGATTAGACTCTCTCATCTCCGGAATTCTCTCCCAGAACTCTCGGTTTTCGTAGGAGAAATTAGCCGGGAGCATGTTTAATACACTTTTATGACTGTCTCTCTCTCTTCTATTTTTGTGGTGCGACAATTAAAAAAAAAGAGTTAGGAGACATAAAGAGATTTAATTATTTGATTATTGAACTTTCGAATTCCGTAGTTAAAAATCTTGACCATTTTTCACTCATTGAGCGACAACCGTTTTAACGATTGACCAACGATTGTATTAATTTGTAAATTTATATTTTAGATGTAAGTTATTGTTTGTCCACTGAAAATGATTTAATAACATTTAAATCAAAACATCTAGACAATTATTCTTATTTGAAATACAATTTTTATTTGTGCATTTTCATCATACTAGACTTATTACTCCTTTCTCTATTTATTGAATTTGTAAATCTCTGAGAATCATTTAGGTTTATTTTCACAATATATAATTACCTAAAGATTCCAACAAAAAGTTAACAACAGATTCATCAATGAAATTCATTCATGAATTTCTTGGTTACCTTTAATCTTTAAGTAATCATTTATTGTGAAATCAGGCCTTGAAACCTTTATTTCAAATTTGGAATTCGTCGCTACAAGCAGGAAATTCATCATCATGAACAGGAATTCTACAAGGAATTTCTTATAGTGCAGACAAGGGCTGAATGAGTTCATTCAAGGTTGTTTTGCGCTACCAGCATGTATTCTGACTTGAATATTATGTCTTTAGTCACGTACGTTGGGAGATTTCCTCCATTATTTACGTGCGTAGAGGGTTTTAGCGCTTTCTAAAAATCTTTGTTGTATTGTCATTAAAAAATTGAAAGTAACTGCTATATCGAAATAAGAGCATAAAAGTACAGAAAAATTTTTCTGAGAAAATAGCGGCTATTTTAAAATAAATTCTATTCTGATTTAATTTTTATATTTGATTGAAATTATTGTGTATCTATATTGATAATCTAGAAATATTAAATAAGTTGAAGCAACTAGATGTTTTTCGGTGTTTTCTTCTCTAAAACAAATTTTTTTTACTCAATTACTAAATACAATAATTGAATTTTTAAGCGGGGTAGTGCGATTTAAGAGTCGGTGCGATATCGGTAACTTTTAATAGTTGTATTAATCAAATTACTAGTGATACACTATTGATAGTAATCGCTGTTCGGAACTCCTTTGTTCCTTTCTTTCTAATTAGTCTCTTGTATAGATTTCCGATCCTTTTATTGGGTCACAGTACTATGCGTTAATTTTTTATCTTGCAATCTAACTTTATAACCTCCTCGGGGAGCAGAGGTTCAGCTTGATTATTTCTTCGAATAGTAGATTTATCCATTCTCAGATTCAAGGTCCATAATTTGGACCTACAGTTTAACGCCGAATCTGAACGACGCTGATGACTTCTCTTAATTATCAGATGGAAAAATCGCGTATATGGGCGCAGATAGGATCAAATCCGGATCTACAGATCGCACTGAGCGACAAGCCACTCGATGCTCCTTAACTTCTCTATTATTTATTTCTATGCATATTATCGCTTAAAGTCCTTACCTCGAAGTTGAGTGGATTAAACGAAAAACATTTCAGGAATTTAACATGTTGGCCGGTGCATCAAAGCGCGAAAACGGGAATGTCGTTCGTTGCCAGAACGCCTACGCTTTAATGTGAACGTAAATTTTAATTTCGGAGATATTATTATATTATAATAGGCATCGTTTATTTGCGCGAATAATTACTTCGCTATATATACAGGATATTCCAGATTTCTAACCATCTTTCGTTTGTTTTCGTTCATTAACTTTTGCATTAATTTTTCTTAACGAATGCGTGTCAAGTTTAACACAAATTATCAGTTTTCTGATTCAAGTATCTTTATGATTAATTTTCGCAATTGCAAACTTGTTTATATTTAAAATATAATTTAAATTAATAAGAAAGATAATTTTATTGATATATTTTCATTTATTCTTTTAGAATTTAGTTTTTGAAAAGCTTTCTATTTTCAATCACTGATAATTTAAGAATTATTGATGCTTTTTTATGAGAATCTCAATATTTACATTAATCCAGAAATTTCTAAATGAAAATTTTTTGATAGGTTTTGGTTTTTTTTATCTTGTCTATTTAAATGATTCTTGTAATGACGTTGTCTTTCATCTCACATGCTATTATCCCGTATAGAATTATTGTCGTCGTTCACGGAGAGTTACAGAAATATACGTTTTAGTGACACAGGCTCGGCCAATGCGACATTAAATGTCATCCCATATATTCGCGTCAAGAGATTACGCCTCGAAGGATGAATGGAATGCATATCCGCGCGAAAACACGTCCACGTAGTAAATTTACGACTTTTCTTTAGCTCACTTAACTACGGAAGAAACATCCACATACTAATGGTTTTCGTAATTAAATAACGCCAGTTTTCGTTGTCTTAAACATTCACATTAGGCTTTTTATGACTGTTTCGGACGCTTCCGTCATAAATAACGCACATGTGCAAGTGTAGAAAACTATTTGAGTACTTTATTGATTGTATTAAAATATTTACCGCAGTATAAAAGTTTATTGCTTAAAATGCGTGAACATATATATATGATGTGCAGCCATCTAATTAATTTTCTGCCGAAATCGAAAATATAAAATTACAATGAATGATTTTTATGACAGTATAATGAATATACAAGTAAGAATTAAAGTTTATAATGTTTGAAGCAAGATCGTAGATGCTTAAATAATTTCCGTGTGAATTTATTGTACTACATATGTGTAGTTATTTAAACTGCACGTTAAATTGGTTTTTCAGACTTAGAAACACAACTGAACTATGGTAGTAATATCACAAATTAAATGACAAACAATTTAATAATTTGATGCTCAATCAAGTATTCTATTAGAGAGATGTTAATATACTGAAAATCTGCAAATAAATATTTTTCGCAATAAATTTATTTATAAGTTTTCAGCACATTAACATGTCTCTAATAGGATGCCTGATTGACTATCAAATTATTAAATTATTTATCAATGTAATTTGTTTCCGTTTGATGTACTTTATTGATAAGTTTCTAGATCCTTTTATTTGATACTAACAAGGAGCAGGCTAAGCGTTTAGATAACGTTCGAAATTCATATTTTACCATAATTCTGATTTCTGTCTCCTAACGTATACAGCACGTTTCTACTTTCCATTACTATTAGATTGCGGTTTGCGTCATTCACGAAAAGACTTCGTGTAGGCGTTCTTTCGTAAACGATCGTGAGCGACAGGAATATTACTGTAATCTATTTCATGAGCCTATTGTTTCCTTTATACGCAATGCACAGGTATGTACGCGACGGATTACGATCTAGGAATTTCATGGACGCAGCAGGAAATGTGTCTTATCCTGCGAACATTCATGTCACGATAATTCAATTTGAATAAGGAAATTGTTCAATCACATTCCGATTTTCCCTTCACTAAAAATTGTCATATAAATTGACGATGAATTAATGTAGAATAATATCGAGATATCATTGTACTAAGTTAATGACAAATTAATACTCTGATTGATAATTATAAAATTAAAAATAAGTAATGTAGGCAAATTAATAAAGATAATTTAATAATGATTGATTAGGTTATCCAAGCACACGGATTATTAATTTTGTCGAAAAACAATTTCGTCTCATTGCGCTCTTATTTCTATTTTTTTAATTTTTTTATAACGTAGTGATATAATCACTCAGGGTTGCCACAAATTTGGAAAATCGAGAAAAGTCAGGGGAAAATGTAAAAAGTCTGGAATGTCGAAATTTGCTCACAATTCCCTGAAACTGTTCCTATTCCAAATAATTATTATAATTTTTTAAATATTATATCAGACATGTTTATAGTCAAATACGTTCAAAACTTGTACACTTTAAACGATTTTAATAAAATAATTAAAATTTATATTTTATTCAGTATTTTTATTTGATCCTTCTTTTTCGTCATAACTGCATTCTTTTTTCCAAAACTAATTTATTTTTTGCTAGCTTGAATTTGCATCCAAAATTGTATTATGATACTAAGTTTTTTCCTGTTGTTTTTAATAATATAGACTAGTTTTCCTACAATCCTTGAGTCTAAATGTAAAAATTTACACATTTTATATTACTCATGGAAAATTTTCTATTTTCATCTGGAAAACCTGGAAAAATCAGGGAATTTTTAAATTCATTTTCTGTGGCAACCCTGTCACTATATTGTATTGTTTTGCTGTTTTTTAATTTTTTAGTTTTATGTAGAATTATTATTTATTGTTTAACTTATTTTGTTTTTTAATATTACAACTTTTTCTTTAGTATAAACGATTTTTCTTAATTTACAATGATCGGAAAACATTTTATTGAATTTTTCTAAATGAAAACCATATATTCGTATATTATGTTTCTGTGACTATTACTGTACACTGGCAATAATAATGAAATGCAAATTCGTAACTTTGTTTTTTCATCGTAAACGTATCGTCTCGTGAATGAGTTCGATGAGGTGTACATCGATAACCAGCTAATGAATGATCGTGTGCTGTACTCAATCTTATCGGTGTGGTACAAATGGACCTGTTGTTATTAGCTGTTATCACTTCATATAGTCGTGAACCTGTATTAGAAGCTCGTTAAAATCCTCGTGTTAAAAGTTCTCGACGTTAAATCTCTTACCTTGGAGACCCTTGTCAATTAACGTTGACATTTGAATGATATTTTAATGCATTCTGTGTTACGCATTTTTTACAGATTATGTATCTAATAATCTCTTCAATTTCACGCCTAAAATGGGTTTTGTATAGAATTGTCTAATTTTTTAAGTTCTTTTACGCCGTCATGATATAATATAAATTTTATTATATTTGTTTTGTTATTTTTTAATTTTTTAGTTTTATGCTTTTATTTTAATTTGATTGTTTAATTTGTAGCTTTTGTTTATTAATTTGATAAAAAATTTATTTTTTTCTTTATTTTGTATCTCTTTCGTATTGTTTAAATTTTATAGATTTTATATGCATATTTTGCATATTTTACTGTTATAATTAATATTTTTATAAGAACTAATTAATTAATTAAAATTATGATTGTCTAATTAATTAATTAAAATTATATGTGTGAAAATTTTGATAGTTTAATTATCGCGATATATTTTCATTTTATGTTAAGTTTCAATAACTTATTTCAATGTTAGATTTAATATGATGATTGCGGTGTGTGTGTGTGTGTGTAGCAGAGAATCAGACAGAGAATCAGAGAGGAAACGAGCTCTTTTCAATGGAATTATAGGAACGGCATGTGGCTCGTCCTTGATCTATGGCTGAAGTTTCAATTTAATTACGCCAGCAACGCGTGTATGTTTGCGAGCCGTTTTTCTGTCTCGCTATATCAAAACAGCGTTTGCGCGAATCATCCGTTAAATATTCACCACGTAATGCTGTGTCTCATTTACTCTATTTCATTAATTATACCGCAGAACAAAGTGCGATTGTTGAGTCACCATTTTTATTCCTAGCAGATTAACGGCGGATCTTTCGACAAATTTGGAATTTATTCTTTTATGTTGTCCAGTTTTAATCGCAAAATAGTAAAATACATAGATTTAAATCTATAGATTAAAAAAATAAAATACAGAAGGAAAAGTAAAATTACAAGGAAATGAACATTTAAAATTTTTTATAGTTTCATGATAATATTATATATAAAAATAAAAAAGTTTCTCATTTTTTGTATCAAAAAATAAAAAATAAAAAAAAATGTGTTAACTTCGTGAGTTTAATCGGTACTTCCCCTCTAAAGTATAAGAAAACAATAAATATCAACAGAGTCAGTTTTGAGTTCTACTAATGAATGCAATTTAAAAACAAAATTACAACAATTACCATTTTTTTTATACACTTTGAATATTAAACACGGTCTTGGCACTTGTCAATTATTTTTATTTTATCGTCAAGATAATAATGAAACGAAGGAAACACAAAAATTTCCGAAACGAATAAAATGGCTATGCGTTTGTTCGTACGAAATTATCGAAATTATACACGAGATTGTCGTGCGAGAAAGAATATTCCTCAACCTTGGATGATCGTTAGCAACGCGCCATCAGATTTCGCAGTAATCCGCCGTAGAACAAACATATTCGTTGGGCTTGCACAATTTCGGTTGCGAATTGGAGCGTCCGTCATGGATCACCTAATGACGGAGTGGCTCTCGTCATCGCACAAATATCCACGAAGCAGAGAGGGACGATACGTGCGGGAGAGAAGCGGGGCAATGGAGGTGGAGGTGGAGGTGGAGGAGATAGTATACGGTTAGGCGTTGATGTTTCTGGGAATTTCTTTTTATTGCGTGCGCGCGATAAAAAGGAAGAAAAGAAACGGCATGCCGAGACTCGCTCGGATGACGGCTGGTCTCTGGAATTCCAGCGTGCAGGAAATCACGCTGAAACGTCTGTTTACTGACCGCTGTTGCGCAATTTTTGTTTGCAAGTCGGCGAAAAGCGTGCAAGCGCGCGCGTATCGATGATGACAATGAATTCAAATAGTCGTGATTATCATAAGAATTTTGGCCGGAATTAACGGATTCCTCCAACATTAATGTCACAACCCTTGAATTTAATTGTCCGATGGAGTAAAGAGAAGGAGAAGACCGAGAGAATTTATAGCGATCCTCTTTTGAATACAATAGAGTGAGGAATGTGACTTATTGACATTAAAGGTTGTACAAAATAATTAATTTTTTATCTAATGATCACACAATAAAGAAACTTTTTTTATCTAATAATCTAGTAAAGAAACTCTTTTTTGAGGGAAGAAGAGAATTTCGTGTGTTTATTGACATGTGTCTATTGACAGATTAACAAAGACTTTGTAACTGAGAGCAGACACCGCAGTTATTATTAATGTATATATTTTAATATAATGTATATATTTAATAGATTTGTAAATGGAATAAATATACTTTAAAACTATTAAAATTTATATATCCTAACAACTGCAATGTCGGCTCTTAGTTGTCTTTCTTTATTAATTTTATTTTAAACATTAAGAATCAAATTATGTTTATTTATTGTTTCACAAACATTGCGTTTATTCATCTAGTCTGTTTGTTAAAGAAATTAAAAATGTATCACATTTATTTGTAAAACTGATTGAGACAATGGCTTAGAGAATTTCTTTTATAACATGTACTTTTTTTTTTCCTGAGACAATCGTGTCTTTGTCAAATTAAAGCTTTATTGTTTCTCTACGTTAGCAGTCGGTTTATGTAATTGGGCTTTAAATAACGATACATTGCGAGTACGAAGAAAATGAAACGAGCGCGCGCGGTGTAATCGGATGTCGCTCACGCAACTGACAAAGTACGGTATGTGGATTCCGTTGCGAGTCGGAATGTTAAACAATATGTCCCGAAGTATCTGATTTCGATTTCTGCGTACGTGGCCTGACAGCGTATGACACGAAACACGTTTATTCTTCTTGTAGACCTCCCGCTCGAATAATTTTTCCCATACCGTTCCCTAATAATAGCCACCAATTAGTGCGAATAGAAAGTAAATGTGTATTATATTATAGAACGAATTTGCACTCGGACCTTAATTGGATTAATAGATAAGTGGATTGTAGACACAAGCTGAGTAAATATTGGAAATACAATGCAATTAGGAATTGTTTGTTTTTCATTATAATATTTTAGGAGTCACGTTGCTTGTTCTTTATCACGATATTCTAAACAATCATGAGCATCTATCTTAAATTCGAAATTCTAATACTGAAAAAACTTACTAAATTTTAATTTAAAAAATATTTGTTTAATTAGTACTAACTTAACATTTACTTATGGTGAATAAATATTTATTAAATAAAAGAAACAATCATCAAATTAATGATTCCTATTTCAAATATATAAATGTTTATATTTGGTAAATATTTAGCTAATATACTATTTAAACAAATATTTATTATATTTAAAATAGTACCAGCAAATATTTACTAATTATAAAGATATATATTTACAAGAACTATTCATTTTATTTAACAATAATTTTTTTATTGAATAAATATTTATTTAATGGTAAGGGCATATAAGAGAGATCAGTTTTGAAAATCATAAAAAGAAATAAATCAAAATATAAAAATATAAAATACACTTAGCTATGCTGTTATTTAATACATTAAGAGTCTTTGATTTCGATTAATGTAATTTAAATATTTATTTACTGTAATTAAATATTTTAGTTGGCGCTATTCAAATAAATATTTGTTAAAATTTATATATATTTTACTCTCAGTATATATATTCGCGATAATCTTCTTCTTGATTGTCGATTTGAGAATCAGCGAAGCATTTAGAAGCGGTCTTTTATACCATATCGAATTTTTCAGAGCAACGTTATCGTTACTGGAAATACGAGCCTACATATGAGAATGAGTCAAATGGACACGCGACGACATACGGCTTTTACGAGCGATCTCTTCTTAGATCGTTAAACGCACGGATATATCACGCGTGTTTGAAGCAATTCGAGTGAAGGCATGCATCGCGCGCAAAAATACCACAGCTAAAGATACGAAGTTTCGTGGGGATGACTCTTTTCTTTCTCTCATCGTCGCGTGCTTTTTGACGTGAACGATTTAGTCTGTCATAATTGTCAGCTGTGTAGCATGTAAAATTATTCTCTAAAAAAATCTTGCGAAAAAAGAATTTCGCGATATAATTCATACGCGATTATGGACGATTCACGAATGCCATTATTGACGAAATTCTTTCAATCGTTTTTCTGCATTGGCTGATATTATGCTTTCTATGTTTTATTGTACCTAACGATTTCGTATATTTTTAAGGCCGTAGTACAGATTCTTGTATAACACATAACACATAAGACGTAAGAAAATCAGTCAGTCAGAATCTTTTATTTCGGGGAAGAAAAGAAATAGAGGACTTTGATTGGTTTATTTTTATATGCATTATATACAAGATTCTGTGGTTCCGTCTGAACGCTGCGTAAGCGCACATAAGCAGGATTGCCACAAAACTAGAAAATCAAGGAAACATGAAGCATTTTACAAAATATTCCGAAAAATTAAAATGCTTGACTTTAAAGAAAATTAATATTAATTACGTATATTTACGCAGTTTTGGAATACTACCAACTTAACAATTAAATGCGAACAGTGTTAGCAACATTAACAGCAATTTACATTGTTACGTTAAATTATTCTCTCAACAAAATACTTTTTACATCAAAACGAAAATATAAAAAATTTTTAAATATCATTGAAAGTATCAGAGAAATGAAATTTTTAGAGGAATTTGTGGCAACGCTGTCCTTCATTTCAGACTCTGATTAATTGATTCGCTTATGCTTTATGCGTTACGTAGCGTTATGCAAAAGTCTGTGGCCTTTAAAGAGGCGCTATGCAAAAATCCTTGTCACGTACGGACTTTTAACAGCAGACGATCGGACCGTAGCGGGAGGACGGAGAGTTTGTGCCTCATTACACGATTTCAGGGACAATTTCCTTAATTCCCTTTCCGCCGCGTGATTCACGGTCTCGGCACGCCCTTGGCCTTACTGCAATTCTGTCCTACTATAACGATGAAAGAGACAAGGAGACAAGAGAGAAACAGAGAGAGAGAGAGAGAGAGAGAGAGAGAGAAAAGACAGGAGCGTACCTCGCGAGGGACTCGCGGGGAGCGGCTTGACGAAAGAAGGAGAAGAGCGAGAAGAGAGGGAAGGATAAATGAAACGCTGAACGCGTGCGCTACGCGTCGACACGGCTACGGTATGCCAAGGTTAAAGCGACTTACGGCAAAGTTTTAACGAGCCGACCCGAACCAGCGGCCGATCGTTGATCGTTGGTCGGAAGCACGCGCGTATGCACGCCTTCGCGAGCGATCGCATGAAATTTCGTATATTCACTGAACAGACAAACGGGAGCGAAAGTGTCGTACTTTCGCGTACCGTTCTGCATACGTATATCTCGCTCCGCATTGTCCCATAAAGCGAAAACGTCAAGCGCGCAGTCCTGCATTATGCAAACGACGTGGACTTGCACTAATCGGACTCGAAATTACCTCGGACATTGATTGTCGATTTAACGCGTGATATGTACAAGTTTTGCGAACATCTGATTATCAATGTTGTAAAGGAGCATCCTAAGGTTAAAGCCTATTCTACAATGTGCTCTTTTGTTTCCTGTTTCTTGTTTTTTACCTTTTGCTTTTTTTCTCCTTTGCAACCGTTTTATCAATAATTTTTTGCTACGTATTTGTTGTTTCTTTTGAAGTTCGTTAACTTTTAATTCGGGCGATTTAAAACAAAAAACCGGATAAAAAGCAAAAAGACAAGATGTAAAAAATAGCAAAAGGCAAGAAACAGGAAATAAAAAGCACATTGTAGAATAGGCTTAAGTCTACAGTTATATATATATATATATAAGTTATCTATATATATATATATAAAATAAAAACGTATGTCGCAATAAACTGTTTATTTTTTAATAATATAGCATCAAGACTTTGCTTGGCTCGTAGCCCTATTTTCATTTAATTTTATAAATTATTTGAGCCTTTTTCTTATATTATTTTTATTTTTTTAACTTTTTTTTGGCTATATCTAAACAAAATTATTTATAAAATCTAATATAGGAACTGTAAAACTATTACGAGTGCAAGCAGGACTGTTAATAAAATTTCCAATTTTTGAAAATGAGGTGCCAACTTACAGAGACGGCATGCCTGGCATTCCTTTCTTTCCGCTGCGACTTAAGAATTCTTTTGGTTGCCAACTTTCTTGCGCGCTCATTGTTATTCGATATATATATTGGATTGGTCCTGAAAAAATGTATTAATTTAGCCTTTTTTTTTCATCATCTTTTCTCGTATTAGCAGAAATTTAATTTTCGCCAATAATCTGATTCTTTATTTTATAATTATGTATTAAGTTTGATAATAGAAGCGAAGGAATGTACGATATCACATCGCAGTTTTGTGCAATAAACATTATAAGAAATATTGAGAATAAAGTATAATATTGAAATAAAATTTTAAAAAATTTGCTAAGAAAGAAAATGAGCTAATCTAAAAAAAATCATGCTTTAAAATATTTTAAATACTTTTATATTGTGATTAAATGCAGAAACAACATAAACAAAGTTGTATATTCTTTTTTACGAAGCACATATTCATATATTTAAAAAAATGTTAACAAAATAATAATGCGAAAGTTTCTCGACAGAATAAAAATATTGCCTAATACACTTAAAAATTATCGCTGCTTGTATCGTTTTTCTAAACTTTATAGCATAAAGATAACAACATAAATACAAACAAACGATTGATACGGTATGATATCCACTCGAGCGTCACTTTTTTTATCACATTTATTTAATCAAGTGTGATATAAGTCGGGAGTTCGGTTAGACGAACTTTTTATGCCCGAGATTATCGATCGATTTAACACCAGTGTAGATTAGTAAATGTGTACGTATTTGCAGACTTCATCCATGAATTCGAAAAAAAATCACTGTGCAATCGATGTGATTTATCAATTTTGAGAAATATAAATTTCGTAAATATTATATATATAAATTTTTCTAGCTATATTCGACAACAAAAATGTTTTTTTTTTATTACATTGCTAAATAAACTAAACTAAAACGATATTTTTTCTAAGTAACTTTTTTCAAAGATAGATCGTTAAAAAGATATATTGAAAAATATACATATATATATTTGTACTATATACACACACACACACACACACACACACACACACACACACACACACACAGATCAATAAAATTAATTTCACACCAAACAGACTTTTTTTACTCAGTCATAGGACAGTCATTTTTATTTTTAATCAACTGAATATAAGAAATGTCTGATTTATCAGCTATTTCTTTTCGATATTACGAATTTGTATACTTACAGTGTTGCATATTACGATATTTTAATTCTTTTTTTCTTTTCGTGTGTTATAGATTTACTAAACCACAGACATTCGCGGATTGTATCGGGAACGAGCTTCCCCTCGGCTGGGAGGAGGCCTACGATAAACACGTGGGCGCCTACTACATCAATCATGTCAATCGTAAGTTTTTTTTTATTCCGCTTCTGCTATCTGATCGAGAAAGTGCAGAGAGAACGGCCGGGTACTTACCATACAAGAAGTGATTTTATTCGGAATTTTATGTCACGTATCTGTGCCATAACGTGCGAGCCCGTGGATTTATGCATGCATTTTCTTGTCTTGATTGCGCTCGATACATTCGATTGAAAAAGAGAGAGAGAGAGAGAGAGAGAGAGAGAGAGAGAGAGAGAGAGAGAGAGAGAGAAAGTGTGCAGAAATAGTGAATGTTTAAAAATAAATAAAAGTGTTACGAGCTTGTATCGAGTTGCGTTTCTTTATTATATCATTTTGAAAATTAAATATTAATTTTATTAAAAATGATATTATGTTGCTTTAATTCAAGTTCAGATACTATTAATAATAATCGCTATATTTAATTTTATTTATCTTTTATTTATTTATTAATATAATATCAATACAATTATATTGGTAATGTTATATACAATATATATTATACGTACATATTATACGCGTATAATGGATTATTAAAATAATATTAAAGGTGATAGCATAACATTCCATTTATCCCTTCCATTTATATTCGTTAAGAAGGTGTCATAAACGCCGATAATTAATAAGACTTATTAAGGTTCTTTGTTTTAAACATGTCATTGGATTTAATATCCACAGAGACAACCCAACTGGAAGATCCAAGGCAAGAATGGCGAGCTATTCAAGAGGCCATGCTTCGCGACTATATGCAGACTGCACATGACGTACTCGAGGTAAGTACAGAAAACAATTGATCATAAATTTTTCGCTTAAATTGCCATTCGTAAAAGCTGAATTGATCCGTTAATTCCAATCCCCTCGATCCCGTCGTGTCGATGAACCTCACTCTGCCGAGATTAAAACGGACGTGAGGTAAGTGAGGGGGAGAAACTGGTGGAATTTCAACGAGGGTCGATGAGGGCGGCAGGAAGTCAGTCCGTGAGAAATCATGTTACTTCCGGTCATTCGGCGTACCCTCCATACCATGAGTACGACGGCATAGATGTAGATTAACACGCGATTAACCGCGTTCGGTTCCCCTGTATATATCCCGGTAGGATGCGCATATTACATGCATATACACGCATTTAGATTAACGTGATGCCATTCGGAAATTGTGGTATATTTTTCTCGTAATCACGTGATTTGCACCTTGTTTTATCGAGAAGAATACTAAACCGAAAGTATTATCGTATAACGAAGATGGGACTGATATTTTTGTGTTTTTCATATTTTATTATATTTTGATATAATTCCTCATTTTTCACATTTTTATCAAAATATTATGTATTCTGTATAGATACGTGTACAGAGTCATCATAAAACTGGAAATCAAAGAAAAGTCGAGGAATTTTACAAAATATTCTGGAAAATTAAAATTCTTGATTTTACAGAAGTTCAATATGCACACATTACATGTAGTTTTGGGATACTATCAACTTAATTAAATGCAAACGTTAGCAATATTATAATAATAGATAATTTACATTGCTACGTTAAATTGTTTTCTCCATAAAATATTTGAGTTTCCAACTCGGGACGAAAATACAAAAAATTTCAAAATATTGAAAGCCAGGGAAAATTATGAAATTTAGTTTGGAAATTAGTGCAGGAGAATTATGGAACTTTGGGATGAAGATTTTTGTTGACAACTCTACATTAGTCTACATACGAACGTTTATATAATCCCATTACTGCATTACTGCGACAATGGAGATTTCTTTAATGATGCATAGTTAAAGGATCGCAGATAGCAGCTAATTCCGAATGTTCGTGAGGGAAAAGAGAGGTACTCTGGTATTTCGTTGTTGACGCCAGTCTGGACCCGCGCCGGAATGTCTTACGTCACGCGCGGCTGCATTACGAATTTTTGATGGAATGTGTACCAGGTGAGAGGGGGAGAGCGAGAGGGGGGGGGGCGGAGAAGAGAAAGGAAGGAGGAGTACCGGCTTTAATCCGAGAGCAAACGAAAGATACGATAATAATATTTATCGGCGGCGGCGCGGCGTCGACGCGGGTTCCGGGCAGGCGGGAAGGAATGTCGATGTACGGTATATTTATTTCGGGCGAAATACTGCGGCCATGATGTCATCGTCGATTTTCGAGAGATTGCCTATGTGGCTGAGGCCGCGCGATTCTAGTTTCGGGATCCCTTGCTTCCAAAAGCCCCTCTCGGCTCTCGCCGTCGCGTCGTCGTCGTCGTCGTCGTCGTCTCGTCGTCTCGTCGTCGACAGCTGCTCTCTCGCCCGCGCCGCGCCGCACCGTGACGTACGCCGTGAAATTCGCATGATCTCGAGAAGAAGGCAGATATTTCAGACGATTGCACAAGAAATACCTACATTTTCCTTTTTGCTTAGATTGTGTGGTTAAAGTAAATTCATTAAAATTGTATACTTTAATTATTTTTCGAGAAATTACAATGTATACGAAAAAAAAAATTTTGATAATATTAACTGACATTTATGACTGAATATATGAATTTATGATAACATATTTATGTAAATATAATTGTCAATATTGTTATGTAATATATCAGTTTTTTTAATAGCAATAAAATTAAAAATTGAAAAAAGGTCAAACTAGATGTTAAATATATATGTAGATAGAAAATTTATATGAATATAAAAATTGAATAAAGTTCTTTTTTGTATTGAAATAAAATAAATAATCTTTCTGTGTGGTATAAAAAAAGAAATGCGTAAATAAGGAAGTGAGCAAAAAAATATAGACTAGGAAATTCGCAGAATCTCTTTTGTAGAAAATATAATAGTTGGATACATTGTAGGAAATACAAGCTGACAAGCAGACAACTTATTATTACTCACAAGCTCTTTTTCTTAGAAAGAATACTTCCTTTTCAAGCGAGAATACCCATTGTTGATAATAATAAAGAAACTGAGATCTTTCAAGAGCACTATATTTGATGTCTAAATCAAAACTCACTGGCAACTGGCAAGACTTTGAGCTAAAAAATTAATGTAATGAATCTATGATTATAATATCAAAGGAAGAGAAAAAAAGCTTGTAACTAAAAACTTCTTAAAAACTAATTTAAGAAGAGAACTTATATAAAAAAAGAATTTAAAAAGAGAGTCTTAATGAAGTTTCTATCAAAAGACTATGAAAAATATAAAAATGACGATTTATTTCACACAAGTCGGCAGGAATGTTGAAATTAGAATTCTATTTTAAACAATATGATACGAATATTAGATAGCTATTTTAAGGTTAGATCTTTCTCAAAATGTTCAAGTATGATGAAATTTTGAGTACTTCCGCATTCAGTGTGTAAACACAAAAACACAGACCAATGTTAATAAATAAATAAGTCTTCATTTCTAACGAAGATTGGTTGAAGGAAAATGTATGGAATATACACGAGCGTACACATACACGCACGCACATATAAATGCAATTGTTTAAGATTTTACAGATTTTCATGGAATTAGGTATATAGATACTATATGAGAATAGATATTATATTAGGTATATACTAAAAGCACCATATAGATTCCAAAAAGCACTGTGTTACTATTAAAATATTTTGATATATAAGAAAGAGAGAAATTAAATCACTACGTTTATATATCTATACCGGATAAGGCATATTTGTCCTCCTAAATTGGGCGAATTTCACGCTGTGCAGCCACGCGGCAAAGTTCTCAGGCTAAACTATTTCTCGCGTTTACGCACACTGCGTCTACCTCTTTTCGTGAAGAAAATTTAGTTTCAGAGGATACAAATTTAATCTTTTATAGATATTGCATGAATAAATAAATTTCTATTTGTATTTACAATAAATAATTTATATTTACAATAAATAATAAATAATTTAATGATTTTTTATAATTTTAATTGAAATTGATTGAAATGGTTTTTATTATTATATTAAAAATTTAGAGATATATTTTTTTTCTTGTATACGCAAAACATCAGCCTGATCTCTTTGATCTAGATGGAGATATTTTTATACCTCTGATATATAAGTGGTATAAAAGAAAGATACTTTTCGAAATTTTTTTTTCTAAGAGACTGTTAGAGACCGTAAAAAATATATTTATAAATTAAAAATTCAAGTCCATTTGCTAAATTATATAAATATAAAATATAAATATGTGAATAAAAAATTGTTTTCTTTTTAAATTCACGTTTTTTATAATTTCATTGTAAAATTTGATATGTATATTCTTTTTACGTAGCATTGTCAGTCTTTTGGATTTTTAAAGTATAGGATTTTAAATATTCATCAAATCTCGCTTTTACAGTTATGAGATTAAGCAATTCGTGACCGCTGATTGTACAATACAATATTCATCATTTAATTTATTCGTGATAATTTATCATTTGCGTCATTGATTCTCTTAACAAATTTATTGAGTTTCTAATATCTAAAAATATATATATCTACTATGTTTCGAGCGCAAACACGTTTACTCGGGTAAACATGTTTACGCGGGAATGGTATAGTGTATCTTCAGCGATGGATACATCCTTTAGCGTCACAAATTAACAAGCAACGCGATATAATCCTCGTGTGTGTATGTATGCGTGGGAAATAAGATATCCAAACCCAGATCGTTGCTAAGAGATAATGTGTAGGTACATCCTTAAAATTCTTGAAATATTCCGAGCAACGTTCCCATCAAAGATATACAATTCCGATACCAATGCAGTTTTTTTTTTAAATATTTCTTAAAACTTATAGATAAAAAAAAACTAAAGGAAAGTTTCCCTTTCAGTTCTATAATAAATAATTTATAAAATGCATTTCTATTATAGCTATTACTATTCAATTTGAAGAACATTTTTATAAATAACTGAAATTTTTCATTGTATTACATAAAATTGTTACAATTTTAGGATGTTGTTATGAAATTTATGTCTTATATTAAGAATAAGGTTCTGATTAAAACAGATCCAACCAGAATGGCATTTTGATGAGGCTAAATTGAATTTTTGATTATCACAACTATTTTCATTTCAAAATGTTGTTCTGTTTGGATCTTTTTATTTATTCAGAACATTTTTCTCTGTGCAGAATTTTATTACTATTTATTTTTTTAACACCAGCTCTAGTAAAGATAATGTTACTTTTAATTAAATACAGATAGTATCCGGTAAAATAAAGAGATAATCTTTATTTTTCATCAATGCATATCTCTACTAATTTAATCTTTTCTGAAAACTTGTGGAAATCACGCTTGGTAGTAGTTTCACGTGAGGAACTCGCGGTTTCCTTCCTTCGCAGCTTCACGCGTACGTACGTATCATACATTGCGTGCGTGCGGTGCGTGCGTGCGTGCGGTGCGTGCGTGCGGTGCGTGCGTGCGTGCGTGCGTGCGTGCGTGCGTGCGTGCGTGCGTGCGTGCGGTGCGTGCGTGCGGTGCGTGCGTGCGTGCGTGCGTGCGTGCGTGCGTGCGTGCGTGCGTGCGGTGCGTGCGTGCGGTGCGTGCGTGCGTGCGGTGCGTGCGTGCGGTGCGTGCGTGCGTGCGTGCGTGCGTGCGTGCGTGCGTGCGTGCGTGCGGTGCGTGCGTGCGGTGCGTGCGTGCGGTGCGTGCGTGCGGTGCGTGCGTGCGGTGCGTGCGTGCGGTGTGTGCGTGCGTGCGTGCGTGCGTGCGTGCGGTGCGTGCGGTGCGTGCGTGCGTGCGGTGCGTGCGTGCGTGCGTGCGTGCGTGCGGTGTGTGCGTGCGTGCGTGCGTGCGTGCGTGCGGTGCGTGCGGTGCGTGCGTGCGTGCGGTGCGTGCGTGCGTGCGTGCGTGCACACTCGCGCGCGAGCGTAACACAGATAGCTGAGGCTTGCATTCCGATGCAAATAGCCCTCTCCGATGCCCGTTCTCTTCTCTCTTTCTCTTATCCGCTCCTCCCGTCTCCTCTCCGGCATCGTGTCGAGACTCTTCGCGCTCGTCCAACGACGGATAAAAGCCGTGGGCCAGTAGCGTCTCATAACGACTCTGTGATGTGTACGATGCTTAGAGAAAAATGTAAAATAATATGCGCTAGAATTCTAATAAATTTCAGGAAATTAGCAGGTGTTATGTAGAGACACCAGATAGGCACTCACTTATGTATAAAAGTTTACTTTGCTGGTAAATGAGCGATCATCGTATAGAGCCATATTGTAAGATACTTTTTACATTTCGTAAGGTAAAAATACAAATGTAAATAAAGTCTTGAGAATTCGTGCTTACAGTCTTGAGAATAGTATGATTTACTTTACTGTAAGACAATTATTTGAATGGATTTATTATAATTGTAATAACACTTTCTATCTTACACCTCCGGTTTTTACTTTCAGGCAAGTAAAGTTTGTCATAAATTTGGTAAAAATATTTTTACTATAATCTTGTAAGGTAAAAATTACAACTATTTTTCTCCTGTGGAAAATTTGTAAAAAATAGCGTTTCTATATGTTATGTAACGCAAATGTGAAAACCTATAATTAGTGAGAATACAGTTTTTTAGTTTACCTAACTCTTTCAAATTTGACACGCATTATACGTACTTTTGTAAGAATTGTTTAAATGCAATTTTAAAATGATCGCAGTATTTTGAGTACATTATTTTTATTAATTATATATATATATATATATATATATATATATATATATATATATGTATATATGTGTGTATGTATATATTTATTTATTATAAACACTACTATCTGTATTTTGTGAATATTCTTTCGATTTTACAACGAAATACAATTTGCGTGATTCTTTATATTTAGTTAATTTAATTCTTACATTTAATCTTATTAGGTATATATTTTTTTTATTTGTGATATTGTCGAAATAATAATTTCTAAAATTTACGATTTATAGTATTTTTTAGATTAAAATACATAATACTTTCTATTCTTTCTTCTCTTTTGTATAATTTTCGTAACTATATTTTTTCATAATTTATGTCGAAATACAAATTGTTATATAGAAGATTTATTAGCTGTTAATTGTATAAAATATAGATTAAATAAAATACAAAAAAATTAATTCGCGAATGTATAACGTCTTTATGACAACTTTGTATATTTCGACGATGAATGCGTATGAAAAAATTCATGAGAAAATTATGATGTAATCATCAAGAATTTCGAAAGTTTAGATAAGAATTGACAGAGGCATCACGATTAACCTTGGTTGAATGAGTTTACATAAAGTTACGCCTCTACAATCAGTTTTTTTCATTTTGTAACGCTTACTGTTACGATCGAAATTAGCAGTGCTAAAAAAAAAATGCGGTTAAAATTGAATAGCAATTTAAGATTACCGACGTAAATATCTATATATTAATTATTGCTTATATATCTATTATTTGGATTAAGAGATTGTTTGTTCCCGGAACTAATCGTCCTATGAGATAATGGCATTTTAACATCTAACGATATTGCGTTTGTACACGATGAATAATTAGTAAAATCCATCGTCGAATACTGAATAATTACTAAATCATAAATCTTGCGTTCGTTCCGTGTATGATCACAGTTTATCTCAATCCGTGCTATTTCCATGGTATTTGCAAGCATCTCAAGACGAGAAAAATTAGAAAATTTTCATCTTACATTACAAGAGAAAAATAACAATGTCTTCCTAATGACCCAAGTTTCCTTGGGATACTTAATGTCAAGCGGAATAACTATGACATAACTTTATTCGATAATAGCATGTAAATTAAAATATCATTATAAGAGTCTTATTAATTACATCGTAATTTTTTATCTGTAATATTTAAAATAATTGCGATGCTATAACATTTATTCGTTGGTAATAACGAAACTATATATTAACTATATATTAACAAAAATTGCCGCAGTTAATGTCGTAATTTTTTATACCCGAACAGTTGCGATAGTATTCCTTGATAATACACACGTGTGCAAATAATTACAAAAGTTTTCATAAATAACTTGGTTTTTTATTATTAGAAATAAGACAAAAATATCGTGAGTACTTATCAATCCTTTTTGATAATAATCATGTTAAAGTAATCGAGATTTCGAGGTGAAAGTATCAATACCTGGCTAGTATCGTCGACGTTCCCGTAATCCATCAAGTGAGAGAGAGAGGGAGAGAGGGAGAAGGGGGGGGGGCTCGAAAGTCTGGGGCGACCTCGCGGTCCAGGAATTCCACGAATTTCGTGCGTCGTAACGCAAGAGCGTCCCTGGCTCGAATCTGACATTTTTCGGATGGACAGGCCCGCGCTTTGCCTGGTTGTGCTGGTCTAGAGGCGCATGGGCCCCGTTTCTTACACCCCCACCCCGCTGTATGCTGCAGGCCCCGTCCAGAGGCCCCGAGCAGCGCAGCATCCCGCTCCTATCTCTCTTTTTCTTCGTCTCTCTCTCTCTCTCTTTCTCTTTCTCTCTCGCTCGCTCGCTCGCTCTCGGGGCTCTCCGTGATGCCCCGTCGAGAGGCAGCGAGATGCCAGAGGAATGTTAATTGCCATTTATTTTTGCCCGCTCGGCCCGTACCGCTCGTCGGCTCTCTCGCGCGGACAGATACAAAACCGATTATGACACCGCCGGAGGAAACTGCGAATGCCTCGATGCCGTAAATCATATCGCGGATCTCGTTCGAAAGCGCAGGTGCCCGGACTTTCTTCGTTCCCTCTCCTCATTCGTTCCCTGCTCCGCTCGTTGGTTTCGTTCCTTTCCGTCCGTCTGCTCGATCGATCGATGGATCGATCAGAGAATTTCATTCTTTCGTCCGGCGTGTACGCGCGCGTCGCGTACGTTTTTTCTCGCCACCGCGCCGAGACTCGTTTTCCCGCTTGATGTTTCAACTTGTGTCTGCGCTGCCGTCGTCGTTGCCGATGCGACTACCAGCCCGTGTGCCAATGTTTCCCAATTTAAACCTTTTATTTCTGGCAAAAAATTCCGAGAACGCTCAAATAGCTGACGATTGCCAACCGTGATGCACGTATCTACGCGCGATTCGCGAAAGATACCTTTTATCATCCTTTCTATTGTCTGAATTTAAAAACTTTAATGGGCTTTCTACGGGAACCCATTATCTATAATTCTAAACTTTAAAGCTGATATTTCACGTGTCGTACGACAATACTTTTCAAGCCTTCTCGAATCTCTCTGTCTTGCAGCCAATCAATACGTTTAAAAAGTTTGTCTTACGACACATGAAATATTAGGCTAAGTCTTAAGCCGTAAGAAATCCACGACCAGTCATAGTTCATTATTCTTCTCACGTCACTGTAATTGATCAATTTCTTACAGCTTAAGACTTAAGACTTAGGTAATAGCTTATTGTAGATAGAGTATAGAAATTGTGAAAAAAATGAGAAGACCGATTGTTAAGAGTTTGTTGTTCAGCTTCGACGTAGTCCTGACTGTTATGTTAAAACTTTGACCGACTCGACGTGCACGTCGTGCATGTTTTGTCAAACTCGATCTTTCTCCCGTACGTAGGGACCTCGGGTGTGAGTTTAAAGTGCAGCAGGTAGAAGAAGTCGACGGCCAGCCTTGTCGTCTCGCTCGGCATTCTATCGGTTCTCGAAATCGTTCTCGATGCGCGCGCGCGCGCGCGCGGGCGGCAAGAGGGTTGATCGCGGGTTTCGGGTTGACAGCCACGTCACGCGTTCCCTCGTCACTGACCAGACCCAATGATCCACTCCATGAGCGTTTCTGGGACCAACGAAACGGGAAATATCGCGATGATTCTTCTGCAAATAGGAACCGGCTCGCCTGTTGCTTTCCAAATGCAACCGACAGGTGTGACGTTTTCTGATCTGTCGGACCCGGACTGCGTGTCGTACGAGTGTATCGAGTAATAATTGCATTTTCGAGATTATCCGAAGATTAACCTCGAAATGGGCGGCCGTTGCACGTAAGATTTAAGGGGAACTATATGTGTACGGAATGTTTCCTCTAACTTGAGCATCTGTCTCTTTCGATGATATGAAAGAAAATGTCAAAGAAGATTTATTCGTTTTGACGTGCAGTATCGCATTATTGGTTTGTTTTATTTTTTATTGAAGAAACATTAAGGCCGGTATTCATACTTTATAGTCGGTTCTTATGTTTTGACTGTCTTAAGATGTCACAAGCCAATCACAAAGTTGTATTAGCATCCTAAGACATTACTTAAGAAAATTGTCTAAATAGAATCAATTATAAATATCAACTTAAAAGTACATATTTTTTAAGAAATCACAAATTATATTAAACGAAGTTATTTTATATAATATGATTCATCGCATGTAAGGTATTCAATAATGTTTATGTGTACATATAGATATATATAGTATATACATAAATACCTATATTTTTCTCTCGTAACGGTTTGAATTCGATATTTCGAAGTCGTTGACATCGTTATTCTCAACCGGTCGTTGCTGATTTCTGTTGCCGCCGCCTAATCGTCATTGGATCGTTATAATTAATTACATACCTGATTATGCAGATATTCTTTTAATGGCCAAACACGATGAAATTTCTGTTTTATAGCATTTTAAAGAATATGTATTATCGTAAATTAATATTTGATACGATCGTTATCTACTAACATTAAATAAAGATTGAAAAGATTCCACGATATAAAATTACTTTGAGAAAATTATTTTGAGAATAGAACCGCACAAAATTTAGGATATGCAAGAGAATTATTTATTTAGTTAGAAGACAAAGGTTGATTTCTAAAAAATCTTTTTCTCTTACAATTACACTGGAAAAAAAAAGTTTAGTAAGAGCTATCAAATTTAATGAAATAACGCCAAAGTATAATAAAATTATTTTTAATTATATTTATCAAACATTTGATTGGCATTATTTCATTAAATATTTGCTATTATCGAATTTTTTTTTAGTGTAATTTTATAATTCGAAACTTTTTACTATTTTGCTAAAACCGACTCGAATCAGGTAATAAATTTGTCGTTAAAATGACATTCAGTTTTTTTTTTTTTTTTTTAGACATTCTGTATATATCATCCTTTCGTCGTCACCATGCGGGCAATAATATCGCAATAATGTGGCCTCGGCTTCGCAAAATCGGAACGAATTCTCGGTAATGCGGTATGCAGAACGAACGAAGGAATGAACAGCGTTGGAATTCGATAAATGTGAAAGCAGATTCGTTCTTTGTAACTGGATCTCTGTAGCACGGCGTATGCTACGCTGCATTGTGCGCCTCGTCTCACTTTTTCTCACGTATTGGAAGCGTACTTGGAGACGTACATTTATACATGCTACATAGTTCAATTTCTGCAACTTATCAAGTGCAATTATCAATGCTACGACGAAAAAATGCTTTGGCAATAACACGCGCATAATAATCGCGAAACGTATTATTTATACTCCTATACAAACTAGGTACATATTTGCAGAGCTTCTGTTATTCAACCAATCATCTTGAGGGAAGATTTTTTTTCCTATCAGTCTATTGTCTACGTCGTCTACGTTATCAACATAATGAAACATGTATTTAACTTTTAAGCCTTGAAAAACTGAATTGGAGATTTTTAATTACAAATCTTTCCTTTAGTTGTTTTTCTTTTTCTCTTTCTCTCTGAAATATGTAAATACGCACCCGTTTCGCAAGTCTAGAAGAAAATTCAGGAGGGTATTACTGAATTAGGTAAATGGTGAGCTTATGTTAGAGTTTCTCGAGATTATTTTCGCGCATCACGCTTCGAATTTTCGGACCATTTTCTGGCAGATCATTCTTTTTGACTGTATAATTCATTGTTATTTCGAAATAAAAATCGATCGGATTGATATCCCGAGAGATTCCATACGGTTACGATCGTCCGTATGGCATTTGGTGTAGCGTGGGCCGGGTTTGGGACGGTGACTTGGCAAGCGGCGAGCAGACAAGCGAGCGAGGGAACAAGCAGGCAAGCCAGGCAGGCAAGCAGACTTTGCCACGAGAGATTGGAATGTCTCCCGTCCTCTCGAATCCGCCCTCTTCTGCTCTCCGCCGCGGCTGCCGCGCCGTTGCTGGCTCCCCCCCCCCCCTCTCGACCTTCTCTTCGCTTTGGGCCCATCGGCATCGGCTCCGCGTCGAGGTTGGCCAAGGGGGCAGAGGAAACGACGTAGTACGTGGCGTCGTGCCGGATGGAAGGGAGAGAGGGGCCTTAACGCCGTTCTTTCGAGCGTCAATACATCGTGAAGAAAAGATGCCGGTTCCCCCTGGATCCCTGTCGTTTCGGCCCTCCTCCTTCGGATATTTCGCCCTTTCTTTCTCTCTCTCCGCCCTCCTCCCTTCTCCGTCCCTCTTGTCCCTCCTCTTCGCAACGTCCTCCACAGGTTCCTTCCTCTTCTTCCCTCTCTTTCTTTCTTTATCCTGCTGTTTCTTCTATTTTTCCGCTTGTCTCTGTTTCTCCCGGTCTCGCGTAACTCGCATCATGGGACCCTTTTGGCATGGTAGCTACCGGTGTTACGCTCGCGTAGGGCCCCCAGGCGGTCCACGAAGTGACGCCACGGAGAGCCACGAGGATTGCCGAAGGCGTACGATCATGTCGGAATGAACGGATACGCTACCGTCCATCGCTTCTTCAAACTCGCCGAGATGATCGCTCCTTTCGCGCCGCCGGGGATGCTAGTGATCCTTTATTTCCGTTGTCGAATATTTCAACATATACATCTTAACAATTTTTTTGCTTTTTCTTCTTCTTTAAAGGTATATCATTAAAAAATATATTTTCTTGTATATCGAAAACACGGACTTTGTTGAAGAAAAAAAAAACTCGCAACCGTTATAAATATGACAAATGCTGAGAATGTCATTCCTTATCTTGTTTTGTTGTTTGGCTAATTTTGAACGAATCAAGTAAAGATTAATGCTGATATAATTTCTGCTGAGTGTTGATATCTGTATAGATACCGAAAGCATTCGATAATGAGTTTATTCGCAGACAAATTAAATGACGTTCGAGAAGTCCTTTTTCATGTATTTTTAGTGTCAAAATTTGTCAGCGAAATTATATCGATATTCTTGAAATAAAAACCCGAAGACGTTCTTGGTCGTCATCAAAAGTATATCTATCGTGATTATGTTGTGAATCTTTTTTACGTTCTTAAAAGCTAATATTCAGGATTGCCACAAAATTGGAAATCAGGAAAAATATCGGGCAAATAAAAAACGGAGAAAGGAAGGAAAAATCAGAAAATTTTGCAGAATTTTCTGAAAAATTGAAATTCTTGGCTTTGAAAAAGTTTAATATGAATACATTACATCTATACAGTTTTGGAATACTACCAACTTAATAATTAAATGCAACTGGTGTCAGCAACATTAATATTAATTTACATTGCTACGTTATATTGCTTTCTCAACAAAATATGTATATTTGATGATTTCTAAATCAGGACAAGAACACAAAAAATTTCAAAATATTATTGAAAACATCAGGAAAAATTATGGAATTTTAGGAATTTGAATGAGGAATTTGTAACAATTCTGATATTCGATTTTTTAGATTTTAAATGGCTCTGGCTTTTTCGAAATCGGATGCATTCGCTTATTTCCCCTCAAGCTCGCTCGTGCCTATGCTATGTATATCTTTTTCTGCACGTTCGCTCGGCTTCCACAATTATTTTTGTCTTTCCCAGGAGGTGAACTGAGGGCATGCCGCGAAATTCCCACGTGCTGCCGGGGCGGAAAGAATTCGACTTGTTCATCGGTATCTACCATCCGCAAAGTGCTGTTCTTATCACGCTTTCCTCGTTTCCTGCACTTGCAATTCATTCGAAAAAGATTTACTTTTTTATTTAAGCTCTTATTAAATTGTATATTTCTTGTAAAAATCCGAGTTTGTCTTTTTTTATTCGAACTATTTTTTATTCGAACAAATAAAAATTGTATAAACTTTGGAAATAAGTTTAATTAAAAAATTTTTATATTTTTTTCTTCTCGTTTTACAGATATTTTTATTATTAAACGTCATTATTTTACGCTAATTTATATAAAAATCAAAGACTTACAATATTTGTCACAAGTTCTGCTTATTATTTAAAAATGTAATTTAACAATTTTTACGGCGAGGAAGTTGCATCTTTAATTATTTAATGTAAACGTCCTTTTTCACATTTCATTTACGAAACAGAAGATTGTTCGAGCGAAGGCTATCTTCTCGCGTTTTGCTGCGATTATTTCTGAGTTTATTTTCTCCTTTTTTCCAAGGATACCACATGAAATTCCCAGATTGTTTTGCCATTTCGACGTGTACAAGAGATTCGGACTTGGAATTAACCGCCAAGAAATCGGCCGTTTGTGCTGGCGTAGCTTTTCACATTCCTACGACTCTCCTTCCTTCCTTCAGGGACAAACAATGTTAACGACCATACGAAGGGATCGGGATTCCATCTCTACTGCAATGGGCGATACATAAATAGGCCTACGCTTTTACCCGAAGATCAGATATATGCGTACTTGTGTTACTCTTTCTTTTTGTAAGCGATTATTTTTAGAGATCCGACGGAATTTCACGCTTCTCTCTTTCTTTTTCCGTCCCTCTATCTTCTCTTGCTTTCTCAAACTCTCTTTGATGCGTCTCTTTAACTGCGCGTCATGCTCTCTCTCTCTCTCTCTCTCTCTCTCTCTCTCTCTCTCTCTCTCTCTCTCTCTCTCTCTCTCTCTCTCTTTACAGTTTGAATTTTTGGAACGTCGTCTCGTTAGATATGCAAAAGGAAGCTAAAGATTCCTCAAGTACTTTTTGCTTTTACCGAGTCAAGTCATCGGGAAGTTCGTGGTAGCAGCGAGCTTTTGCCAGTTCAGAGTTCATTTAGCTCCTCTTCCGTATAGATTCAAGTATCTCTACAGAATTACAAGGATTCTGAATCTTACAATTTACGTATTTTTATAATATTTTTGAATCTGCAAATATTGACAGAATCTTCTGCATGGAACAATAAAGATCATTTCATACTTATATGTTATTACATGACGACTCGCAGAAACATTCCGCGATAGCAGTATGTAATTAATCCTTCCTGTAAATTGAGCCTTTTTGGCACAAGCAAAATTTCATTCTCAAATTTTTCTGAAATAAATAGGAAAGAGTGGAATCCGATTTTTTTCTTCCTAAAATATCTAATAATATCTATTTTGTATTGTTACATAGAGATGATGAAAAAGTACACAACTGCGAATTTTTCCACATTTTTTGAAAGCCTAGAACAGTAAGAAAAACTTTGAGCAAATCTTTGGTTAAACAAAAAGGATTCAGATTCAGATGAAGACACTGAAAACATGATTGCAGACGGAGTACATTTAAACATCACGCTAAATTAAATGTTTACTATTCTCTCGAATAACTTAAATTAATGCAGTATTTTATTACTATAATAATTATATTTAACAATTATATTAATTCATTTATATTAATTCGTAATACGCTTATTTATTAATCATTCAAAATACATAAATAATACAGATCAATGCCCGTATAAAATTTTCGCTTAAAATCTATGCTAATTTGCATCAAAATAACATGATACAATCTTTAATGCGTTGAGTATCAAACTTTATGAGCGGTTTAACCTTCAGGGATTGACCTTAGATGCGTTGTATGCCTGTCGCGTGGGCCACAGGCCGAGCATGAACTAGAGTTCGACGTCCGGCTAGAGAAATTATATCATTGGCAACACACAAGTAGGATGGTTATCCTGGCGATGACATTCATTGGGTTGGTTTATGCCTCGGCATAATTTGTTGCCAACTGACTTCATCGGATCAAACGCACTCTTGGAAATGTGTGCGTGCGTGCGTGCGTGCGTATATAGGTATATGTGTTTGTTTGCTACCGCCTTATGCGAGTGTGGCGCTCGTATACCGAAAGAATCAGCATTTCTGTCCGCTGTGCACCATATATATGTGTGTGCACATTTCCTGACTATCAGGCGAATATATTTTCGCTCGTAATATACATGTGGGCAGACTTGGTGAGCGAACGAAAATTGAGTCACGACTAGCTGCCGCTATCTTATCAAGACAGGAATGCATGAACTGCGATTATCGAGACGCTACAGTCGCGATAATAAGCAGCCAACGTTGCTATGTTTCAAATTCGTATTCGATTACTGTCTGATTGTATCTGAAAATACGGAGAAACGTTTTGCTACCCCTTCTGCTCTCTGAATTCTTTAGCGTGGAATTCATTTTAAAGAGAGTAAAAATTCAGCCAGTCTTAAAAAAAGAATGATTCAATTTTCAATATTTAGGAGTGAGATTTTAATCTTCGGAATGAGATTCTCTCTGAAAGTTTTAGAGAGTGCCGATCAAATTGATCCCAGGACATACCATGATTCTGTAATTTTTAACAGACATACGACAGTATGTATCGTTATATTATTGTTGGCTTTTCTATCATGTATGATACCTGTTCAACAACAATAAAACGATACTGTCGTTAAGAGTTACAGAATCGGGATAAGGACAATCGCGTCTTTGAGTGATTATCCCAATAAGATTACACATTGTCCTTTCATTTAAAACTATTGTTCTATTATTCAAAGCTTGAAATGTTTGTAATACGATTCATTGTCCATTATACATTATTTATCGTCCAGCGATCGTGGTATGATACGTTTAGATCGGCTTAGAGTAACGGAAATAATCAGGAAATGTGATTTCTATAAATATGTTCCGTGTATCATTATTTGATCTTCGATCTTTCACTCGTCTATCCGATGTCTTTTTAATAGCAAATTCATTGAAGTCTATTTCCTTCGCGGAAACATTGAGATGTCTGTAACTTTTGATTTACATGCGATTAGGGAAACAAAGAATTTTTCACAAATATAAACATTTTGAAGAAAACAACATTTCAATTTCAGATGGAATTTACCTTAATAAAATTTTAATTCGAGGCATAGTTACAAAGATATGATATAAAATATTGGAAAGTCGAAATAAACTATAATTGTCTGTAATATTTTTACGAAGAGTTAATGGAAATCGTTACTAAAGGCCAAAAAATTCGTGCTTAAAGGATATCTTGCTTTTTAAAATTTATATGTGGAAAATTAAACACTTTCCGTAAAAAGTAAAGTTATTTGAAAGATTGACATTTCCGTATTCGAAAAATTTATATCGCGATAACTGAGTTTACCTAACATATGTTGATTCGCAACGATATAGATAGTATCATTTATCACGAGTCTATTCCTGTGCGACCATGACGCGACTATCACGTTAAATTCCCGGTAATAAGGAGACTACTGTGCGACGATCTTTGTGTTAAACGTGCCCTCGGTCAAAGATAGCTTTCGACGATGTTTTGACGTTCCGTTGCGGCCCCGTGATAAGGCGGTTCGCGGGAGAACTCAATATAGCACCCGACAATCATCCCGGTGGAATGCTCGGGATATCTGATCCCGATTTCTCCGAAAGCCGCGGCCCTCGGCAAGGGTTATACACATTCCTGACGTGAAAGGGATTCCGATCTCCCCCGCGCGATCACGGACGCTCAAATCGTGCGCAGTACTGAACGTTATGAGTATCGAAGTCAGATACTTTCTCCGAGATCGTTTAAATACATAGATATAACACGAAAATAAAATTATTCTCGTATATATTATACATTTTTATAGACATTGATTCAAAAATGAGAATAAATGAAAAATGAATTATAACAAAAGATAGCGTTAGCACATCGTTTTGTTATAATTAGATGTAATATATAATTAATATTTAACATATAATTAATATTTAATAATTATGAAAATAAAATTTGTAATAAATAGATAAAAAAATAGATAACAAAATAATATTTCTTTATTTGTATATAAATTTGAAAATGAAATTTTTTTTAATGTGTCTAAAGTTATCATACTGATAAAATATGAAACATCTAAAAACAATTACTAATACGTTATTTTTAGAATTGATACAGAAAAATTATAAAAATTATTATAACATTATGTAAATTGTGTGTTAATTAATTTAATTAAAAGAGAAAATTTCCTCTTGCGAGGTTCGATTATAGGTTAATAAAATTGCAATTTGAATTAAAGATTGTTATTTCCTATGCAGAAAAATGAATCATAAATGTCTACGATAAATAGTAATTTTAGATTGCTTTTTCTGGATGTCATTAACTACGCAATTTGTAATTTGTCACGATTTTGTTGTATTATTAGCTCGTTACGTAAATTATTAGGAATTTTTTTTTTAATTTGTTTTACGTAAATTTATGATTGTTGTATTCGATAAGCACAAACACTCAGATGGACTTATTGAATAATATAACTCTTTAACGTAGCCGTCGAAAGACACAATAAACGACCACAGCTAAAAATTGATTGACAGATTGAAGATCGCATTTTTATCGTCGAGGACAATCAACCAATTTTTTTGCAATGTGTCGCACCATATGATAAGATAATCTTTGTGAATGAGGAAATAATCAGAAAATCTTGATAGTATAAATTGTGAATCACGACCTTGTCGAGAATGCGTCGTGTACTTGCGAATGTCATAAAAAATGGCAAAACGTTATCATTATTATATTTACAAAAAATTATTTTCTGTACAAAAATAAATTTAAAAATATTAATACAAATTTTTTTTGCCGAAAAATTAGAACTTTTAAATTAGAACAAGAAAATTAAAACAAGATGCAGTATTCTTTTATTTTATGACATTAATATAAAATACTTTATAAATTATTGATTTTGCTTTTTCATCATTATTGACGTATTATTCTCTATAATTTCAATGTAAAATTAGAATTTTAGAAGATTGATCATTGATCGAAAAGTAATTAAATTAAAAATGTGAAATGTGCTGTATATAAAATACATATTATATTGTTCTTTCGAAGAAAACAACAATTTCCACAATATTTTTAATAATTCGCGATATTCTATACGTTCCTTTACGACGGAATATTTTCATACAATTCTCATTCCCAGAGAATATTCTCAGTGAATTTTCTCAATATTCTTATTCTCGCTTCGCATCGCGAGCGATAAATCATGGCACTTGTTGAGCAAATGTTACAACTTACTATGGCGATAGATAAGTTGAACGTTGGAGGAATAACAATCCGGTCGGAAATTATTATACATAGATTGTCGTATTTCATTGTTTCGATCAAATGTATCTATCAGATTATACGAGTTACATTGAAGTGTTTATATGACAGATAATGGTTGATGTGTAACCATATCTAACAATGCAACAGACTGATGAAGAAGAATCATTGAGAGAGACAAATCGATGAAACATTCTTTTATAAGTGATCAATTGTTCTAAGAATTTGTATCCTTGAGTGATATTATTAAACGAACAAAACATTTCAAGTGCAAAGGAATTTACAAAATGTTTAACTCATTAAAGAATATACAATTAATGTGCGCAAAGAATTTATTTAAAGAATAATAAAATTATTAAATAATTATAATTTAACGTTTGATAAAATTTTATAAATATAATATTTATTTCACGAAAAAAAAATAATTTTTTTATTGATCTTAAAATAAATTTTTTTTTTTTTTTTTTTTCTAGAAAAGAGGAAGAGGAGTATTATTAATTTATGTAAACGAAATATATGTGTTAAGATTTTCGGAAAAAAAAAACCGCGCAAGTCGAAGATTATTTAAAGCGAGGGAAAAATGCGCGAATCGAAGGAAACGCGAAGAAGATCCGCGTTCTTGCAGTGCGTATCGTCATGCACATTCATACGATTTTCCGCGAACGCGTTTTTTCGGGAGTTACGACCTTTTGCCTCTTGCGTCGACGAACACTCCCCTTCCTTTCCCATCTCTCGCCGCTCGGCGGACGCCGCGACGTAACGAGTTATCGGTAGGTCCGATAATAGCATCGCATTCCATTCATATCAACATCTCTCGGCGGCCGGTCTGTCACCGCGAACCGCCTCTCACGCACGTACGCACGGACAGGCGTGCTTACGTATCCTCGCGTATCTCGTCGAGTCAGAGTCGGACGTTTGCGGGAGACGTTGAATAAAAATCCATGCTCGAGACTTTTCGCAAGCAACGATAGCGATAGCAACGGCACTTTCCTTTCGCACAGCACTTTTCTCTTATCGCTACACTTGCATTGCGAGACGCTTTCGTAAATGTAATTAATTGAATGACAGACTATTTATACGTTCGATCGAATTGCCGATCTTGTAATTAAGAGATAGAATGACCGGGGAGAAACATAAATAGATCGAACGAGAACTTTAAACGACACAGTCTCGTGATTATTCAACCGTACTATTTTCGCTCCGCTATCATTTTATCAATTTTTTTTTTTTTATATTAGATGTACAGTATATTTATTTAAAATATGAGAATATGATATAAAGATACGAATAATATCAAAATAATTCTTTATTAAAAATAAGGAAATTATTAAATCGGCACCTTCGGCATTTAATTCACAAATTGTATATCGTATTCATAGCGAATCTGTATATATACTATTGATAAATATATCAATCGGTTGGAAAATATAAAAATATCGAAATACATAAGAAGGAAAGAGAAAGCAATTTGTTTGAAGAGACCGATATTTTATAATTCTAATTGCCGCATAATCCTGTGCCGAAACGAGCATGATTCATGCAAGGTGCAAACATTTCGCGCGTGCAAGAGTTGCGAGTGTCTCTTCGCACACGATTGTATTAAAACAGATACAAGTCACAGAAATGTGTATATGTGTGCGCGCGCGCGCGCGTACGTGTGTGCCAATAAACGCAAAATGCACCGAGAACTTTCCCCAGCAGGAATTCGTTAAATCTTGCAGTATCTGGCCGATAAGGTAACAGTGCTACCGCGAATATATATATGTGTTTATATATATATATATATATATATATATATATATATATATATATATATACCGGGTGTCCTGGCTACATCGTGTCAATATAATAATTAATTTAAATTAAATTTTCTCAATTATAATTGATCGGAAATCATAATATTTCGGACGACAGTTGGCAGACGTAAATAATCACAATAGAGCGTCTATCTAGAGATTTATCTGTGTCATTATTGTATTGTAAATTTAACTGTATTTTTTTTTCTCGATGCTTTAATTTAATAAGAATTTAATCGCGCTCGATTTGAAAGCGAGCCGTAACTAATGATGGATTTTTTTGGGTTTAGCCCTCCCGAGAAGCGGTCGATCGGAATTATTACGTAGCTATTTACGATACAATAATCAGTATATGTAAATAATCGGTAAATGCGCTTGAGGATTAAATAGCGCCGTGTTGTCGTCGAATTAATTGCCTATCCGATGAACACGAAAGGTGCGATCGGGTTGTTTTGCGCTGTGAGACGCAGGCAACGCGCTGGAATGCGGCACGACGCAGACGGTATCGCGCTTCGTCGTCGTATCAGCCGTTATCTTCATTGGAGACAGGTGCGAGAATAAGTTTTGCGACGCATTAATTCGGCTAATACCCGTTCACTCCTTTCTCGCATGCAAGCTATCTCGATTAAGATCTTTATAGACTAGTTTTTGCATTTTATATTTTACAATTTACATCAACAGTGCGAAACACGATTCATTATCATTTATTGCTATATTTATTTGTACCATTACTGTTTATCACGAATGAATGAATGAATAAATGAATAAGATTTTACGGTATCTTCGTAAAATATTTTAAAAATTAAACTTCTTTTCCCCGATCGTTTCTTTCGTAATTACGAAGAATTATGAAGAAAACAAATTAATATCGAAGAATTTGTAAGAATAGATCTTTACGGTATCCTGTGCACAATTGCAACAAGAGGTGTGCATTTTTATACCTCATTTTTTTCTTCGAGATAAATGAAATGAATATTAGGCAAGTAATCTCGCGCGCTCTTTGCAACGCAACGGCGGTGGACGCGCACGCTCGTATAACATTTGCGGAATGCGCGATACACTTTCACTCGGTATAAGCATTAATACAAAAGTAAGGTGCTTTCGGTGCGGCGCGGATTTACCGCGGCGAATCGTATAATCCCACGTTGACTCCCGGCGATGCGTGGAGTCCGAGCATCGTGGCGACTTCTGTGAGCAAGAATGCGGACTGCGTCACATTCTTCGCGGGCTCGTCAGTCGGCGCGAATGAATCAAGCTGATATCTTTGCGCAATATCGCGATACCAAACAGATTAGAATTGCGCGGGACACGAAAAGAACGATATTACTGAAGTATCTAAAAATTTAGCTATCGGTTAGAAACTAATTTTATTGGATCATCAAAATAATTATGTTGGACGTCTGAACTGACTGCTATACAATTTTTTGTTGCATTGCTCATCATATTGGGTCATTTTAAAAGTATCCGCGGTTTTTTCATTCAAAAATTGAACAAAAAACCGCGGATACTTTTTAAATGATCTAATACTTGAGTTTTTTATATAATTATTTTGATGATTCAACGCCAAATTATTTTCCACTCCGTATTTAATTAAATTTTTAGATATTTCAGCAAAATCGTTCATTTCGTGACGTAATTCGCAATGACATAATTCGAATAATGATTCGTCGTGTACAATACATAAAAAACGGGGAAAGTTATTTTATAAGTTACTTTTTAGGTTACCTTATATGTGTTTGTTATAGAAATTACAAAAAATAATACAAAATTGGAGCAAATAGTAACAAATAATATATAAAAAAATGAATTACCCGGACTTATTGTACTAAATTTCTATAAAAAGTAACTTATAAGTAACTTGTAAAATAGCTTTCCCAACCCTGATAAAAACATGTACAATGAATTCTTCCTTATACAGAGCCGAATATTTTGAGAAGAATTTTATTCTGCGAGAATTAATAATGTCTTCTTTCTTTTTTATTTTTATTATAATCTTTGATGAGATTAAACGAAATATACATATATCGACAATAATTAAGTGATTGAATAGAATAAAAAATAATGAGAGAGACAAAGATAGATAAAATTCCATTTTTTAATAAAACAAATTCTTCTCAATTTTTCAGAAATGTGATTAATACGCTTCGATTGTGATTTAAAAAAAAAGTGAAATTGATGAGGAAAGGGGAAGAATTTTGGGAAAGGTGCTGTGCGGGAGGGGAGGAGGAACAGCAGGTCGCGTGTATATTCAGTTCTTGTATTAGCCGTGGATCCTCTCCTCTTCTCTCTCTTTCTCTCTCCATTCTTCCTTTCTCCCACTCTTTTCCTCTCGCAAGAGCCACGTGCGCCTTGAGGAACTCTTCTTTTATATCCCGCATCCTTTGTTCGGCAGCAGCTGTCCGGCCAAAGAAATTCCTTTCTCGACCGTCAGTCCGATTACTCTCGATCCCTCCATTCCCCTCTCTCATACCCTTCCCCCCTTCTTCCCGCCATCGAACGTAAATCTGAATCAGATATCACTGATCTCGCGCGTTCCATCCGACGCTTGCAAAAATTCACGCGCATGCCGATAAACGTACATGAGCGAAATGCTTTCATACGGTATATTCTACGTGAATAAAAAATATCTGAACGATGAATTCATCATCGAGAAATTTTGAGAAATTAAGTGTCGATCATAAGTTTTATTATAAGGTGTATTTAAAATGAAGTTATATCTTTTCTCTTAATAAAGTTTTTCAAGAAGACTTAAAATTTTCTCGAAGAGTTCCAAATATTTTGTAGCAATAATCGAGGAGTATATCATACATATAGCACGCATATGTATGTCATCATGTTGAGATATGTATAATTAATGAATGTTTACTAATATTTGAGAGAGAGAGAGAGAGAGAGAGAGAGAGAGAGTGTGTGTTTCCAATTATCATTTTGTATCTTTTATATTTATCCGTTTTATTCACTCAAGAATTAAGTGTCATAAATCAAAAGTCTGAACATATTTTAGAAAGATATTACAATATAAAAATTCTATATTAAGCTCATTAATAATTTTTGTTCCAGGAAATAAAATCAATCTATAAACTGAAAGGTACTTTATTTATTATAATAATTTTAGTATCAATTTTAGATTTGAAGTTCCAAAATCATTGTTACGAATACAAAGTACAACACATATCAAGTTTCGAATCAATTATATTTGAATGTGTAAGCATATTTGATGATAAAATTCTTAATATATTCCTACAAAAAAATCCAATAAAACGATTTATATATCGTGCTTAAAGTGTTATAATATAAATGATGAACATGTGAGAAATTTAACAATCTTATAACTAAAATTACCATGAATTATATTTCCAAAGTAATTAACAAGTTATTTTTATTTCTTATGGAACGTTCTAAAATTATATACGTAGATCTTGATAGAAAATTTTGCATTTTACACGAAAAAGTAATGCCATCATATTGGAGATGGAGAATGCAAAGTTGTATCCGCTTATATGCACGTCCGATTTTCCTATCTCCGCAATCCCGAAGTGGATCAGGTTGTTTAGAGGGGCTCTGGTGGGGCCCTTGGAGCAAAGCACGAGACCCACTTCATACGGAATTCGGTAGCCACAGGGCGATCACGTGAGCGCCCGGTAGCACTCGGGCCCCCAACGTGTTCTCCTCCCCCTGTTCCTTTCTCTCTCTCTCTCTCTCTCTCTCTCTCTCTCTCTCTCTCTCTCTCTCTCTCTCTCTCTCTCTCTCTCTCTCTCTCTCTCTCTCTCTCTCTCTCTCTCTCTCGTCACTCTTCTACCTAAACCTAATCATTTTAATCTCGAGAGCACGTTCCTCTTCCTTTCTTTTTGTCGTGGCGGCCATCGTCGGGTCCTCATCAACCTTGGTAGGTAGTAGCGGGCCCATGCCAAATTCTACGAAAGTCATGTCCGGTGGAAATTTGAACTCACGAAATGAACAATTTTGAAGGATCTGAAGATTTAGCTAAATACAGATCTGAACATAATTTTGTTGGATTATCAAAATTATTATGTAAGACGCTCAAGCATAAATGCTGTAAAAAGTTTTCACATTCTATAGCAATCAGTTTGAGCGTCATACATAATTAATGAAATGAAAATAATTTTGATAATTCAAAATTATTTTCAGATCTACACATCGAGAAAAATATTTGATATAAATTTTAATTTCGTTGATATGTAAATTATCAAAATTTTCTTATGTTTTAATTAAAAAATTGCGTTGTTCTAATTAAAATTTTGATTAGAGTAATATAGTTTTTTAAATTAAAATATAACAAAATTTTGATAATTTATATCAATCAAATTATGATTATTCACATACCAAACATTCTCTCAGTGTCTACATAATTTTTTTAATATTTTAGCAAAATTGTTTTTTCTGTACGATGAGATTTACAATTGCACATCAAAATGCATAAATCTTGCGTTCTTCCAAGAATGGAAGCTATTTTTTTTATTAATATCATTTCTTAATACTTGTAAAATATTTTATTGACTTGTCTTTTACGTATTTAAATACAAACATATGTTCCTTGATGAATATCTTGACATAAATTTATGATTAATATCGAATAATAGCATAGCAATTGCTCGCATTACTTATTTCCACTGCATTACTTCTAATTTCTGAATTACATTCAGAGCTTACGATACGCATGTACTTATAAATTTATACTTTTAAATCTATTGCTTACACAATTGTTGTTTAAGATCAATATTTCATTCGGACATAAAGAATAGCATCGAAAATAAATGAACAAAAATTTAATCAAATTTAATTCGAATTAATTTCTTCCATGCCAGTAATGAACGGTTTTCAAAAAATTCAATAACTGTAGCTCCCATCGAACTTGTATCTAGTTCTTTCCCTCTTTTCTTCTCACTCGCTCGCTTGTTCGTTCGCGCATTTACAAGAAAATCTTACGAATGCGTCCAATTACAAAACACCGCGGGCATTCCTGAATAAGCCTATACACTAAGGTCGTAATAGTGGCCTGGCACTGGCCTCGTACGTATCCTCGGTCCGTCTCCATTTCTCTCTCTCTCTCTCTCTCTTTCTCTGTTACCTTGCTTCCTCTCTCTTTTATTTGTACTCCCTCTTCGCGGTCGAGCCCGCGTGGTTGGCGCACTATAAAAGGGGGCCCCGCGGACCGGGCCCGACCCAGGTCCCGCTGCCTCCGCGCCGCGCCGCGCGTTCAGATAAATATGCGGGAGGGGTCGGAATTCCTCACTCGGCTGCATTCCGATCCCTCCTCCTCCGCCGTCTCCACTGCCGCCACCATCACCATCCGCACTCACTCGCGCGCGCGGGCCTCCTGCCTTGCTATTACTCCTTGCAATGTGAACTTCTCGGCCGCGGCCTCTCTTTCTCGCTTTCCTCGTTCTTTCCTGCCTTTCTCTCTCTTTCTCTCTCTCTCTCTCTCTCAGTCTTTTTATCATCAATTCTTCTAATCGCACGGAAATCATTTCTCTGCTACAGTATCAAACTCTCATGGCATTCTATATTTGTAATGTACAATTGATACAGAATGATATAGGTCATAAAAAATTTTAAAAATCCATACAACTTCTTCCATATCGCTTCTGTTTTGCATAATCCAAATGTAATGTCTCTTATTGTTTCACGCAAAACTGTTTAATAATGTAATTCTTCAATTTCTTTTGTCTTCTCGCTTTATTTTCTTCCATAGTAGGCTTTCTAAAAATACTTATTTGCTTCACTATAGCTTTTTACTTCTCTCATCCTTCTCTATGTTTTCACATCTGTTTGCTTCTTTTCAGCTTTCTCGTTGGTTCATCTTTATTCGTATTTGAATCGCGCAACATACAAATGCAATTTGTTCGCCTTCTTTCCCTCTTTATTTTTTTCTTAATTATACTTCATTCTTTTTATAGCTTTACTATATCTCTTCGCGTTCTCATCTATTTCTCAGACTTCTCGTCTCACCTTTTCACCATATCTTTTTATTTCCTTATCTTCCTCCGGCATTCCAGGTTTCTTCATCTCTTCTGGTCCATTCCTTTATTCGTAACTCTCCCGTTTACTCACTCCCTTCCTTCTCATAGTCTCTCCTCGGAAACGCATTCCCGTCGGCTTCCCCATATATTTTCTTCCTAGTGTAGCTCTTGTCTTCCGCTTCGCTACGGACATCGTCCTTTCATCGCGCGGAAAGATCCCGCACGCAAGTGCCGAGATGAAGCCACCGAGATAGCACATGTGCGTGCACGCATACGTTACACGCTGCGCCACAGCGACCGCGAGAATTATTATTGTAGGTGGCGAATCCACCTTCGAAATGTAGGTATACGTGACCCTGATACACCGCTTGATTCTTGTCTTGAGTCGATCAAAGAGCCAATCGCCAGAATACTTCACCATTTTGACTTTTGCAAAAGTCGCACTTGCATTACCCCGAATCTACAGTAGAGTTTTAAGTCTTAAGCCTTAATAAGAAATGGACGAATCATAGTCGATTATTCTTCTCAAATTCGACTGTAATTGATTAATTTCTCACAACTTAAGGCTTAAAACATTGCATATCCTATTGTAGATCCGGGGTTACACAAAAAGACTTACATTAATGAAATGTAAACAGTAAACGAATTGTTAGAGCCGATCATGTTAGAGATTACAAGGCTATAACGTAAGTAATAGAAAATTCAACGTCTAGGTCCACAATCTTATTTTAAGAGGTCTTAAGCTGTAAAGCCCTGAGGAATTGACCAATCACAGTCGATTATTTTTTTTCATATTTAACTGTGATTGGTCAGTTTCTTAAGGCTTACTTTCGGTACCTTAAAACATGGTTGTGGACCTAGACAACACGTTGATTTCCTTAAGTCTTACTGCTTAAGTTTTTCTGCAGTGTATTATGCCTCTTAGGTTCGAATATAATTAAAGTTTTTTTCGCTTGATTTGCTTGATCTAGATTTATCTGTGTACTAATGGTGAATTAAACGGAAAACAGATAAGAGATCACGTTTGTAAATTAATAATGTTTCTTAATGAGAAATTTCTCCGATGACAAACGAGAACGATACGATCAATACGCGAGCACGATTTTGCAATACAGAGTAAGAAAGTATTAAGGTAGCGTAATTACTTTTACTACGTGTGCGCATAGAATGCAATCGGAAAATGACCGATTAATTGGTATTCGGGATCGGCAATCTGTTCCTCTTTGTAATCCTTCGACTCCTCTAATCATCCTTCTCATCTAAGATAAGAGTTCTTTCGAGCTATTAGTGAGCCGGTGAGGCAAGTCGTCTTAATGTAAAATAAAAGAAAAGAAGGACAGGCATAGGAATAGCTCAGCAGAGAAAGCAGCTTTGCAACTGTTGTAAAATTCTTTGATATATAATAATTGGTTTATATATTTAGATCTAGTGAGGAATTAAGTGCAAGAGCAATCGTATTAAAAAATTTTACAACAATTGCAAAGCTGTTTTATTTGCTAAACATGCTCATGCATAATTCTTAATAGATTCGTTCAAAAGGCGGAAATGGCGAATGTAAATGTGAATTTTTTAAATAACATTTTTCAACTTCAAATGAAAAAATTGCTATTTATCGAAGAGAAAGGCGTGTTATGGACAAGAATACATATAAGTACTTGACACTTAATTTTATATTGAAAATCTTTATCAGAAAGTTGTAAAACTTTAGAATCATGAAATTGTCAGAACTATTCGAAATCAGTGATATTCTTCAGCTGGTTCTATCGAGGCAGCTGGTATTTTGAACCAGAGCAAACGATGTTCGTGGTTTCTCGTAGCATTCCCAAGACGCGAGTCGCTCGCGAGAGCGAAGAGCAGAGAGAGAGAGAGAGAGAGAGAGAGAGAGAGAGAGAGAGAGAGAGAGAGAGAGAGAGAGAGAGAATGAAAGAGGAGGGAGAAAAGGCAGGCCGATGGAATGGAATTCAGCAATCAGTTAGGCATTCGGCTTCTAGGATAGCGAGCTTCAGGCCGTATAAATCGCGGCCGTTTGCGCAGGAATATATCCGAGAGACGCCTTCCGCCTCCTCTTCGTCCTGTCGCGTCCCCTCTCCTCTACGGGTCCAACGATGCGCGGATCGTCTTCCTTCTCGTATGATCCTGTCGTACCTTCTTTCCCTCGTATCCTTCGTGATGACCTTTTGTTTTTTGCCGTGCTAGGAACGGTATTAGGCGTCTCACTTGGAATGCGGCTGTCGCTGAAGAGCCCTCGTTCCTTCGACTCCTTTCAGACGGGAGATGCGTCCTAGACACCAAATGATACTGAGAAACAGGGATACTGCAGGGATCTCTAGTATTTCAGCTAGAAATGCAAACAAAATGACAATTATAATGAATCAGACGCAAAATCTTATAAATACTAATTCTAAATATGTTTAACATTTATCAGAGAGAATTGTTTTGCAAGAAAATATTTTGAAAACAAATTTTATATATATGTACAGAGCATATAAAATGATGTTATATCAACAGTATTATTTCAATTAAAAATAATCTTGTTGATTTTTTTTCAATAACATTATTAATGAAATAAAATTTTATTAAAGAGTATCTGTTTCATTAATACTGTTGTGTGTGAGTGTGTGAATTAACAAAATTATTTCTAATTAAAATAACGCAGTTGATATAACATCATTTTTTTCAATATATATATTTAAGAGACTTGGATATTAATTGCAGAAAATAGTTTAATCTATGTCATCTATGATATAAAGTTATGAAATTTTAGAATTATGAAATTCTTAAAAAAAATAATGAAGTATATAAGGAAAAAAGAATCTTAAGATCAAGATTAACAGGTCAAGAAACGAGCATAATAGTTAAAACTTATATTTGTTTCTTAGCCTTATTAAAATATTCTTCTTTACTTTGCACATACAAGCTTGACAATTTACTAATAGTATGTAATTTTACATATATAAGAAATAGAGAGTGGAAAGAAAACTTATCTAATTTTATTAACTTATAAAATGTGCATCATTGTCTTATCATGGAGTTTTCAAAAGCTAATCGAAAAAAGAATAACGTTGATCTAATGCATCACAAATATATATTCGGAAGAGGTCGAAATCAGAGAGTATCGACTGGGATCCAAGAGCGGGCCGAAGATTTCCTGTCGGAAATCGAAGTCATTTTGCCATTCCGGGGAAGAGAAGAAGAAAGTCCATCGAACGAAAAAAAGAATGCGCTCGGAGGTCGCAAAGTTGTGTAGTGATAGCGATGGAGGAGTAGGAAGAGATAGAGAAGGAAGAGAATGAAGAAGACAGGCGGGTGGAAAAATAAAGCTTCTTTCCGGAGAATTGACGAAACAGGCCCATACTCGATACCATCTGTGTACTCTCTCAATAATAATAGTATAGACCGAGAAATGTGCGCGCGAGGCGCCGTGGATTCTCTCCGATGTTTTGAGGGCGAAGAGGAAGAGTGGCGATGATGGGAGAGAAAGAGAGAGAGAGAGAGAGAGAGAGAGAGAGAGAGAGAGAGAGAGAGAGAGAGATATCGTGATGGTTTCATGGAGAAGATGCGGGAAGGCGCGACGGGAAGGAAAAGAGGGAAGGAGCGGAAAGAACCCGTGTGCTCTCCTCCGGTGCACATACTGGAGCCTCACGGATGAGGTGAGTCTCCACGATTGGCGAAGAGTGGGACGGCAACGAGCGAGGCCCCGCTGCCCTGCCGGCTGGGCCCGCTCTTAGATGATCATCCGGAGACACGGCTGATGGGGCCAGTAGGGGCCCCAGAAATTCCAACAAGGACGGAGCATAATGTGCGACTCAAGGTCGGTTCTACTACCGACGGCAAGGCCCCGACGGATGCGACCACGTTCAAGCAGGGTCGTACCGTGACCTCGCCGCATCTCCTCCCCGCTCTTCCTTCCCTTTTCCCTTCTCTTTCTTGCCCTTCTATCGCGTCCCTTCTTTATGCCTCATCCTACTTCTCCTTCGTTCATTCGTCCTCGTCCTCCGCTGATTCCTCAGCAATCCTCTCCACCTTTCTCTGTTGGCTCCTGTCCTCATAGCTAGCGCGCACGTTGTCCCCACCAATGACAGAATCGTGCATTGGCCCTCAGGCGCCCTGCGCTTCTGGATTGCATTGCATACGATGACATTCCGTGAGTCTGAAAAAATAGACACCCTCGAGGGCTAGAATGACGAGGATAAACTTGGATTTCGACATTTTATATAATAGAAATGTTAGAATTACTCTAACAAAAATTTTTGTTTACTCTAATGAATATTTTTTATCTTGCCGTGACATAAAAAAATAAACAAGTATTTGTAAGACATTATAATTTTTGTTATTATCAACTATGTAATAGTCTCTTTTTACTTTATCTTTGCATGCAATTTTATATGCATTGCAATATATGAAATGTGTCAGTGACACATTTTAATATATTTTAGTAGTTCAACAAAATTTTTTATAATTCATTAATTGAAAATTTTGATAACAATGTTTAAATTCTTCAATCAAAATAAAATTCTTTTACTTTAAAAAGAAAGGAGCTCCATGTATAATAATTGAATATTAGGGATAAGGGATATTTAATAATTTTAACCCAGTTGTAGGACAAGTTAATTAATTAATTTTCACCATGAAAGCTAGGCATTATACTACGCTATTTAACTTTTAAACTCATCCCTTTTAAACTAGAACTTGGAGTTTGAACCTGGTTGTGACAATCTTGTCGGGGCTGCCGAGGCCCGCCTTTTTACGTCGGGTAAGAAAGAGGCGCTTGAGGCCATCGAGAAGTAAGAGAGAAAGAAAGAGATAGCATGAAAAATATACGATGGAGGAAGCGCCTGGAATGAGAGAGAATGACGGAGAAGAAGAAGAAGAAGCAGAAGAAGAAGAAGAAGAAGAAGAAGAAAAAGAAGAAGAAAAGGATGAAGAGGGAGTACGTGGAGCCAGTTTGTGCTCCATCCCGTTGGAGAGAAAAGAATCTGTGTGCGCGAGGTTGCAATGGTAGGGGTAAAAAGGGGTATTGAAGGAGGGATAGGATAGATACCGAAGAGGGGCAGGCAGGACTGGCCGGACGAAGCAAGAAGCGAAGGAAGAGAAGGTAAAAAGAGGAAAAAAGGTGGGATCCCTTAAAAATTGAGACCCACGGAGGTGGGGATCGGAATTTCGGGCCCCGTACACCGGCCAGTCTCAAGGAGGCCTTCGTGAAGATGAGGCGAGGAGAAAAGAGGAGATAGAAAAGTGCACGAGAGCGCAGGAGGGCACGAGACGGGATCGAGAGGAGGAAGTGAAGAAGTGGAAAAACGAAAGGAGGCGAAGAGAGAGAGAGAGAGAGGGTGGAAGAGAAATAGAAAGAAGAGAGGAAGAAGAGGAAAAAGCGGAGGTGGAGGAGGAGAAACAGGAGGAAGAAAGGTATCGCGTAGCCACAGAGAGTGCGCACAGTCCACCGTATACTCGGCATGGACCGTCAGTACACCCTCTGCGTACTCGTACCGGCACATCAGTACCGTAACTACGTGAATAATTATCATCATCATCAGCAGCAACAAGCGCAGGAGCAGCAACAGAGAAGTTTGCAACCTCCATCATATCTTCAGTATCAACAGCAACGCTTAATTCAGCAGACGCAGCAACAGCAACAACAAGAACAAATCTACGAGAACGTCGTGTCTCAATATCGCATGAAAATGTGCTATCATAATGATTACGAGAACGACGAGCAGATACAGAGATTCTACTGGGAGCAGTGTTATAAGGGCAACGATACCGACACTACAGCGTATTACTATTGTGAATATGTAAGGATTTATTTGGGATTACTAACAAATATTTCAAAGTACTCGTCGGTTTCGTCAGTTGATATCGCGTGTTGCTTCCTTTTTTTTTTGAGAACGGAAATTGTGTATTTTAGTGTCTCTCTTCGCAAAGTTACGTTTTCGTTTTTTAGAAGATGCTTCGCAAAATTTTATTGTCGAAGCGTTAAAACTGTAAATATTCTCTTATGACGAAACGTGTGTGTGCCAGCGAATGTGAGCGGTCGAGATTTTTCTTTTTAGTGAGATCGATGTATCGTGATATATTCTTTGCATAAGAAACCTCGTGTGGTTCTTCCAAATATTCAGAATGCGCAGTGATCAAATATGGGATAATCGTGAAACTACATAATAGGAATATTTAATTATATTTTCTATGTGAAACATATTAAACACAGCATATATCAGCACATGATATTAAGGATTATACTTGCATGATTAAATCTTTTTTATTCTGATTAATTAATTTGTGAAAATATTATAACTCCTTTTCAATAATTATTTAAAAGAACGCTGAGAAGAGTCCCTTTTATGTTAAAGAAGATATTTAACTTCTTAAATTTATTTTCTTGGAAAATTTTGTTTTATCTTCCTCACTACATTTCTTTACATATCATTTTCCTTTACGTATATAAGTAAACACATCTGATATTTTAGCGCGCGCAATTTGCACGTAATCGCTAAATAAATAATTGCAAACTATGCAGCTCGGCAGTGTTGCTATTTATGGAAGCACAATATAAATGCTTAGAATTTAAATAACTACCGTTTAAAAGTTACATAACTACGACAAATTATTCTTTCATTCTTTATCATTTTCTTAATATACATTTAATTAACTTGTCTCTATGTTACAAAAAAAGATTTTGCCAATTACAGTGATGATGGATATGAAAATAAGTGTTATATGATATTGATATGAAAATGAATTGTTTTAAAAAGATTGTTTTAAAAAGGTTCAAATTCTTGTGTTATAGGCGAAGAAGGAGATTTATGATGTAAAACATCAGAGGCTCTGCCTGGCTCAGGATGAGTACAATCACCTCAATAACGCCTTAACTACCCTTGGCGCATCGCGTACAAGTTGTGAGTGTAATTTAACATACAGAGGATTTTTATTGGTTCCTGATTTAAATAGTAACTTGGATATATTGTGCGTGTTATATGCAGATATTTATGAATGCTTCGTCAATCCTGTCATTTGAAAAGTGTTGTGTCGTTAAAATGAAATTACAGAACATTGCTGCGAATTAGGGAATTTGTCACGATTGGTAGTTTTCATATTTTGAATTTTACATGGTCAAATATCCGATTTGAAATTGATTTTAACGCGAGTGTAAGTAAAAAAGTTCTCACCATCGGAAAATATTGAGGCATTTGTGGTTCGCAGTGTGTTCCAGCTCGAGTTCCTTGAGTACCAAATACGACCCTGACCTGCTTAAATCAGACGTGGCACTTGCAAGGAGTCGAGTTTCTCGACTAAAACGAGAACTCGAGCAAATTCGAGCGGAGATGAATTGCACGCAACGAGGAGTAGATACTCTCGCCAGGTATTACATAGACGAACATTAAGTCGGCGATAACCCATTTTTGTATTAAACTTATTTAAGTAATTTAATCTCAGTCTGTAACGAAAATTATTTATATGCATTTTACTACGATTTTATGAAAAATTTTGCTCCTCTTACATTTATTTTAAGAATAAACGTAACTTATTCTAATAATACTTATTCTAATAATTTTTATTTAAGAAATTGAAATTTTATAGATATCATTGAATTTTAAGACGCTTTTTTTATTAATAACTATTATATTATATCGCCAGTTATTTGTAGTACTCACAACACTTGAGAATAGTTCTAATTTCTGCGGTCTACTTCTTTCTGCAGTGTGGAACAAAAATTGAGCACCCATCATGGTGGATGCTACAATATTATGGAAGCGCAGGCGATCATGACAGAGCTTCGTAATATACAAAAGTCCTTAAGCTCAGGCGAGAAGGAGAAGGCTGAGCTGATGCAATCACTGGCACAATTAAAAGATGAACTGACGAGGTTGCAACTATGCGAGGGCAGTCCGGAAGCTAGTACGCTCAGCTTGCCACAGGAGAAACTCAGCACGGCCTCTCAAACTGATCTCTCGGGCGAGCTGGTACCGATCGGTACTCGGCTAGCAGAGATGGCACGTATGAGGTTGCAATATGATGAGGCAAGAAAACAGATTCAGCATATACAACAACAGTTGGCGGATCTCGAAGAAAAAGTGACGCCGGGACAAACTGAGAGCGACAAGGATAAGCTGTTATTATTCCAAGAAAAGGAACAGTTATTGAGGGAATTACGTAGCATCACTCCACGCACGAGAACGCAACAGGATATGAAGAAGATCCAGTTGGAAATTCGTAGGCTCGAGCAAGATCTTAATACTGCGTTTGAACTTTCAAATAAAACCATCACCGATCGCGTACGGCTCCACGAAGAGAAGCAACTGCTGCTGCAGCAACTTAGAAATGCGCTGCGCTCAATGGCAATGTTAGAGGGTCAATTGAAAACTTTGAGCGCTAGTACATTGTCGGTGAGCAGTAGTTCCAGTCTCGGTAGTCTCAGCACGACGAGTAGCAAAGGTTCTCTCAGTTCTGGACTTAGCTTCACGGATATTTACGGTGGTCCGCAGTGTTTGGGATCGGCCAGTTTACAGCAAGAACGACCGGTCGATATGGTTGATCTCCACAGACGTGTTGAAAGACTGTTGCGCGGTTCCGAACAGAGTAATCTCGTCGGAACACCCTCACCCGGCAGATCTCAGCCCAGTCTTTCCCCAAGATCGAGTTTGTCCAGTGTAAGCCCGCCGGTATCGCCGTTGTACGAAAATGCGCCGATGGGTCCGCCGCCTGCCTATGAACAGGTAGAACAGCAGAGGAGGCAATATCAGAGAACAGCGGCACCTGCAGGGATGACAACGACAACAATGGCAGCGATTAGCGGTACCACTACGTCTCACCTGGACGGGAATCAACTAGAGGACCGTTTGTCGGAGTTCAGATTTAGTCAGCAACAAGGAGTAGCGTTACAACAAGAACAGCCGTGCTCCATCAATACGCAGGATCGTTTGAAACTCGTAGTCGGTCCCCATCCGCCCGTCGAGCTGCAATCGAGTAATATGTCCCAGGGCAGTGGCTTGGGCAGGCCTGGCGCGAGCGGCACGCAGATGCAACTGCAACAGGTACCGCCATCGTCCCTGCCACAGGAGCCACTCCCCTTATCACCGATCAGTGAAACGCCACCGCCTACTGGGATTAGGTCGAGAGCCAGTAGTTCTGGTACTAATACTAGATCCGTCTCCGCCGCCGTTTCTGATGAAAGCGTCGCAGGTGACTCGGGTGTCTTCGAGGCGTGCAACCGAAAAAGATTGTCCGGGCCCATATCCGATGTAGATCCATTAGCTTCTAGTGAAATGAGTCTAGAAACCGCACAAGTGCAGATTAAACTAAGGTATATTTTGCTTATGGACCATATATTATAAAAATATCGAACAAAATATAATAAAAATGTGCATAAAAGTGTCATAATAATCATTGTAAAAGTATATTTCTTTTGCAAACAATATTTTTCTTATATACTTATTTAAAATTTGTTATATTATCGAATATATATATGTATATATATATATATATATATATATATTGTATAAAACTATAAAACGATTATGTGAACATTATAAAAAATAATAAATGAAAACATTATGCTGTAGAAAAATTATTATATGATAAATCATATATCTATTATTCTTATAATAACGTAAAATTTTTAAAATAACATATAAACATTATTTTTATTTATTTATTTAACTACGAAAAATTATTATAATACAAGTTTATTTTATTTTATTTTTGCGGAAGTTTGCTTTCATTCTTGTGATGATTTAGATGAAACGAACAACTGAGTTGAAATCTATAATTTTACATTTATCAGGTATTCAGTGAGTGACGGATTACTTCACGTTGGCATTGAACGAGCGAGAAATTTAGCCGCGCTTTTCATACCCGACAACGCGCAAGTGTGAGTACCTACATGATGATTTTTTTCTAATTACTTTTAACCGATATATTTTAAGCAAATTTTACCACGTCTCAATATTCCAATCATTGTGTCAGTTACATTTCAATTTTTATTTCTTCAAAAACATAAGATAAATATTTATGTCTTATATTAGTTAATATCGTGATATAACCGCCGTTAAATATCTCAGACTATCCACGAACGAGATTTTATTTTTAAAAATAACTACCGATTAAATAACTTCATTGCATAATGTTAGATCAACCTGCTGACGAGTTACGCAAATACACTCGACTTTTGTCTATTCCCCGTTTGCAATCGGCGATCTTAATGACCCAAGTTGGCCAGTCAATCGATCACTCGGGCCCCTACCGACGTCTTTGAAATTGGAATGTAATTATGAAATCCTTGTCGCGCACTCATGTCTGGATCATTGACCAGCCGCGTGTCGCGCTCACCTTCGTTACGTAAGAGTCGGCTATTATCAGCGATACCATGTCTCGCAATTAGCTTTACAGCCACTCAGGAATTTATTCTCGCGGCCATTGTGTCCGGCCACCGGCCATAAATTTACGAAACGGCACGACGCTTCGACGGTTGAGGAAGAGAGACAGATTAATGTATATAGTTACACGGGAGCGTTTGATTAATGATCCATCTTTCACGCGATGAACTCACGTTTTCCAATCCCGTCGATGAATGAAAAGAGAAGGAAGAAGAAGAAGAGAAAGAGAGAGAGAGAGAGAGAGAGAGAGAGAGAGAGAGAGAAAGAGAGCCTTCTCTCGAATTCTATTTGTTTTCGTCTGAATATTCTTTTAGAGAATAATTGATAGCTCGCAAGCGAGTCCACGATCTAAAAATACAACTACGCGTTGAAATGCCCCTTTTATCTGTAGAAATAACGTTTTTATCTCACATTTCAGATACATCAAAGCCGCACTGCTGCCGATGCAATTACCCATCAATCATACGTGTTGCACGAAATCCGTCGTAGACTTGCGAAAACCGACTTTCGGTGAAACGTTCCCGATCGCCGTGCCGCTTAACAAATTGTACACGAAAACGCTGCAAGTGACACTTTGGTGCACCGAGGCCGAGAAATGTTTGGTATGTATACTTTTTTGAAATTTATTTTATTTACGTGACAAGTTTTCACTCCTCACTCCGAGATAATTTTATTACGATGTTTACTTAATAGTGTACATTCTGTCAAAAAAGTACCGGGAATTGATCATTTAAAAAGCTCGCTTAAAGGAATTGTCAAAATTCTTTTTGTCGCTAAGTTGGCATAACTGTCCTCTATACTGACGCGGAGTTGGAGTGCCATCTGTCATTTAATGTGATTATAGTGCTCGATTTTATCAGTTCATCTCAAGTGTGTTTTGCGATTTTTACAATGAATGAAAAGATCGAACAAAGAATTTGTCTCAAATTTTGTATTGCAAATGGAATTTCGTGTGCCGAATCGCTGAAGATGTTACAGAAGGCTTACGGTGAATCGACTTTATCAAAAACACGTGCATATGAATGGTACAGTGCATTGAAAAGCGGTCGAGATGTGGTGAAAGATTTGCCTCGTTCTGGTCGGCCATCAACATCTTCAACTGAAGTTAACATCGATAAAGTGAAGGAAATGGTGATTGAAAATCGTCATTTCAGTTTGAGAGAGATAGCCACTGAACTTACGGTGTCTCACGAATCAATTCGTACCATTTTACTCGATTGTTTGGGCATGAAACGCGTTGCCGCTCGACTAGTTCCGAAAGACCTCAATTTTCTTCAAAAACTCAATCGCGTAAAGGTCGCTGAAGACATGTTAGAACGAGTTAATTCCGACCCCACATTCATAAAACGCATTATAACTGGTGATGAGACATGGGTTTACGAGTTTGATATGCAAACCAGTCAACAAGCTTCGGAATGGCGCCTTCCAACTGAGCCAAAACCGAAAAAACCACGTCAAAGTCGATCAAAAGTGATGTTAACTGTTTTCTTTGATTGTCGTGGTGTTGTGCACTCGGAATTTTTGCCAGAAGGTCAGACGGTAAATAAAGAATATTATCTGGGCGTTATGCGGCGTTTGAGAGAGCAAATTCGTCGAAAAAGGCCAGATTTGTGGAAAACAAACTCATGGATTTTGCACCATGATAACGCACCATCTCACAAGGCTATCATTGTGAACGAATTTCTGACCAAAAACTCAATAAATATCATCGAACAACCACCGTATTCACCAGATATGGCTCCGGCTGACTTTTTTCTCTTTCCAAAACTCAAATTACCACTTCGAGGCACTCGTTTTCAGTCGATAGAAGACATAAAAGAGAATTCGCGGCGAGAACTGAAGTCGATTCCGGAAAATGCGTTTAAAAAATGTTTTGATGATTGGATTATTCGTTGGCATAAATGTATTATTTCGAAAGGAGCCTACTTTGAAGGCGATACAATAAATTTGAATGAATAATAACTATTTTGTGTTTTATTGACCAATTCCCGGTACTTTTTTGACAGAATGTATTATGATCGAAAATCTGAGACACACTTGGAAAAGTAATATTCAATTCTTTATTGACGAAAATGATGAAAATTTCATATATTCTTGAAAAGAAACAGTTATAATTGTTGCTAAATTGAGAACATAGTGTCATTTATCATTCTGGATGATTTTTACTGATTTGATTACAGGGTTCTGCACAAGTCTCGTTGGCAGACTTTAGTCCAGAATCTCCTAGCGTGAAATGGTACAATATACTCTCCTTCCGCTTCATGCATCCATCTGATAGTCCTGGTACCAGTACCAACGGCACCTCTATGAGCGTCAGATTGACGAAGCACGACAAGCAGGAATCGGATATTTCGGTATACAGGAGCGTACAGAATACGAAAGAAGAGAGTAGTGACGAGAGTACGATAATCAGTTCCCAAACATCCACCTTGACGAGGAATCAAGACGAGTTGCAGTCAGCCGTAACGTTAAGGTTGGAAGAGCTGAATTGTCTACGCAGTCCAGAAGAAGAGGATGAAGATGATGGTAGTGAAAGTGGGAGCGAGGACAGCGACGAGGAAGGTATCATTGTGGAATTTACGGTGGAGGATAATATTCTAGAAGATGTTTTGGAGCACGAGGTAAGCAATGTTGCTATATAAACGATATTTATTTAATGTTTTGATTGCTTTGAATTTACTATCAGATGAATCGTGGACAAGCGATTAAAAGTCATTGATTTAATAGGACTTAATATTTTTCTATCACCGTTATGATTAGCGTTATTTTTTTATGAGAATTAAACTTGCACTGAATCTTAAATTGTTTGTTGTCGAGACTATAGGAATTTTTATTAAGAAAATATTAATTCTAAATTTATAACGATTCTCCATTTATAATATAACAGGAAGACGAAGAATTGAACGAGGAAACGAGGCAAACGCAGGACAAGGAAACAAATACTGAATGCGTGTTTATTCCGGAACAGGGCAAGCAAAGAAAACTTTCTGCGGCTGGTGTTGCACCCGGTGCTATTCATGACGACAAAAACTCTATTGTGATTAAAAGAAGTCAAACATTCTCACCTAGCGCAGCCGTTAGCAGAAATCATTACATCTGTCGGGTAAGTTTTAATCAAATTTTCTTGGCTATTACATATAATATTTGATATATTTGTTTTTTCCATACAAAATTTTATACAAAATAAAAAAGTTTTTAATAAGAATCTAAAATTTCGATAAATCCTCAATAAAGATTGAAGAATTTTTATTACTTGCTTTTCATGAATTTGTTCTTTATATACCTTTAAATGCGAGTTTTGGCATCCCAAAGACTCTGCCTTTTTTCCTGAATTTATTTTTTTTATCTTATTTTACATAGCTTAATCGCAGCGACAGCGACAGTAGTATGCCGCTTTATCGCAGAGGCGGACCTTTCCAACGGAACTCGGTAGAAAGACGTTCTCTGCGATGGCGTCGACCATCCTCCGCCCTCAGTTACAAAACCACGAAGAAGTCGTCTCATTTGCTGCCGACAGCCAGAACGTCTTTGGATCTCGAATTAGATCTCCAGGCGCAGCATGCTAAACTAAATAATCTCCAAGATGAGCTTAGTAGGTTACGAGAATTGAAACAACGGCTAGAACAAGCGCGTGAAAGAGGCGATACCGACTTAGCAACATGGCTGCTAGAAGATCAGAAATTTCAAAATCTCATAGCACAGGCCGAAAGTGGCAGGAACGGCAAGAGCCTTGAGGATAAGAAAGTGGAGAAGATGTTAAAGAAAACTTCAAAAGAGATTTACAAATTGAGGAAAACGAAAGCTGGGAAGGGAAAACCCGATATGATTTCCTTCAAGTAAGTGACAAGTTTCCCTTTATTGCAAAATTATTTTCTTTATCTTTTATTTCAGTTTTTTTGTGATTTGGATTCGAATATCTATAATATCTCATAATACTTAAAATATTGAAGTAATTGAGTGATGTCTGAAATAACTATTAATCTAAGATGTTAATTTTTGGATATTAATCAAAAGTTATGTCTTCGAATAAATTAATGAAAATCTGTAACTTTTTGATAATTTTAAAGATTATGTAAAGATTAATAGGAAAAAATATTATCTTTTATAAAGATCATTTGATAAATTAACATTATCTTTTTCCAGAGAAAAGATTGCTTTCTTTACGCGAGTGAATTTGAATGTTCCTGTTCTGCCACCTGAAGAGCTCGGGGCTGAAGGTATATGTTCTTCGACATCACACTCGCACAGAAAGTACGCATCGGAGCCCGTCACTAGTGCTTTTATAAATTCCACGACAACGCGATCGAACAACATTTCCGGTGGAAGTGCATTGCCTGTCACGAAGAGCAGCAGTGTTACGGATCGAAGTGCCACAAATGTTGTTGCCGTGATTGTCAACGCAGACGAAGTCGCATTGTCCAATGCCGACAGTAAATCTATGAACGCTAAAGGTCGACCGGCGGCGGAAACCGAAGCGCGAAGTTCAGAGAACGGCGAAAGGGAGGTTTTACCGAAATCTACTGAGAAGAATGGCAATGGAGAGCCGAAGAGGTATGAATATGTTGTTGATCGGGTCCTCGGTGTGGAAGTATGAAGACCGGAAAAAAGTCGTGCATGTTCCAGTTCTATCACCAGCTATCGCGCGATGGAGCTGCAATTCCGTTCATAGATATGTTTCTCTTTAAATTTGAAGTAGTAGCAGGACAGAAAAAGAGAAAGAGAAATAGTGATCGCAAAGCCGCGGTCTCCTAATTCTGAATCCCAGGTGCCATGCGCAGATTGTAAAACACGCGCATCAAAAAGTTCGAAAGGATAAGATGCATAAAGTATTGTCGAAATTGTAAAAAGTGCTGTAATCGACGATGTAATCAATGACCAGTGATAACGGTGCATGTGCCAATGATGGATGTCAGAAGCAATCCTTTAATGAACGCAGCAGCGAGAATTACACGCGAACGCGAACATGATTGTGTGTATATATACAGAAACGTAAATTATTTAAACGATACTCCTTACGATAGGCTATTTAATTGTTTAATCCGACTCGTCCGAGTCTACATCGCGGAATCGCGACTGCGACACCCTCGCATGTCGCGTCGTTCGTTCCCTCTGTGCATCGGAGCACATGACCCACCGAGCAGCTGGTCTGCGACTTGAAAGTCTAACGAAAAAAGGCTGCGCCCAGGTTGGCTAGCGAATTTTGCTTCGACTCCGCCGTTTTACAACGTTTGGTTTCCTAGTTCTGATTTTCCGGGTTACGAATAAATCCAGCGAAAATAAATATTCAAGTTTCCTTCGTGCGTATCAATTCTGACGAAACTTTCAAATCTAATAAAGCCAAATTCTTCATTATGTTCAGATTTTGCCATTTTTTTTTAAATTAGAATTTCATTAAACAAAATACTCGCACAAGTTTTACTCGTTAATTTTTCATAGCAAATTAACTGCAATTTTATTTGTATTTTTTGTCTTAGTTATGGAATTTTCCAAATTATTATCAATAATTCTCTCTTCGCTCTTTTTGGCAAAGATGTAAAAACAGATTGTCTTTTTCCAATCGTTCTCGGACGAACATAAGCCTTCATCATCCGGGATTTCAGATTGTGGTACTTTTGAGGCCATAGGTGCCAGGAAATTGGAAGGATGGAGTGATCAGCAAGAGATCGTGATGTCATTTTCGGCGATTTGTATGTATAGAATGACATCATGATCTTTGTCTCGAACTGTGCAAACACTCCTCTACCAGCAGATTGTGCAACAATGTGCCTTATTGTTGAATTAGTCGCGCGAGAAAAGTGCCGCTAGTATATACAGGGTATCCGATAAAGAAGATATCGTGATACAATTGACGAGATGGTTCTTCTCTCTTTTGCAATAAACAAGTGAAAGATAATTTTTCCTTAGATTGCATAGTTTTTTTTTATGTAATATATATATTTGCCATAATGGTACTGGCGTAAGATGGTTAAACTACAGTTATTTGTAATAAACCTCGATAATTGTATCACGATTTACCAGACAATATGAACTCTCACGTCGTTATGTTGCTCATATTATCACACCGTAGATACACATGAGCATTCAGACAGAAGTGCGACAACAAAAAATACTCATTTCCGCAAATAAATGATAATTTAATGATTCAAATTAATAGCTGCTTTTTAAGGTTCAAAGTAAATATCTACATATCTCATTCAAACATGAATACCTATACTTTCAATATTAATAAGATTGTATAGGAAATAATATTTTTGAACATCAGTCACAGACACTTTATGTTGCATTTGTTTAGATGATTTTATAACGTCAATTTTTTTATTTGGAAATAAAAGAAAAGTTTATCATAATAATGGATTTCACAATGTAAAAGTTGTGTTACTTTAAACAAAACGTTCATCGATTGCGATGATGAAAATATATATAATATATAATAAAAACATAATAAACTTAATAACTTAAATTAAATATAATAAAAATATTGCGGAAAAGAAATTTTTGGACGTCGCTTTTAATACTAGAACGATCATCTTTGCGATTGTTCTAAATAATAAAAATTTTGATAATTAAAGGTCGATAAAATTTTTAATTCAGTGTAGATAAAGGAAATCTTTTCTTACATACAAATTTTTTAACTAAAAATTTTTAATTAAAAATTTTATTATTTTAAATTTTTGTTATTATTTAAAAAATTAAGGAAATTTTTATCTTGTTTGCATTCAAAACAAGCTTGACCATTTTAGTATTAATACGGGAAATAGAAAGATCTTGATTGTTAATTCAGATCGTTGGTAGCTTGAGAGATATCTCCAAGATAACGGATGCCATATTATGTGTATATCAAGAAACCCACGATGTAGATCTTGGGCGTTAGAAATGAAAGGAGGGTGATAACGAAAGAATAAACGAAAATACCTATATTTGTACATATTTTTGTATATACGCATCCTAACGATTATATTTACGCGTCTATAAATATAAATATATATATATATATATATATGTATGTTTTATATATATATATATATATTTACATATAGAGTCTGTATGTTTTATACATATATACGTATATATATTTATAAATATGTACAAGAGTTTGCAAAACATATAGTGGCAAACTCACTTCGCGTTATTTAAAAACGTTTTTATTGATGGAGCGTACGTTCGATTTTATAGAGCGTCTCGTAAACCTACAAAATCATAGAGCAATTACGAAATTAAACAACGAAATAATTTAATTATCGCCTCAAATGCTAAATTTATGCTCATGTATTTAAAATTATAATAAAGTTATACATTATTATATATATTATTTACTACCGTATATAGCGCCTTATTGTATCAAAATAATTATTAATTAATGATAATATCAATAACGATGGCGTTAATGGTATTGCTAAGAAATGCTAAATAGACGATAAATGTAATTTCATGAAAGAGAACATACATATCCACACACAATTTGCACACACACACACACACACACACACACACACACACACACAAAGTGACATGAGACATACTGACAGACTAGCAGGAAGAACCACAATCACAATTTGATTTGTAAGTAACGGTTCGTATGATAATGATTAAAAGGACAAAATACAGTATACTCTTGCCACGTTCGTTTGTGTTGAATACCTTTCTTTTCTATATTTTCTGCATATAATCTTATTTTCCCTATATCCTAAACATATTCAAATAATCACAGATATTTCATGAAATACTTAAAAGAATATTTAATTATAATATTGGATCATCTAAAAAGTATCCGCGGTACTTTGTCACTAGATATATAACCATCAACACACATCTAGTGACAAAAAACCGCGGATACTTTTTAGATGACCCAATATGTACTGATGTGTGTAAGATGTGAAAATTATTTCTATAGTTGATTCTTTAATTTTAGTGATGCATTTTTATTAAAAGATCAATTTAATTTTGTTTTAAATTTATAATTTATCTTGTGTTCCTTAAGATTTTTTTCAATATAGAGCAAAGTTGTGCGTTTGAAATGTAATAACCGACCTCTTCGTGTAAACTATGTTTTACGTTATTATCTGTGTGTTAACACATGGATCATTTAAGCTTATATTCATTGTCGTTATATTACACAACACCAAACTTTTTTCTCGTTTAAATATTTTTATTTATCAATTAAAGTCATGTTAACAATCAACTTAATTTTTTCCTTTTTTACATTTTCCATTTTTTACATCATATTATTTAAATGAAAAAGATTCGTATGAAACTTAATGTAAATATACCAATATGTAAATATTTTATGAAATGTTTAGTAAATATTTATCTCTTTCCGATTTTCCTATAATTTTATAATATGTGTACTTATGCGAAGATTTTGATCGAGATGGAATTTCTATACAGCGTAGAATTTGCAGCAATATTATTGCAAAATCCGCAATACTGCTGCAACATGTTAAATGTCGCTGCAATGTTGCAGCAGTGTTGCTGCAACTTTTATGTAACTTTGTGCTGTAGAGAAAAAGTTCAAGTCGCATTTCCTTTTTTTATTTTAATATTTTCTTTATATCTCCGTAAAAAAGGATAAAAAAGGAATGAATTTCGAAATATAATCCTCCATTCTCTGCTATAATTTAAATTTTATAAAAAAATAATATATTTGTAATTAATTAAAGCAGAGAAATATCATTAAATTATCATTTTCTCACCTACTGACACTAAAAAACTATAAAATTATAGAAAAAGAAACAAGACTTGAGCGATATGATTTTCCTTTTCGGAATATATTCTACATATAAAAATATATAAATTTACAAAATTACAGAAAACTCGAAGGGGAAATGTTATACTAATTTACCATTTCATGTAAACGTAATCTGCGACACAATACAATCCTTGTATCTATCGATACATCTACTTTATCGACTTTTTCCCATTAAATTATCGCTAGAGATCACCAGAGATCAGCTCTCTTGTGGGAATAAGTGACTCGATTGATGAGTCAAATTCTCAAGACAAGCCCACGCTTGATGTGATATAAAAGGTAATGATTGACACTTTTCTTGTAACTGGTAACGATGAATCTTTATTACTCGAGCTTGAATGAATATGACCGTACAGGATGAGCGCCATAATCTATCTGTTCTTATTTTTTTTCTGATGCTGCTTGTAGGCAACTCGCAACCTATAAAATCCCTAGGCTTTCTACACTCGCTGCGCTAGTGAGGTATTGAGAAGTAGTAGTTCCCTACACTCTCTCTAAAACGCGCGCACCCTGACGTCGCAAGCAGCGTATTATATTGTATTTAAATTGTACTCACGAAGTTGGTCGTGACCGTTAGAAGTTCAGTGCGGTTCAGTGGCATTAGTGGTAACGTAAACTTTGGTCAACTTGGATGTAGACATTATAGACGGTGGAAGCAGACGAGTGGAGAGCTATTAACTAATTAAGAAGAAGAAGAATTGTAGACGAATCGGAGCGTCGTCGTTAGTCGCCATGAGGTTTATTTTTTATTCCTGTTCTAGATTGTATTAGAATTTTCGTCAAATATCATACATATACTTATCTTTAAATTCCAAAAGTATACTACGCAAAAGTTCATCCACAGAAAACAGACCTATGATTAAACGCATTTGAGTATAATCACGCGATTTGGAAATAATCAGTCATGGAGTTAGGAAATGAGAGATCACGATACGGGCGATATAAGACACTGGAAGTTTATGAGAAGCCTTACAATAAATCTAAGTATTTCTGTGATCCGGATGAAAAGTCACAGAAACTGGATGCAAGCGTCAAACAAAAAGACAAGTCAGTACAGGAATTAGTGGCTGTAAGATCAGAATTAGCTGGCATTAGGAGAAGTTTGGGTTTGTATCTGTTTAATTCAATATTTTAGTTAATGTAGAGCTCATATATATATATATATATATATATATATATATATATATATATATATTTATGTGGTTTTATCTTTTTTGTATGCCATACAATTTTATTCTTTGTAGCTGAAGCTGCAGAAACTGAAGCTCAGTCGGGATCAGGACATTCTCCATACTTAGAATATAAATTGCCTAAGCATTTACAACTGGACAAATTTTCTAAAGAAAAAATGGAGTTAGAGACGAAGTTAGATGTGAAAAATAAAGAAATTCAAGAGAAGCAAAAGAGAATATTTGAATTACAGGACCAGGTCAGGAGATTTTCTCAGATGGAATCTCAGATAGAGGAAAAAACACGAAAATTAGAAGCTTCCCATAAGGAGAGGGATATATTAGAAAAAGAATTGATAACTACAAGGTCAGAACTGGCAGGCATTAAAAGGACATTGGGTATGTAATTTAATAACAATTATAACAGTTAAATTCACATATTGTCAAATTAATACAAACATTCGTGGAAGAAAGTATACTTTATAGCCGTATACGATAGCGTATACGATTGTTCTATTTAACATAAGATATGTTTTTATTACTTGACAAAAACTTAATGTATCACTTGAGATAGAATTGGAGCGACAAGAGAGGAGAGATTTAGAAACTCGAGCGCTTGGATTAATAAGAGATGCTAAGCGAAAATGGGAGAATGCAGAGAAAGACAAAATTGCACAATTAAATAAGCATATTGAAGTACAAACTGTAAAATTAACAGAATTATGCACAAGTAATAATGAAATGAGTTCGCGTTTACAAAGGACAGAAGGTGAACTGCAAACTGCAAATGCAGAATTGGATAAGCTGCGTGTATTTCAAGTGGGTAACTTAAATTTGATAATGTAATGATATAAATTAATGCAACATAATATCCATTAAGTAATGTCATTAACTCTAAAAAATTATATATGAAGGTAAAATGGCAATGCAAATTGAGGGTATCAATGCTGTTAATTCTTTATTAATAAATATTTAGGCACAATATAAAGAATCCTTGGCGAAAACACGTGAATTAAGTAGACAAAGTGTTCAAGGCGTAGAAATTAAGTTAGAGGAGATTGCTGTGCGCTCTCATAATCAATTGGCTGATTTACGAGCAAAATTGGACTTTGAAGCGGCAAAGAACACAGATCTTGAGACTAGGTTACGAAACGAGCAGGATTCGAATCATTGTCGCGAGTCAAGATTAAATGTTGCTTTAGAACTTGCTCAAAATGAATTAAGAGATTGCCAGGAACAGTTACGTACTATACAAGCCACGTTACCAGCAAGGGACACCGAAATCGAAGCTTTGCGTAAACAGCTGCAAGAGAGAGCGAGACAGATAGATGATCTAAAGTCATCAGAGCAATTGCTTACAACTATGCAAGAACAATTGGAAAGAATGAATCTTGAAAATGAGCAATTAAAACAACAATTGCAAGTAAGTAATCTAAATGTTTTAAGTAGAAAACCTAAAGCAGCAACTTCAAACGTAAAAGTAAATGGCGAAATAAACTCAGTTGAATTTATGGAAAAAAGAAAAAAAGTTATTAGATACTAACTTAGATAAACGTACAGCTATGAGGGAAACTAAACGAACTAAGAATTGCGTTTGGGGAGACGCTATTAGCGCTATTTGTGTCATTCTATCTTTATGTGTTTTATGTCTAATAAATAATGAAGATAAAATGAAGTAGCACTAATAGCGCGCGTCTCCCCGAATGCATTAATGTGATAAAGAATTGTTAAATCTAATAATTGTAATAATATAATATAATATAATAGGTTTAAATGAATATACAATTCAAATATAAAAAAGAAAGCGGATTATTAAAGCCCTAAATTAGATATCATTAGCCAAAGTCACATGTATTGGAGCAATATTGTTCCTTAAAAATACAAGATGGAACAGTATTCTCCAGAATATGAAAAATCGCGTATATGGGATGGAATCGAACCATTCGTGCCACCATTGGTAGCTTTAATAAATTCGCTAAAAATAAAACTTCAAATAATATTGAATTTCATGTATAAGTATGTGTAATTTATTTATAATGTAAATAATATTAGGTGTTGGAATTAATTCGTAGCGTTTTACAAGTGATGGGAAGTACTTTCATTAATGTATTTTTTAATGCTCATGTGAAATAAATAACATTCTTTCATTAAAAACGCTACGAATTAATTCCAACACCTAATAATTGGCTAATGATATTTGATTCTAATAATCCGTTTTGTTTCTTATATTATATTTGAATTTTAATTCAATAATTTTGTTTTATAGGTTACCAAATCTGATCTAAATGAAACCATGATGAATTTAGAGCAAAGTGAAGCGCTTGCTGTAAATTTAGAACAAGCAGCACAAGATAAGGTTGCATTGCAAAAAAGATTACAGGATTCTTTGGAGAAAGAAAGTAAACAAAATTATATATTATATATATATAAAATATTATGAATTATTCTTGTATACTATTCTATCATTTAATTGTTATTTAATTGCAGAGGAACAATTGCGCAAAGTGTGTAATTTAGAAGAATTATTAAAACGTTTAGAAAATAGTGTTACAAAGTTAGAAGCAGAAAATGCTGTTCTTAAACAACTAGATGAAGTACCACCTGCAACTCGCGCAACAATTGTTGAAGCCACAGATACAAAGGTATTTCACAGACAAGAAGAAACAGAAAAACTGAAGCAGCAACTTCAATCGTTAAGAGAAGAATTAACAGTTGAAAAACAAACGGCAAAACAAGCCCAATTGAATTTATGGAAGAAAGAAAAAGAATTATCAGATGCTAACTTAGATAAACGCATAGCTGTAAGGGAAGCTAAACGAGCTGAGGATAAAATAAAAACTCTACAGGATAAAATAAAAACTCTACAGGAAGAGAATCAAAAATTGCTAAAAAAATTAAATGATAAAGTAAAAGAGGAAGAACAAAATTCAAAGAAACTATTGGAAGAATTAAATATCGCGAAGACATCATTGAATGATATTACAAAAGAGGCATCTAGACATAAAATGCAAGCAGATTCAGCACAAAGAGTATATATTTTTTATAAATATTTATTTAAAATTTTTTTAATTTTTTATGGATACATAAATTAAAATATAAGAAAATCTATTTTTTGTTATTTATTTTTAATTCATTTCTTATATTTCTTAGGCTTTAATTCAAGCTAATCATCAAATCGAAGAATCACAAACTTCTAGTGCGTCATTACGTAGAGAATTGGATGCGACTCGTAGGCAAATACGATCGAATCAAGAGCGTGTCGATACTCAGAATGCCGAGAACAGACGTTTGACACAGACAGTCACAGATCTCGAGTCTAAAATCGCAAAACTAGAACAGGATATCAAAGGATACGAAATAAATAATGAGTTGTTAAAGGAAACTTGTACAGTGTTAGAAGAGCAATTAACGGACTACGAAAGATTAACAAGCGATCATGAAACGCGCGAGAATATGCTGATTCAGGATAAAATGAAGCTACAAAGAGACTTAGAAGTTGCCGAAACAAAAGTTCGTGAAGCACATATTGTGCAGAACGAGGAGAAAACACGAAGAATAGTTGCCGAACGTAACATTGAACAGTTGGAATCTGAAACAAGTGATATAGAAAGCGAGAGAAACGGTCTTATCGTTCAAAGGGACCAGTATAAGAAACTTGTTCAGGAACTCACTATGCAAGTAGAAGAATTGAATACAAAATGTGGTGAATTGGAATGCGATTTTTCGGAAATGGGTCATGCTTTAGAAGCTGCTAAAGAAGAGTCGAGAGTCGTGAAAGAAGAAAGTAGCGAATACTTGACGACAGTGCATGAATTGAAAGAGGAAAATTCCGTGCTTAGAGATAATTTGCAGAATAGCATAGATCAATGTCAGGAACTAAGATCAAGAATAGTAGAGTTGGAAACCGTCATAGAAGAGATGAGACAGTTTTATCAGAAAAGAGAGATAAAGTATGAAAGTGTTATACAGCAACAAACTAAACTGATTGATTACTTACAATTTCAATTGGAAGGAGGTGGTAAGAAAAAGAAGACGAAGATATGCGAAATACTTGGTATGAAACAGAAGGAGAATGTGCCACCTATGGGTACGGGCATGCCTGTGGGATATCGCGAATTGGAGAATCAGCTCGCTAAAGAACAAGCGAAGGTGAAGACGTTGACAGATCAGCTGTTAATCCAGAAAGCTAGGGCTGCTTCCGCGCCTGCATCTGCACCTACATCTCCGACGACGCCAGAACGCGAAGGCAAAAAAGTGAAGAATATCACAGAAACTAGTACCTCGTTACTTAGGCAGTTATCTCCGCAAAGGATAGGACACAACATTCCACATAGATTTAATGTTGAATTGCCTATGCGTGCCGGAAAATGCGCAGCATGTCCAGAGGCTATACAGTTCGGAAGACATGCTCGGATCTGCAGCGAGTGTCAAATTATGACGCATTTAAAATGCGCAGTGTCTGTACCTGCCAATTGTGGTTTACCAAGTGGTTTGTCTAAATACTATTATAAATCTCATAGAGATAGCGATGAGAGTTTATCATCGATCGGAGATAGCGTTCAGACTTTGGCGATAGATCAGCCGGATAAACCAGATACAGTAAAAAATTAAATTTACTATTATTTATTTCTATATAATCTCGTGATTTTCATAACAATTTATATATCTATATGTATCTTTTTTTGCAGGATTTACAAAATGCTCCTTACAAAGAGAATGAAATTTCTATGGAAGGATGGGTAAAAGTTCCTAGTAAATCAAAATCTTGCTGGGAGAGAAAGTATTTGAAATTGGAAGAACCATGTCTGTGTCTCTACGAACGTCAGCCATGTGCGGGGGTGGTACCAATAAGTCGTTTAAATTTAATAGAGAATAATGGCTTTAATGTTTCTGAAGTAGTGCAACATCCTGACGTATTGGATACAGCAAAATCCGACATTCCATTTATCTTTAGAATAGAATCGAATTCTGTGACAACTTGTTGGCCTTCATCTAGATTGGACGTCATGGCACTGAGTCAGGCTGATAAGAGAAAATGGCTTGAAACTTTAAAGATTGTTACTGTTCAAAATTCGTATCCTATATCAAAATATAAAAAGTATCAAACTGTACTCAGATTAGAAAAACATCAAGTGAGTGACGTGTTAAGATTGAACTAAATCCTCACATATCAGTTTTATAAAATCTAATACAAAAAGACAAGATTAAGAATTTTTCATTCAACAAATTAAATTTAACTGTAATAATAAAGTTATTTCTTTTATAATATCTTCTTTGTATAAAATTTTGCATTAGTTTCTCGTTTTCTTATTTTATATTAAAATTATCTATTTATTTCTAGTTGGATTTGAACTGTGTTGTGGATCTGGGTGCGGAAAATGTACTTTTGCTAGGTGCGAAAGAAGGTCTCTTTTCATATTGCGCTTCGAAATCTCAAACGCTCACTACAATTCGCGGTGTCAAGCAAATACACCAGCTTTCTTTACATTCTCATTTGGATCTGGCTTTAATGATAGCTGGTGAATACAGGGAATTAGTATACTGCAACTTAAGGTTATTGAAGAATAATGCGTTGGCCGCCGACTGTTCTAGACCAGCAATCAGTACAAAGACTGTATTATCTATCTCTGATAGTTGCCATCTTTACCAATTACAAGGCAATATACTATGCGCCGCAACCACATCTCGTGTGATGTATGTAATTTTTAATTCATTCATAAACATAATACAGCATTGAAACGTAATTCTAGATGTAATATTTTATATGTTAATGCAGATTATTGAAATGGAAAATCGAAGAAGATTTTGGAGAATTCGTCAGGCTTTATAAATTTGATACACAATTTGACACACCTTGCAGTTGTGCTATATTTACTACAAATCGTCTTATTGTAGGCTGTGACAAATTTTTACAGATTGATCTGCAAACTTATGTTGTAGATGGTAAGTATACAAAGAAAATTATATATATGTTACACATAATTCTTAAACTAGTAAGTAATTTCTCATGATACAAGTAAGAAATTTATAATATATCTGAATAAGAAATATAATTCTGAAAAAAAAAACAATATTTATTTACAGAATTTCCAGAAGAAGACAATAATTCAATTAAAGCGGCAATATCGGGTGCAGCGAAACTTGGCACATTTCCTGTGTGTGTTTTAAATATTTCAAATATATGTGGCACAGCGGAGCTTTTACTATGCTACAATGAGTTTGGTGTATTTGTAGACGAAAATGGTAGAAGGACTCGCGCTATTGATCCAGTGTGGAATCATTTACCATTTGCTTTTGGTAAATATAATTTTCCTTTGGTAGATATCATTTTACTTACATATTAATATTATACATTAATCACATAACTTATTACTTTATTTTAGCATTCTGCAAACCGTACTTATTTATTATTCATTTCTCATCCGTCGAGATTGTGAAACTTGATGCAGAAGCATATAGTTCTTCGGAAAGGAATCCTGAACGTACCTTAATCGAATTATCTAGTCCACGTTATTTAGGCACAGCTGGTTCAAAAGGAATTTATGTGGCCACTATTAATTCTTACCTCGAATTATTGAAGATAGATGGTTTTGTTTATATGCCAACATTGAACGGCAGTCTAACAAGTCTCGATACACTGTATGTCTTCTCTTTTTTCAAGAGAAAATTATCGGCATAAAAAACGAAACATTTTAATATAACAGATTATTAATTATATTATTTTTTCAGAGGTCAGGAAGACGAAAGTAGCTCAGAATTTAGTTTTACATCAAGCTTAATGGAGGCTTTAGATGGACAAGGGAAAAAAGTACACTTCGCTGGAGTGCATAAACACTAAAATAGATTTTATATACATATGACATTTAATTTAATCTCGATATTGCTACTTGGCTTAGAAGCTGTTTTTGTATGTTTATATCTAACAGTTAAGACAAAAATAATGTCTGAAACAAATTAGTTATAATAAGTTATTGTACTTTTTTAACAAAACTTATTAAAACTTCATTAAAACACATATGCTATACATACATTTAATAAAGATCTCAAATACTTGCCATGTTATTAACTCTCTGATCGACCAGTTTTTTTCTGTACATTTAATCCTGTTTTTATTAATAAATTTGTAATACATAAATAAATTTTATTATATAATATATCATTAAATTCATTTATTCATAAATATATTAATAATTTTATTTCAATTTGTAACAGAGAGAACGTATCCAATAACATTAAATGACATTCTAATGAAATTTGTGTTGAATAAATTTAATGTATCGTGAACGATCAGAGGGTTAAAGATCAAATGACACGTGATGACTTTTATTTGTATAAGAATTCCAAATTTAAAAAGTGTTCATAGGTAACATTAAGCTTTATTTTTTTAAAGTACAATTACAATAAATATATAAGGCTAATTTTTATCTATAAATAAGAAGAGTAACTGTACTTATATGATTATATTATGTAAATTATTGTTAATATGTATTAGCATATATATATATATATATATATATATATATATATATATATATATATATATATATATACATATAATATAATATATTTTTTTTATATCAAAGTAAAACTTTTGTATTTTTATAGTGTAGTTTAAAACAAATGTGAAGACAATAAAAACATATCTTAATTATAATATTGTGCTATTTATGTCACTTTTTAAAAAAAGTTGTGTATAATATCAGCTCTTAATTCTATATACTTTCCTTTTTGTAATGATTGTATCGGAACAGTGTCAGAATTTTTTTAAAACAAATTTTAAATGACCTGTAACTCACGTGATATTGCATTCGTGCATAACGGTATACGTCGTAAATAACTAATAGAGGATGATAGCATATATAATGTATTCTGATGTGATATCCGGCCACCCTTGACTTCTGTGTTCCTGCTATGCCGAATATTCATTACACGAGTAAGAAAAGAACATTATAAAAGAGATTTTGTTTGTAATATATAGTCAAACAGTATGTTTTTTTTATTTGGCAAGTTTATTACATGTATGCACACACACACACACACACACACACACACACACACACACACACACACACACACATATTATACACATGTATTTTTTATATTTATTGCTTCATAAATTATTCTGCATAATGAAGATTGAGATTAGTTTTATAACATTTCGTTTTATAATGGCTTAATCAATTTTGTATGTAACTTATTATCAGTTAAGGGAAAAGAATTGAAACAGAACATTTTAACAATTATTATTTTATAAATAAGAATGTTTTTATTCTGTCTTAAAAATTATATCTAAAAAATATATAAACTTACGAACATATTTGTAAAACTTGGTACAGTTTAATTATATTTATTACCTAAGATCGAAAATTTTTATAAGTAATAGATTATGAGTAATAGATTAGTAGCTTCTCTGTGTAATGTTATTAGATTCTGCATTGTATTAATAAAATTTGTCATAATTCAACCTGTGTTTTTATTATAATAAAGTACTATCTTTTGAAAAAAAAGATTAACAAGAATGCATGTATTAATTAAAACGTAAATAGTATATAATTTTCATTGCATTATGCATATAAATAATGCTCAAAAGTCTATTGTTATTTTATAATTATTTGTGAAATTTAAGTCTCTTATGATAAATGAAAGATAGTAAGTTAGGTTTTCAGAAAAATGCTTTGACTTATTTCTCACTAGTAATGCAAATGTTTAAAGGAAGTTCAAAGTAACAATAATGAAATTCATAGAAGGTAGGGATGTACTTCGTTATAAAAACTCGCTGCTTTCCGCTGTCTTGTCTTTCAGTTGCGAGTCATCGTTTATAGAATCGGTTGATAAGCTCATTAAGTTGTTTATAATAAAACAAATCATAAATTACTGTGCAGAATATAAGATAAAAATATAAGATACAAAAATTAATTGTAAATATGTTTTATAATTGATGAATTAATTGAGAAATTTCTCAATCAATAAAATAATATTTTAATAATTTATTTTAAAAATATTGTTTTTTTTTTTCTTTAAATTGACGAAATCTGAAAATTTTGGGAACAATGACTACAAGAAAATTATTTACGAAAAGTTACAAAACACCTGAACCTGGTGAAGAAATTGTTATTTCTGGTATTGCCGGTAGATTTCCAGAATCAAAAAATGTAGAGGAGTTTAAAAACAATTTACTAAATAAAGTAGATATGGTTACGGATGATGATCGTCGATGGAAATTAGGTAATAAATATAATAAATAATTATATGTTTATTTTTACCCTAATTGCGTAATTAAAAAATCAAGTTGAATATAATGATTTATTATATTTTTATTAATGTCAACAGATCATCCAGACATCCCTCAGCGTACAGGAAAGATTAATGATGTTAATAAATTCGACGCGCTGTTCTTTGGCGTCCATTTTAAACAGGCCCACACGATGGATCCGATGTGCAGAATCTTATTAGAACACGCTTATGAAGCCATCATTGACGCGGGAGTTAATCCAAAGCAGTTACGTGGATCACGAACTGGCGTTTTCGTGGGTGCATGTTTCTCTGAATCTGAAAAGACTTGGTTTTACGAAAAATTACAGGTAGATCCTCACTATTAACGTGTGATAGTAAAGGACAGCTAAACGGGTCAAAAGATTCAAGATTCATTTTGTTAACTTAAATTTAGATGCAGAAAGAATTTCTGAGTTTATATTTTCTATTTTTGAAATTTTTTTATTATTTTTTTATTACTCGCTATTATTATTGTTCATTATTATTAAAAATGAAATAATAAAGTGTAGGAAATATCACACTCATATATTGAAGGCAATATATTAACGTAATACGAATTTGACATAAATGTAAATGATCATGTGTGTGTATGTGTACGCGTGGTGTGTGTGTGTGTGTGTATGTGTGTGTGTGTGTGTGTGTGTGTGTGTGTGTGTGTGTGCGCGCGCGCGCGTGATGTGTGCTGATAAAAAATGATTTTCTAATTTTAATTTTCTTGATTACGATTAGGTAAATGGTTTTGGAATTACCGGATGTAGCAGGGCCATGTTAGCAAATAGAATTTCCTACTGGCTAGGAGTGACTGGACCATCTTACACTTTAGATTCCGCTTGTAGCTCGAGCTTAATTGCATTGGAACATGCTTATCGATGTTTGCAAGACGGTCAATGCGACGCCGCTCTTGTGGGCGGATCAAACCTGTGTCTTCATCCCTATGTATCGCTGCAATTTTCTCGTCTTGGTATATAATCCCTTGTCTTTGATTATATTTTTTCTGCATGAATCTCTGAACATGAAAAAAATGAAAAGTCATGTTTCTTTCACTAGAATCCTAATAAAAACAAAGTTATACTTATTCTTAATTAAGTAATTATACTGATCAATAATCAAGTTAAATTTATTGCAAAGAAACATTTTATCTATGTTATATCAAAGACAATATTCATATACGAAGAAAATTTAAGAAAAGAAAAAGATTAAAACTTTCATTAAAACTTCAAAATATGTTTTCATAATTAGTTATAAATAGATAAACAATACCAACGAATTTGTATTACAACTGTACATTATGTAACTTTTCAGAAGATTTATTCGATAATTTTTTTCCTGAGAATATAAAATTGAAAAAGCCTAAATTTTCCGTCAAAAACACAATACATCTTTTTTATTAGAGATGATATGTTAATATAAAAAGTATATACTACTGTATATACTACATATATTTTTGGTATTTATAATATTAATCAATACATATAGGATATGATTCTGTAAGAAATTAATAATTTACAATTATATATGAAACACAATAAGTTATAAACATAAAGTATATGTGTATATAAGAGCTTTCATATAAAAATTTTTCAAGAGTATCACAGACACACACACACACACAAATACCAAAATACCTGAAGATATAGGCGATTATTTTTGTATATTTTATTATAATAATTACGATTACAGGAGTTTTGTCGCCTGATGGCCGCAGTAAAGCATTTGATGCCGACGCGAATGGTTACGCTCGCAGCGAGACAATCTGCGTTATATATCTACAGAAGGCGAAGAATGCAAAACGAATCTACGCTACAGTGGTCTACGGTAAGACAAACTGTGATGGTTATAAGCAACAGGGCATCACGTTTCCGTCGAGCAATATGCAAGCTACGTTGTTGGAAGAATGCTACAAAGATTGTAATATATTACTAAACGATGTGTTCTATATTGAATGTCATGGTACTGGCACCAAAGTCGGCGATCCTGAAGAACTTCACGCAATCGAGAAAGTCTTCTTTGAGAAAGATAGACCTACTCCTTTGCTGATCGGTTCTGTTAAATCAAATATGGGTCATGCCGAGCCCGCTAGCGGCCTATCTCAAGTTGCCAAGGTAACTTTTTTTTTTTAAGAAATATTATATTTATAATTAAGATTTATTGAAAATCTTTTGAAACAAGAAAGATAAAGTTAATTTAAAAAAATTTTCAATTTTAATAAAGAAATGTTAATGATTTATATATTTAGATGATAGTTGAAATGATAAACAATTCTAGTCTATATATTTAAATAATAATCATTTAGTTCTGTGATCTCTAATTTCTTATATTGGAGATTGTTTTTTTTTATTTTATTTGAGTAAATTTGACTTTTTGGATATTAAAATTCTAATTATTCAAATATCAGTCGGATATCAATAATAGGATAATTTGATGGACTATTATCTGAATACTCGAATACTAGAGTCCAGTCACAATTGGAATCATTTATATTTATATTTATATTTATATTCTAAAATCTGTTTTTCGGATTAAAACCAGGTAAAATGTCTCTGAGTAATATAAACAAATCAGCCAACGTTCATACCACGCTTAAATTACCAGTTCTCGTCCGATCACTGAAGTCAAGCAGCGTTGGGCATGGTTAGTACTTGGATGGGTGACCGCTTGGGAACACCGTGTAACGTTGGCCAAGTTTTTTTTGCATTTTTGGTTGCAGTAAGAAATAAAATATATCTTAATTTAAAAATTTTGGACGTTGGCTGATTTACTTATATTACTCAGAGACATTTTACCTGGTTTTAATCCGAAAAATAAATTTTAGAATATAGAAATATAAATATAAATGATTTCAATTGACTGAACTCCAGTATTCGAGTATTAAGATAATAGTAATTATATGTATAACTTGATTGTTTGACACAGCAAAATACAATTTATCAAAAACCGACTAATAAATGAGCAAATTAAGATGTTAAATTAATACTTAATTAATATATGACGATTTATATTTTAATATTTTTTCTATGCGATTTTATTGTTGCTGAATCTCAAATGTATATATATATATATATATATATATATATTAATAAAAAAAAATATATATATATTAATTATTATACAAATATATATATATTGATTAATTGTTAATTTAACACCTTAATTTAATTTTTTATTGGTCGTTTTTTATAAATTCGGATAATAGTTTACCGACACACAATATATGAAGAGTAGAATTTATCCAAATAAGAATTGTATATAACTCTAATTTACTTAATGTTAATTAAAATTGTTGCTAATATTGCACATATATTTGAACGTTTTATTGAAAAAAATAAAATAAAATAACAAGGCAATAGCGAGATTTATGCTATATATCGTAATTTATTAAATTGCAACACATATCACAGATAATAATAGCAATGGAAAGCGGAATAATCCCATCCAATTTACATTTCAACCGGCCACGAGAAGGCTTGAAAGCTCTTGAAGATGGCAGGATCAAAGTCGTCACCGAACCAACACCTTGGAAAGGCAGTTATGCGGGTATAAATTCCTTTGGTTTTGGAGGTGCCAATTGCCATATCGTATTGAAATCTCATCCGAAAAATAAAATTAACGATGGAGCACCGTCTGATGATTTACCGAGACTCGTAATAGTATCTGGACGTACAGAGGACTCTGTTAAAGTATTCTTAGATGATGTAAGTAAAAATCAATAAAAAACCATATTATGAGACAAAAAATATAAAAATTACATAACATAAAACACATGTATAGAAAATAAATAAAATATATTTGTCATAGAGATTAATGATGAAATTGGAATAGTTATGCTATCTTTAAGCATATTTTTATATGATGCAATAAAATTTTTTCCAAAAAAACTAACGCAGTGCGAAATATTAGGTGTAATAAAAAGAAATCTATTATTTTTCCAATAGATGGCTTTAGTAATCTATTGGAAAAATAATGGATTTCTTTTTACTACACCTAATATTTAAGATATTCACCTTCGATTCATTATAGATTCAGGAGAAATTTAATTTTCATTTTTGTAGGTCGAGAGACATCCGGTAGATATTGAGTATATTCGTCTGCTACATGACATTCACTTTGATGATATCCAAGGACATTTGTATAGAGGATACACGGTAGTCGGCAGAACATCCAAGGCAGAACATTCCATAAGAGAAGTAGAAAATTATTTGGGAACTGCGAGACCGCTTTGGTTTGTGTTTTCCGGTATGGGATCTCAGTGGCCTGGCATGGGTATGTATTATGTTAATTTCTTTTTAATTTCTAAAAATGGAAATAATTATATTTTTTTTTGTTTATTCAATATATTTATTGATTTCAAATAGGTACCGAGCTGATGAGATTCCCTGTCTTTGCCGAAGCTATTAAGAAATGTGATGCCGTCTTACGACCACGTGGTGTAGACATTATTAATATACTAACAAATAAAGATAAAACTATTTTCAATAATATTTTGCATTCATTTGTGGGTATCGCGGCAGTACAGGTGAGCTGCATATAATTACGAAATTCACATTATTTTTTTAATAATATAAATTATATTCTACGAAAAAACATTAACTTAATTGTAAATATATTCCGAAATGAAAGAAAGATGATTGGCATAGAAATAAATCGTTTGTAATTAAATAAAAATTAAATTAATTTAATAAATTATATTATATAATGAGATATATTAATATTCTTAAATTAAAAATTATATATATTTAATTTAAGTTAGAATTAAATATTGCAGTATTTAAATTAAAAATTTATAAATAAGGTTTTAAAACGTAGAATCATTAAAAAATTGTTTACTATTCTTCATTGTATTCTGATATAATATGAATTTTATAGATTGGTCTAGTCGATCTCCTTACATCTGTAGGCATTGTACCGGATAATATTATTGGTCATTCTGTCGGAGAGCTCGGTTGCGCTTATGCAGACGGATGCTTTACCGCCGAACAAATGATCTTGTCAGCATACTCGAGAGGTTTAGCGTCTATCGAAACTGAAGTAATTTATGGTTCAATGGCGGCTGTAGGTCTTGGTTACGAGGACATCAAAGATATGTGTCCACCTGACATCGAAGTGGCTTGTCATAACGCTTCTGACAGTAGTACTATTAGTGGACCTGCGGAATCTATGAAAAAATTTATCGCCCAATTACAGGTTTGTTTAATGAATCATATTTTGTAAAAAATTTTTCTAAATTGTATGTAAGTGAAAGATTTTAACAATGTAAAATGATATTAAAATAACTTCCAACGTTTTTACTTATATATGCGACATTTGTGCAAGTTGTCCCAAAATAATCACCAAATATTTCATGGGCAGGTAGAGCGAACTAAACTAAATCGAAAAGTCCTCTACCATTTTGTAATTTTCGCATAGTTAACAAGAAATTAATTACTAAAAATTGCCGAAAATTGATTTTTAATCATTTTTTATTCAAATTCTATCAACTTTACAGAAAAACTGCAGGAGACAAAAATTGTTTATTTTCTTCTCATACAACTAAGAATTTTTTCAGAATTTTTTCAGAATTTTTTTTCAGAACTATATTTTTTCTCATGTTAATAAAAACAAGAAAATGTAGTACTAAAAAGTTGATAAAAAATTATGAAAAAATTTTAGAGCTTTATGAAAAGAAAATAAACAATTTTTATCTCTTGCAATTTTTGTAAACAACAATTTTTATAAACGACAATTTTTAGTAATTAATGTCTTATTGTTAACTATTGCGAAAATTACGAAATGAAAAGAAGACTTTTCGACTCAATTTAGTCCGCTTTACTTGCTCATAAAGTATTTAGCGATTATTTTGGGACTCTGTATACTATATATTTCTGTTATTCTGTTACAATTCTTATTATAAATTAATTGTTTATTATATTATCAAATTATTATATAAATATTGTCCAAATTGTTTTTCTTGTAATATTTGTCTTAACTAAATCTACGTATTTAAACAGGCTAAGCAAATCTTTGCGAAAGAAGTGCCATGCAGTAACATACCCTATCATAGTCGTTATATCGCGCCTGCCGGACCGAAACTTCTGGCTCATATGAACAAGATAATTCCTCAATCGAAGCCGCGCAGCAGAAAATGGCTGAGCACGTCTGTACCACGCAACAAATGGTCTACTGCGGTCGCCAAATTGTCATCTGCCGAATATCATACAAATAATCTTCTGAATCCTGTATTATTCGAAGAAACAGCGCGATTGATTCCGAAGGATGCAGTGACCATCGAGATCGCGCCCCATGCTCTTCTACAAGCTATCCTGAGGCGATCTCTTGGTTCGGAAGTCACAAATATCGGGCTTACCCAACGTGGTCACAGAGACAATGTCGAAGTTGTTCTACAAGGACTCGGCAAGCTCTACAATGCAGGATTACAACCGGATATTGCGAAACTCTACCCGCCCGTCGAATATCCAGTTAGCCGTGGTACCCCAATGATCGCACCTTCTATCAGGTAGGCTTGCAGGAATTTAAATATTTAATTGTCTAAAATAAACCGAACAACTTTTTTTTGCTCAGTGCATCAAAATTTAATCGTTTCCATAAATTTAACCATTTGTTATCAATTTAATCATTTGTCTATCATCAATTTTCTTCTTTGATCATTATTCTTATAAAATGTTAATTAATAAAGAAAATAAAAAAAATTGCACGAAAATTATCTTAGGACATCCATCGTGTTTTGCTAGAAATTAGGATAATAAATGATTTAATTCATTTAAGATGGGAACACACTGACGACTGGTTCGTAACAGCATACAAGTTGCAAAAGAAGGTCACTTCCGGGGAGAGAACTGTTATCATGAATATAACAGACGATACCTTTGAGTATATGATCGGTCATGTTATTGATGGGAAGAATTTAATACCTGCCATAGGATACCTTGCTATGGTTTGGGAAACTATGGGTACGTTGCAGGAGGAATTGTATACAGAGCTATCAGTTGTCTTCGAAGATGTCAGCTTCATGCGTGCTATTCATATTCCAAAAGAAGGCAATATTGAGTTAATAGTAATGATTCAAAAAGGTAATCTCATTGTATTTTTATTCATACAAAATGTGTATGATTAACAATTATTGCCACTATTGATATGTCTTAACTTATTACAATATATATTCAAGAAAAAATTGTTTATATACAATTATATATAATTATATTAGGTGTTGGAATTAATTCGTAGCGTTTTTAATGAAAGAATGTTATTTATTTCACATGAGCATTAAAAAATACATTAATGAAAGTACTTCCCATCACTTGTAAAACGCTACGAATTAATTCAAACACCTAATATATGAAATATGTCCATATATATAACATTTTTTCCTGGATATAATTCAATTGTATTTATAACAATTTATAATTCCAATACAAAATCATCAATTGTGACAACAATCACAATTATTATTTATTTAGAATGCACATTAATTTTTTTAGATAATGCTTAAAATTTTCATTTTGTAATTCAAATTTTAAGATTGAATTTTTTTAATTGCTCGATTTGTGTAAAATTGTGTTCAAATATAATTTAATTTTAATTTCTGACTCTGATTTATGTTGATTTCTTTTATTATTTTTCTCTATTTTGTGCTAACTTTTTACTATCTTAATTAACTGTCTTTTAACTTTCCTCTGTTTTTATTATTAATCTTTCAACTTGATTGTTTTTATGATTTCTACATTTGAATTGTTTTCTATTTGATGTTACTGTAGTCCTGAGAATATATATATAACTCAATATTTTAATTAATTACAATAACTATTTTTGCAGGCACTGGAAGATTCGAAATATCGGAAGGTAGCACTTCGATTGTGACTGGATTGATTCGAACCGTGAAGAATCCAGCGCAAGAAAAGATACCTGCTAATATTTTGCCAGAAGATGATGATGAGGAAGAAGTACTGACTACTAAAGACATTTATAAAGAGCTAAGATTACGAGGTTACCAATATTCAGGCATTTTCCGTTCCTTAAAAAGCGCATCCCTGTCAGGAAATAAGGGACACATTGCTTGGATGAGTAATTGGGTAACGTTCCTCGACAACATGCTACAGATAATGATTCTTGGAATAAATACGAAAGATTTATATGTGCCTACGAAAATACGTAAGATCGTGATTGATACTAAGCTTCATCAGCAAGAAGTTCGAAATTTGGATCCAGAAAACAGACGTAAGTTTATATTTCCCAAATTCACAAATATTTATTATTATTATATCGCAAAATTTGCTTGCATAAAAAGATTATATTTCTTAATTTGTATAATGCATATTACCTGAAAGTATTAGACAGTAACAGATTTTTAATTGTTGATAGAATTTATATAATTTTTATATTCATCTTTTAGTATAGATCAAAATTAATTCTTGCGCTTCTTAAAAAAAGAAACATCAAAGTAGAGATATTTTATATTTTTTCAAATTCTTTTCAATAATTGCTAAACTTTTAAAAAACACATAAATTGTAAATGTTTTAAAAGAAGTCACACACACACACACACACACACAAAGTTCTGAGAATTTTTTCAGAATTTTTTAATATCGTATTTTCTCATGTTGGTAAAAATAAGAAAATGCAGTACTAAAAAGTTGATAAAAAATTCTGAAAAAATTTTTAGAATTCTATGAGAAGAAAATAAATGATTTTTCTCTTGCAGTTTTTCTATAAAATTGATAGTATTGAGTAAAAAATTATTCAAGACCAATATTTGGCAATTTTTAGTAATTAATATCTTGTTAACTATTGCGAAAATTGAAAAATGGTAGAGGACTTTCGACTCAGTTCGATTCACTCTACCTGCTCATCGGTAATGAAATATATTAAAATCACCCTGTATATGCATAATGATTATATCAAACTTATTAGTGTAAAAAAATTTTGTATTAGAGAATAATTCAGAATTGTTATTTATTCTAAAATAATAATATAATAACAGGGCTCATAATCTTTATATATCTTTGTATGATATAGATCATATTTCTTATTATCAATTTGACAATTTTTAGTAATTAATATCTCGTTAACTATTGCGTAAACTATAAAATGATAGATGACTTTTCGACTCAGTTCGATTCACTCTACCTGTTCATGATGGATGAAATATGTTAAAATCATCCTGTATAAATAAGAAATATCATCGCAAATTTCTCATTGTAGAATTCCCCGTATTCGTGTACAAAGAATGGGAAACTATAATATCAGGTGGAGTTGAAATCCGTGGTGTTAAGGCTACGGCCATACCTCGCCGATCGAGAACCGACGATGCAGTCCTCGAAGAATATAAATTTGTGGCTCATCGCGACAAAGCACAAGTATCCTTAAAGGAGGCGATTAGATTATCCACGCAGATTGCACTCGAATATCATCAAATTGTTCATATTAAAACCATCGAGTTGATCGACGATTCTGATAAGGTGACAATGGATGAATTAGCATCACCCATACTTACTGAGATTTTAGGTGATTTGCCCTTGATACAAGCAAAGGTGCATCTGTCAGCCCCATCTAATCGTTTCGATTATTCATTATTCCCGAATGTTATCGCTTTGGACATTAATAAAGTATCCAAAGAAGATAATATTATGCTTGTTGTCGGTATCGGACTATTATCGAGAAATAAAAACCACCAATTAGAAAAAATCCTGTCGAAACTGAAAAACAACGGTTTTGTATTGACACGAGAAAGATCCAAGCTGGAAAATCTTTCAACACTTTCGAAGCAAGGTTTAGATGTGATTCTAGAAAAGAGTATTGGTGAAGAGACTATAGTACTTTTAAAAAAGAAAGAACAAATGGTCAGAAAAACCGAAGTCGTCCATGTTAACAACAATGAGTTCACCTGGCTCGAAAAATTGAATTCATTCATGAATATTGAAAGCGAAACCAATGATATGAGGATAATACTCGTCAGTGGAGAGTTAGAAAGTGGTTTGCTAGGTTTCGTGAACTGTTTAAGAAAGGAACCGGGTGGAGAAATAATCAGAAGTGTATTGATACAAGATACCGAAGCTCCTAAGTTTTCTCTACAAAACTCGTTATATTCGGAACAGCTCCAGCTGGATTTGCCAATCAATGTATTGAAACCGGGAAAAGTATGGGGTTCCTATAGACATCAACCGTTGCCGAGTTTACAGCCAAAGCTTGTTCGTCATGCACATATTCATCAAACGGTATATAAGAAAATATTATGAAACATTTTACATGTACACACATACATTTACATTATTAATATAATTATTTTTAACTGCATAGTTATATAATGTAATTATTTTACATTTTTGTGTATATCTGTGGAAAATAGGTACCTGGTGACTTAAGCTCGCTTCGTTGGATTGAGGGCAGAATACGTCCTGATATCAATCAAAAGAATCTGATCCATGTAGTGTACTCGGCTCTCAACTTTAAAGATGTCATGATTACCACAGGAAAACTCGTTTCAGATACTAGCAAATTATGTGATCGAGTCAACGAGTACCCGATCGGCTATGAATATGCTGGTATCGATACTGCTGGTCGTCGTGTGATGGGTCTTTGTAGTACAAGGTAATCTTCGTTTTTATATTTACAAGCTACACATTGAAAAGTCATTTTATTATACTTTCTTTAAAAAAGATACGGTATTACAAATATGACGTAAAAAAGTATTAAATTTTAACAGATTTTCAAAAGTTGATTAACATATCTATCGTAATATAAAATCTTTTAAAATTTTTTATTATTTCGTTCTGTATAAGCTTTAATTATTAATTTATATTAGTAATCGTTAAGATTAATTTATATAATATCTTCTCTAAAATATACCCTAATGAAAAAAATTATGTCACAATGTTACATGATAAAATCATGTAATTAAAATATGTAAATCACATAACGAGGACTGTTCCAAATCAGTATGTGATTTTTTTAAAATGATGTAATTTGGAAAATCACATATTAGAAATAATTTCATCCATCATATAATTTTATAATTATCGAATTTTAAAGAATTGAATGATAGAAATAGAAGAAAAAAAGGATCATCGTGTGATTTTTCAAATTATGTAATTTTAAAAACTCACGTACTGGTTTGGAACAATCCGTTATGTGATTTACATGTTTTAATTACATGATTTTATCATGCAATTGTGTGACATGATTTTTTTCAGTAGAGTATGTCATGTATGCGTTCTAAGACATCTTACAAGTTGAAGTTTTTATGATCAATATATATTTTCAGAGGTATAACAAACTTCATAAAAATTAAATCTGACAAATTATTTTGGTATGTGCCTGACAATTGGTCATTGGAGGACGCAGCTACTGTGCCATCCGTGTATGCAACATGCTATTTGGCACTTTATCAACGTGGTGATATGAAGAAAGGTAACAAGGTGCTCATTCATTCCGGTACTGGTGGCATCGGCCAGGCAGCGATACATCTAGCTCTTTACGAAGGCTGTGAGGTGTTTACTACTGTAGGAACACCTGAAAAACGCAAATTCATTCGCGAGATATTCCCGTCAATTCCGGATGATCATATTTACAACTCGCATAATACCAATTTCGAGCAGATAATACTTCAAAAAACCAATGGCGAGGGAGTGGATATCATTTTAAATTCATTAGCCAAAGAGAAGTTCCAAGCGTCAGTTCGTTGTCTGGCGACAGGAGGTCGTTTCCTAGAAATCGGCAAGATTGATCTTGTTGCGAACAATCCTTTGGGAATGATGATCTTCTTGAAAGAAGTTAGTTTCTATGGAGTTATGTTTGATAATTTGATTTCTCCTTTGTCTGAATTGAGAGACGAAAAGTTAGAAGAAGAAAAGACGGAGTTGCATAATTTGTTAAACGAGGGTCTAAAAAATGGAGCGATCAAACCTCTTGTTAGAAAAGTTTTTGAAAAGGATGAATTGGAAACGGCCTTCAGATATATGACGACCGGAAAGCACATAGGCAAGGTAAAAAAATTTAACAGGGGTTGCAGTCGATTTGGACGCTTCAGCGCTTTTCAATACTTCTATTCTTATTTTACGTCTAATGAACGATAAAGACAAAATGATGATTATAAGCGCTTAAAATGCGTTCAAATCCGCAGCCAAGATATAATATAATTTCGTCAAATTCTATTAACATTTTGATATAATATAAATATATATAGTCACATAAAAATGTACATAATTATATGTATATATATATATATATATATATATATATAAAATTAAAAGTTAAAGAAAAAAAAGTTAAAGAATAGATGTAATTGAAAAATATTTTAATCAAAATATATAATTAGGAAATATTTTTTTACAAAATGCCAATAGAAATATAACAGAATCTTCTGAAGAATATAACAGTAGATCGATTAAGCAAAAATCAAATACAGAATTTGCTGTTTTAAATGATACACTCTATTCTGCTGGTATCCTATAACCTTGATTTGTATTAAAGAGAATGCAAACTTAATATAAATCTAGTTAATAGTTTATCTGTAATATTCTGCTAATATTTAATTTATCGAAAATATTAATTATACACAATCAAACACTATCTATCATCAACTACCAGGTATTCTATATATTGTTATAGTCACCTAACAATACTTTCAAGTTTTAAAAAGTCATTAAATTTATTGTTAAAGTAAAAATCTGCGAGAAAATTAATTAAACTAAAAGAAAATTAATAAAATCATGTTGTCTTTTATAGATACTTTTGAAAATTTGTGATGAGAAAAAGGTTCTCGAAAAAAAACCTATTCTTGCTGATCCACGATATTATTGCGACAGTAATAAAACCTATCTTATTCTGGGTGGACTGGGTGGTTTCGGATTAGAATTAGCCGATTGGTTGATACTTCGAGGTGCCAAAAATATAGTGTTGACATCAAGAACAGGAATAAAGAATGGTTACCAACGCATGAAAGTTGAGTTATGGAAATCTTATGGCGTGAACGTGCTTATTATCACAGGAGCAGACGCTTCAAATCGTAAGGATTGTGAATTTATACTAAATTCTGCAGAGAAACAGGGTCCAGTGGATGCCATCTTCAATCTTGCCGTGGTGCTGAAGGACTGCATCTACAAGAATCAAACACCGGAATCATTCGAGGAGTCTTTCAGAGCGAAAGCTTGGGCCACGAAGATGCTGGACGAATTATCCAGAAAGTTATGCCCGCAACTTCAGCAGTTCGTAGTTTTCTCCTCGGTTTCTTGCGGGAGAGGAAATCCTGGACAAACAAATTATGGTATGGCTAACTCTATAATGGAGAGAATTTGTGAACGTAGAGCTGCGAACGGTCTGCCGGGACTGGCTATTCAATGGGGCGCGATAGGAGAAGTTGGTCTTGTTGCTGAATGGCATGACAACAACAAGGAACTCGTCATTGGCGGTACTTTGCAGCAAATGATATCTTCCTGTCTTGAAAAGTTGGAGATCTTCTTGTTACAGAATCGTCCAGTGGTATCTAGCATGATGGTAGCGGAGAAGCGTGTAGGTGCTTATGGAGGTGCCGATATTGTAGAGGCCGTGATAAATATAATGAGTATGATTGTTGTTATTTTATGATAGTTTCCTAGAACAAAATCAAAAAGAGAAATCTACAGTTTATATGTATTATGCAGATGAGGATATTAATTTTATTTTTAAATCTGTTTAAGCATATTGATCGAATTAATATTTTATTTTTAGAATAAAAATTACATAGTTTATTATTTATTTATATTATTTCCACCAAACATATGCACATCTTAAAAAATTATAAACTTAACGAAGATTTTTCCAAACAAGATTATTGATATGCTGTGTCATTATTCAAAAATATAGGCACCGATAATCAAATTTAATTATATCTCTTGATATACTCTTGTAGATGTGAAAGATAAGACTGTGGCTCAAAACATATCATTAACCGAACTCGGTATGGATTCAATGATGGGCATAGAGATTAAACAAACACTAGAACGTAAATACGATATCTTCCTCACCGCGCAAGATATTCGCAATCTAAATTTCGCTAAATTAGTGGAGATGCGCGATAAGAATTTGGAACGACAGAAAGCACAGAATCCAGAGATCAATGAACAGACAACCGAACTATCTGGCATACAACTGTTGCTTCAGATTTTGTATAACGTAGATTTGCCTACTGAGACTTGTATGGAATTACAAACTAGGATGGATCCGCGCAAAATAAAAGTGTTCCTCTTGCCGAGTATACAGGGTTGCGGACAAATATTTAATCCACTAGCATCAAAGATCAGACCTTTCGCAACAGTTTTGCAATATGGATTGGTGAATACTATGTCTATATCAGAATACGCCGATCATCTTTTACCAGTACGTATACACGGAAGAATGTAAATGATAAATAAAATGATATTCATTCAATATTTCTTTTGTACGAATTCTTTTTAAAAGATATTTGCCTTTACGCAGACTGATATATGTTTCATTGGAATTTTCAGTATGTCTTGCCGAAAGCGGAGGAGCAAAGAGGTTTTGCCATAGTCGGATATTCGTATGGTTCGTTAATTGCTCTCGAATTAGTGAAACGACTGGAAAAACATGGTTTAAGCGGTCGACTAGTATTGATTGACGGTGCTCCTGAGCTATTGAAAACGATGTTAGAGCAATTTCTTCCAGCTATTACAGAAGAAGAACTTCAAAATAATGTCTTGCTTTCTATTATGGATACTGTACAATCAGCTTCAAGCGGAAAGGTAGATTTTACTAAAGATTACTAAAATACTATTTTATCATCATGATCTTGTTATCAATATCCCATTTATTTTTCTTTTGCAGCTACTTTTAGATCTTGAGAAATGTACAACCTGGGAAGAAAAATTAAATGTTTTCTTCTCGCACGTTCCTGACAAAATATCGCTTACCAAAACTCAGAAAAAATTGTATACAAATATTTATATGCACATTCTCGCTTTCCGAAAGTACGACTGGTCATCCTTGGGATGGATACGATCGCCTATAACACTTTTGAGACCCAAGAAATCATCTGTCGATATGATCGAAGAAGATTATGGCTTACACAAGGTAATATGTCTCTGTATATTTTTTACGAACATTTGGTTTTAATTTCTCATAATCGATGTCTAATAACAGGAATAAAACTTTTCAGATCACGCACGACAAGGTGAATGTATATTATGTTGAAGGCAACCATGTAACGATGTTGGATAACGACAAGGTCATAGCTGCGATTAATGGAGAATCGTTGCAGGATCCTAAAGAATTCAGGAAACTTTTAACAGAAGATAGACCATTCGAAGAAACAGAACGTACAAGAGTCTGAATTACAGATTAAAAGTCTGTAACGTATTTAACTTAAAAGAAAAAAAATTTGCTAAGTTTAAGGTGTAAATATAATTTGGATTTGCCAATATTCGAATATTCGGATATTAATTCGAATTTTCGATTATTGGCAAATCCAAGAATAATCGAATTAACTATTACTCAAATTTGGAATTATTTTAATCCTTGATTTAAAGTATCCACAGCTGATTCTATACAAATTTTAAAATTAATTTAGATTTTTTCCTTCCTCCCTCATTTTAAGAAATAATAGAAAAGATCCTTTCCCTTCCTCCCTCATTTTAAGAAATAGAAAACTAATTGCAAAATTAGATAATTTCGGATTAACGGATATCGCGCCATCTTTGACTTTGACATATATTCAAGGTCATAATCCTTTCACAAGACTGGACCTCCCTTTGCATGGAAAATCATATGCTCAGCATACAATATATAGAAATAAGACAATTTTTAAATTTTATTTATTATAACCAAAAGAAGTTATTTTTTAATTTAAGCTTGCAATAAAAAAATATTTAATTATGTTTACTTTTCTTATTTTTTTCGTTAAAATTTTTATATTAAAAATTTTTAATATATATTTATTTTCATTAGGTTTATAAACATACATAATGTACAAAAGAATCTTTATATGTGTGCGTACGTGTAAAGTTACATAAAATTTCAATTTTGGCTTATTGTGTTTTGCATTTAATTTTCTATTATATTTATTATATAGATTATATAGATTATATAGAATTTATTATATATAGATTATAGATTATATAGAATATTTTATAGATTAAATTCAAATTTTTAAATGTAATTCTGTGGATATTAAAATTTAGAATATATAACTCATTCAAACATCCAGATTTGAATAAAAATAGATAATAATTAGTTTGGATAATTCGGATGTTATATTTATCGTATATTTATCCTAATTTTTGTTTATTAATCCTAATTTGGATATATTTAAAATTGGCAAATATCTGTAGGTGATATAATTTTTTAATTTGCAGATTAAAATCACTGTTACAAAGTTGACACACAAAATTAAATTTAAAAAAATAAAAACTTTATATAAAATTTACTAATGTAATAGTCTCTTCAATTAATTCCTGGAATTTCTAATTTTGAATCTTTTCTTTTCTCTCTCGAAAAATACGAAAATCAGGAGACTGTGTTGCTAAATATAACTCATTCAAACATCCAGATTTGAATAAAAATAGATAATAATTAGTTTGGATAATTCGGATGTTATATTTATCGTATATTTATCCTAATTTTTGTTTATTAATCCTAATTTGGATATATTTAAAATTGGCAAATATCTGTAGGCGATATAATTTTTTAATTTGCAGATTAAAATCACTGTTACAAAGTTGACACACAAAATTAAATTTAACAAAATAAAAACTTTATATAAAATTTACTAATATAATAGTCTCTTCAATTAATTCCTGGAATTTCTAATTTTGAATCTTTTCTTTTCTCTCTCAAAAAATACGAAAATCAGGAGACTGTGTTGCTAAATATATTTCTTTAGATATTTTTACTAGTCTAGATAGTTTTACTAATCTATTTTTACTAGTCTAATACTATTATAAATTAACAAAACAAACCAAATCAAATTTTAGCAAAAAAGAATCTGATCCTCATATTTAGAATCTAATATTTAAAATTTAATATATTATATTTAGAATTCATTACTGTTGGCAAAAATTAATCTAAAGTTAATAAACTATACAAATATATTTTCTCAATGAACAATTAATAATTATCAAAAGTAAGGCATTTATCTAGATTTTGTTTATAAAGTTTAAGAAATAAAGTAATTAATAAATGTGAACTTGTGACAACAATTTTCTTATTCTGATATTAGACAAAGGTATTAAAACTCTGATGCAATTTTATTATTATAATCGTAATTTAATGCAAAACTAATACATACATGTATCATTTTATACCAATCATTCATAATAAACGCTCATTACATGTTATCATTTATATTACCTCACTTTATACATAATCATTATTTTTCATTCGCTCAATACTACATGCAAAATACAAACTGAAAAAAATTATTAGTGATATTTAACTAATTTCCTTTATTCTAAGAATCTTTATTCAATCATCGATTTTTCTTTAAATTAAAATTCTTGTTTTGCATTGTTTTCTTATTACTAACATTTGCTGTGTAATAAAAGTTAATGTATGGATATAAAAAACAAAATGCAAAAAGATATTTTTATTTTATGCTTGTCCTATTAGAAAAAAAATCAATAGATTTTCGAAAGAAAATACTCGGATCCAATATACATATTTCTTCATATATTAATAATAATAATTTCTTATAATAATTATAATAATAATTTCTTTCATATATTAATTACATAAATGATATAAATAAGAAATTATAACAAAATAATATACAATAAAGAATACGTATATAATGAAAAAGGTATATGCCGTATTTAAAGCTCCTGAGTAGTTACTACTACAGTCGTATAGAATCGTGATGTCAAAAGCGAGAAATGACATGTTAATTTTATGTGCCATTTGTAAATAAAGACGATTTGGATAAAACAAAATGCTAATATTATTTTAAAACAGTTGTAAAAATGGACGAAAGCTATCTTTATTTCTCTTGATAGTCAGTAAATAATCGTAAATAAAAAGTGTCGTAGATAAAAGACATGTGAAAGTGCTTTTACTCAATACACATACGTAGCGTAGATATTTTCACTTTCACGCATGGTAGCAATAAGAAAGATAAGCTATTCCTATGGATATGCAGTAGCCTAAAAATAGTGGGAAGCTAACAGCCAATCACTTATAATAATAAGAAAGGTAAGCTATTGCGTATAATGGCGAAAAAAAAGTGAGAGACACAAAATGACAACCAATCTTTGGACCTCAATCACTTAATTTCTGATCACCATTATGTGCGTTTGAAATTTGTGAGCTCTGTTGGAGTCCAAAGATTGGTTGTCATTTTGTGTCTCTCACTCTTTTTTCGCCATTATACGCAATAGTTTATCTTTCTTATTCCACCATGCTTTCATGTGCCTTTATCACTTTTTACGATCATTTACTGACTGTCTGGAGAGAGATAAACATAGTTTTCGTCCATTTTTACATATTATTATTTTAAAGCGATATCATCATTTTGTTTTATCCAAATAGTCTTTATTTACAAATGGTATGTAATAAAAATTGCCATGTCATTTTTGACGTCACAATTCAATATGATTGTGGTGATTATTCAGGAATCTTAAATAGCGAAATTATAATAAGACATATTAAAATGATGTGAAATTCATGATTATGAAAATAATATATTAGAGATGTGTTTCAAACTCACTCAGATGCATCACTCAAATGATTATTATACAGTAGGAGAAACCGCAAAACACATTTTATCCCTTATCCTACTCTAGTTTACATTTTGCAGATTATTGAAATCTTTTTTCAATTTAAAATACAATATTTATACTTTTTCGTTTTCAACATATTTGGAGATAAAATATGCAGTACTAACCAAAGAATCTCATAACTCCATTGGCTCGAATGGTGATCTGGCACTGGATAATATGTTATTTAGATCGGGAATAGTAACATTATTGTTGTTATTATTGTCGTCGGATGTATTTGGGATTGGCGTTGGAGTATTTCTCGTTGGTAGGATACGAAGATGTCTATTTGGTGGTTCCCAAAGAACCAGAGCCATAGAAGGCCTCTCTCTATAAGAGAAAAAAATAAACAAGGCTTAAAAAACAGTACATTTTTTCTTTTCTTCTCTCTCTCTCTCTCTCTCTCTCTCTCTCTCTCTCTCATTCATTCATTCATTCTTTTTCAAAAAGCATTGTATTTTTATATGTCATATTTTTAAATCATATATAACCAGTGTATACTTACAATTTAGATATAAGAGTCGATGGCAAAATAGGTTCCTCTTGCATTCGCTTGAGTTCCTCTGAAAGGACCAATCTTGGATGTAGATCGCTTGTTTGTTCTGTATTTAATGCATTCGTTGCATCGACATCCAAATCCATATCTAATGGCTTATAACAGGAAGATGACGTATGAACAGTAGAAGTTGATGGCGCCGGATTCTCGGATTCATAATTAGAACTAATGTGCAGATCTTTAAAATGTGCAGTTATTTTTTCTTCTGTTATAAACTGCTTTGTTTGACGCCTATTTGAATAACATGTTATAAAAATTTTGTCACATAATTAATCAGTAGACGACATATATAAAGCACATTATACTCACGTATCTACAACATCTGGTGCTTCTAATTTTCTTTTCTGATGAAGTATTGGTCCAGAGCTGGTATCTCCAGTAAATCTAACCAATTCTGATTGATGTAACGCTGATGGTACACTCCAGGGAATAGTTATTGGTGGTACTTGTGGTGTTTGCATCCATGATCCAATCTGCTGTAGATTCTGTTGCTGCTGTAGGTTCTGTTGGTTCATCATCTGTTGTAAGATGGATTGTGGTGTATATAAGTGCGCTCCACCCATAGTATTCTGAAAAATAAACATATAAATAAAAAAAGATATACAGAATAATATAGAATTTTTTTAGAATATCATATATAGCAAATTTAGATATTTACATGTTTTATTTTAAGATTGCAATCTTTTTCAAAGATACAAAGATGTCAAAAGTAACAGTTCTAATTTGGATTACTCTGCATTGATGCGTATTAAAATTACTATATATGAAATTAGTTAATAATAAAAATTTAATAAATACTCTATCAAAAAATTTAAAATATAATAATACCCTCACATACACACACACAATATTTTATATATATATATAAAATACCCTATCATATTTTATAATATAAGTAATATTTTAGACAATCAAATTAAATCAATAAAATGATTTTTTTTAGCCGACACAGAACAGTAATGTATAAATAATTTCATTTTTTCTATTATGTTTTTAATGGAACAAAATACTCATTCCTATTATGTTTTTATGCACATACATTTTTATATGAAGTATCTTTAGTAATATTAGAATAGTCAGTATATATTTGTTAAAATAAATTATAAAATCAGTATATTACTGTCATCTCAAATTTGCCAAAATGAACTGAAGTCAATGAAATATATTATGTCATAAAGCGGCATCTACAATAAAATTTAGAGCGTAAAATTTAAGTTTTAAACTCTAAGCCATAAGAAATTGGCCAATTACAGTCGAATATAAGAAGAATAATTAGTTATGATTGGTCAATTTCTTATGGCTTAAAACTTAAAACTTAAGTTTTACGTCTTAAAATCATTGTAGACTCTGCTGAAGATAAGACTTTGGATCTGTTTTTTTTTTGGAGCTGAGATACTTTTAGAATTTAAAGTGAGATGGGTGTATGTTTAATATTTGGCGAAAGCAAGAAAGAGAATTCTAGTGGAGTCTACTATGTGCATAAGATTAAAAAACAAATTATATTTCCAAATCAAGTAGTATAGTAAAGAGTATAAACATGCATTGTATAAAATTTACAGAATTATCAGATTTAATGATTAAAAATATTAATAATTAATAATTATTTACTCTTTAATCAAGTATTCTTTCACTTACTGTCATTTGAAATGTATTCGGCTGTGCGCGTTTAGAAAAGAATTTCGTGGATTCAGGCTATCCCTCGGCCACCTGCAGAAATGTTATATGTGTATATGTATGAATGGTATGTGCGGTGTGTGTGTGTGTGACTGGTGTGTGTGTGTGTGTGTGTGTGTGTGTGTGTGTGCGTGTGTGTGTGTGTGCGTGACGTCTGTTCTTTATTTATAGAACTCCAAGGTAAATAAACATTATGTTAAATGATTATACAATAAATCCTTATTGGTTAGACGCTAACCTATACGTCTCAGATCACAGGCGAGCGTCGCATCAATCACAATGTTGATCAGTGTGTCGTACTCATAGTACGTCAGTATTATTATTTACTAAATTTAACCCGTTTCTTGTCTCTATAATCGCCACGTCATGAACTACGACAATTAAAAACTCTGAAATTCGCGTTTCTGAACGTTTCACAAACTTCACCATCGATCTATTTCCCCCGATATCCCCGGTCATCATCTCATATCGTAATATTTATAGTGTTTATACAGCCGAATATGGCTGCATTCGGGGAAACGCTCTATTCGCGGAGACCACTGACTTGAAGATAGCAGACAAATTGAATATTTCTAATTTATTTATGTTTATAATTTGAGAATCGTTTGGGAAAATTTACGAAAAACATTTAAATATTTGGGTAATAGCACCGACGAGATACTATTAAAGATGGTTGAATATGGAAAGTTGCGTACCTATTAAAATTTAAGATTAAAGAAACTATATATAATAATAATAATTTCATGATTATTAGTTTCATAGAATGCACATGTTTACGTATATTAAAAATTTAATAATACTCGATTTTCATTTAAAACTGCGATTTAATGTTATCATCCGAGTTTGATTATCAATAAAGATCATAACTGCAGAGAAAAATTGTAATTTTTCAGCAATATACAATATAAGTAAGATATTCATTGAAAATATGCATGTTTATTTGTACAGCATTTATGTAATAAAAAATCACGAATTTAATAATTCATCATCGAAGTATTTATGTTAGTATAATCATAAATTTTTATTAATTTCAGTAACATCATCGTTCTTTATTTACTCCTGGACCTTATTGGATGCGTTCGGAAATTCTACTCCGAGTAGAAATGTTACCAACCGCCGTCCGAAAATTGACTCGAGCCTTGCAAAATTAACATACATTTGCGTTCGGAAATATTGGTTCGGAAATAAACATCTACTTGCAAAATTTGCAAATAGATCTAAGAGAATGATTAGCGATCCGCTAATCCGCGATACGCGCGATACGCTCTATAGGATTGCACCGTGACGGTGTCGAAAACTAGGGAAATGTTATAGTATATGTAACGCATGCTATAGCGTTTCCCTAGTTTTTCGTACACGATACTTTTTGAGAATAGGGGCCCAGAGCAAGCAACATTGAGAATTTACCCCTCTACTTTTGCTCTACCAATTGAGTCGCAGCACAGATTTTTGTATAACGCATAATGGATAGTGCATAAGGGAATCAATCACTTGAAATTCTTCTTTTCCATGGAATGGGAGAAAAGAAAAGATTCTGATTAGTTGATTCGCTTATGCACTATGCGTTATGCGTTATACAAAAGTTTGTGTTGTGTCTTAAGGGCTGCCGCACAAAATTCCACAACAGTGACTGTAAAAGTGCATTCACATGTAAGCGTCAAGTGTTAAGCAGCGGAAGCAACAACCAACAAATTCGCGTTTTAGAACAGAGAATAAGAATTTCAACCTATCAAAAATCGTGCATCTGTGCATAGTTTCTGATAAGTTCCCTGTCCCTTTTATTGTGCAGAGCCCCTTAAGATTACTATTCAGAATTTTCGCGCGCAACATCAATGGCTGAAGCAAAAGTAGAGGGAGTAGATTCTCGATCATCTCGTTCATTTTCGAGCATTCTCGATCATTCTCTGTGTCGAGGACCAAATGTGCATCTTTGGTATCTCTGCATTCTCTACTCCAGTATAGTCTAGGACAGTACTATCCAGTACGCTAGTTACTCTGGTTGTTTGGTACGTGCTATATAAGAATCTGTGGCTGCAACAAGAGATAAACTTTTTTATTTAACGGAATTATAATTACGTAACTTTTTTCATCAATTTTTTCTCAAAACATCAGATTAGGTAAGTGAAAAATTGTCACATAATTGACAAATCAGCATCACAATTTAATTTTTTTAAGTGATAATTCATCTAATCTCTAAAATACCACGTGGTACAATATGTTATTTTAATCGAGGATTTCCTTCATAAAAAGAATTTCAATCTATCAAAAATCGTGCATCTGTGTATATAGTTTCTGATAGGTTCCCTGTCCCTTTTATTGTGTAGAGCCCCTTAAGGTTACTATTCAGAATTTTCGCGCGCAACATCAATGGCTGAAGCAAAAGTAGAGGGGGTAGATTCTCGATCATCTCGTTCATTTTCGAGCATTCTCGATCATTCTCTGTGTCGAGGACCAAATGTGCATCTTTGGTATCTCTGCATTCTCTACTCCAGTATAGTCTAGGACAGTACTATCCAGTACGCTAGTTACTCTGGTTGTTGGTACGTGCTATATAAGAATCTGTGGCTGCAACAAGAGATAAAATTTTTTATTTTACGGAATTATAGTTACGTAACTTTTTTCATCAATTTTTTCTTAAACTTTTTTCAGATTAGGTAAGTGAAAAATTGTCACATAATTGACAAATCAGCATCACAACTTAATTTTTTTAAGCGATAATTCATCTAACCTCTAAAACACCACGTGGTACAATATGTTATTTTGATCGAGGATTTCCTTGATAAAAATTTTTCTCATAATTTTTATATGATTGGAACATTTTTCAGAAATACTCAGAAATATTCGGAAAGTTTACATCTTCTCTCAGAACTTCTCATATAAGTGAATTCTGGAATATTCTGAAATTTCTCATTCCATAATTTTTAAAAAGTATTTTTTAATTTTTTAGATTTTTTAAATTTTTGTAATATTTTATCAGAAATTATACTTACAAAAAATCTTAAAAATCTTAAAAATCTATTTTATAATTATATGAAAAATTCTTAGAAAAGATGTAGAATTGTTCCAATTCATATAAAAGATATGAGAAAATTATAAAATTATAGAGGAATTCTGAAAAATTATATAGAAATTCTAAAAAATTATATGAAAAATTCTGAAAAAAATTTTCACCATGGTTGTCAAGCTATTTTCGCATATATAACGTTTTGTTTGTTATCACGAGCTTTTTTTATGATTTTGATTAAGTTAACACAATAGATTTTTTAAATACAATGAAATATACATATATAAATATAAATTTTGTATCGAGTTCTGTGTATCTTTTAACAAAAAATGTTCGTTAAAAGAAATAAAATTGTTTATTTTATTTGAAAGCTAAATTGGAAATGTAACTTTTTTTTATTGTTAAGCTGTACTAATAATTATTCTTTCTTTCTTTTTATATGGCAGAAATTTCATAAAAGATTAATTGGAGGTATTTAAAAAGAAGAAAAAGAACTAATACGTACAATGAAGAATCTGGATCAAGAACACTTTACTTGTTGGACGTGCAAAGTAAAGTTTACAGATTTGGCAATGTTTAAACATCATTATCGTACTGAATGGCATAGATATAATATGAGTACAATAGTAAATGGATTGCCTTCGATCACTCTTGAAGACTTTGAGAAGAAAGAAGCGATGCATCATGAAAATAACGCAAACCAGATTAAGAAAAAACAGATTTGTGAAATCTGCCGAAAGAAGTTCAATAATCAGAAACAGTACGAGAATCACTTGGCCTCGAAAACTCACAAAAAGAAGTTGGAGCAAAAAGAAGATACAACTGTAGCTTATAGCAAAAAGTCGTCAAGCATACAAGATTCATCCAATAAGAATACGGATGATATTGAAACAGATTCAGATGTAGAATCCTTGGATTCGGACGAGTGGTTTGAAGACTTAAAGTATCAAATTATTTATGATAATTGTTTATTCTGTGATTATCATAATAAATCCATAGAGTGCATTATGATACATATGGAGAAGAAACATTCATTTTTCGTACCTGATCTTGAATACTGCGTGGATCTAGGTGGCCTGTTAAAATACTTAGAATCTAAGATATATGTTGAATTTAAATGTATTTGGTGCAATGATTCAGGTAAATAAATCTTTTTTTTTGTTAATTAATTATTTTCTATATTATTTATATATTTGATTGAAATAAAAGAATTAAAAATGTGAATTGAACAAAAAGAATATTATACAATTATAAAAAATTTAATCAAATAAAAATTTATATATTTTACAGGAAGAAAAATGCGAAGCGCACAAGCTGTAAAGATGCATATGATCGACAAGGGTCACTGTAAAATGTTGTTCGAAGAAGAGACGATGTACGAGTATTCATCTTTTTATAATTACTTATTCAGCTACCCAGATGCCGAAAATGCTGATCCAGATGAAGAAGTGTCTGATCTAGAGGTTTTAAACGACGAGGGTTACATGATGAAATTACCATCTGGCAAGTCAATCGTTCACCGTGATTTGGCGCTTTACTATAAACAGAATGTACCTGTGGGAATCACAGCGATAATAAAAGACTCAGATTATTGTCGACGCAAGCGGATACATAAGCAAATATCGTTTGGATCTGAGGAAAGAAAAATTGAAATCGCCCGAATTACAGCACGAGACATTCAAAGCTTCCAGCGAGTCCAAGCCAAGTACTTAATGCAATTGCAAGTCAAACAAAATAACCTGCAGAAACATTTTAGACAACAAACGAACTTTTAACTATATTTAATGACTAAATATAATTAGATATGCATAATTTTTAGAGAGTTGTAAGTTATAAAAAATAAAATATGTATTTAATAAATAATAATATAAAGTTGATTATTCCTGCATCATTACACATTTTTATTATCACATTATTTATAAGTACAACAAAAAACGCAACTTAAACATAATAACTTAATTATTCATCTAAATGGATTTTAGTCTAATTTTAATCATTTAATTCTAACATAAAATCAGATTCAAACTTTAGACACGCTATAACTTCGCGTCCTTTCAATTGCTAAGAAATCGAAATTTATTATTTTTAAAGGATACATCACGTAATACAAATTATTATAAATCGCTTTATAATTCGCATTTTACGGATGTTCTTACAAAATAACTCGTGTATACTTTATAAATACACTTTCGTAACACGTTTCACCGACAAAAATATCTTCTATTTTTTTCTCGAATAATTTTTTTTTAAATTTATGTGGACCCGTTATATCTAGAGTAACATCTCCATATTACGATCGAGAAATCGCCGCTTTCGATAGAACGTAACAAATATATATATAAGTTAGAAAAAGATCTTATACATCATCGCATTTCGCTGATGTTCATATGAGAAAGAAAGAGGGGAGAAAAATGATATTTGAACGTTCACTTCATGACTATGTTTCACGGTAACTTCAGCGAATCACGAAATGTAAAGACATTTAATAGTATTTGGTACTTTGATATTTTATGACTTTCTTTTTGTTTTTTTCTAAGAATTTTTAGAATTCATCAGATCAATATTTGTTGTAATTCATGCTTTCCTTTTAATCTTCAGATATCTTCTCTGAATTCCTATTACATACATGCATATATAGATACTCCACTTCTTTTTTAAAATTAATTATGAAAAATATATATATGTATATGATCAAAAATATAATATTACTAATAATAGAAATGATAATATTAAAATGTTTTGTTTTCTTAGAAAATGTTCCAAAATTACTTGTTCCAAAATTGTTGTAGTATAACGGGATTTTTAGAAAGTAGATTCTTATACATATATATTTTATCGTTCAATTAGATTTGATCATTAGTATTTACGTTTGTTTTAAATCTTTATGATTTTTAACATATATAAGAATTAAATGATATATACGATTTTACATTTTGTATTATATCTTTTTTTGCTATAATAGATTTGACTTTTAGAGTCGTGTTGACTTCCGTGCAGAACAGAAATAAAAGATCCGAATGTGAGACGTCTATCAAACGTCTAAATGGACGTCTAAACATTTGATAGACTTTATACCTGATTCACTGTATTAAATTATTCAATTTCATTAAATCATTGTTCTTCGCTTTCGTTTCTCTTAACAACGAACATTCTTTCTTCAAAACACACAGGGGCAGTAATACCGGATACCATTCGGATGCGTTTCGACACGTATTACGTGAAACGCATAATACATACTTTTCTCTTTTGTTTTTAATAAATATTCTATGAGAAGATGTCACGTCATTCGTGACATCGAGACATACATTAAGTGCTGTTATTGTCACGACACGACGATGATACATATATCTTTTATCTACTTTACGCTTTACGGTTTCGTGTGTGTTGACGGTTTAATTTAATTATAAGCTCTCCAAGCGAGCGGACTTTCTCATTTTTTATCTTCAATTTAATAACTTCACCATCAGTTTTAACGCCTGATGGGGCGGCGCCGGTCTGATAGACTTGTCCAATTCCGTGTACAGGATTTCTGCTTCCACCTGGTAGCCGTGCTTCAGATAGACTTTCAGTGAGAATGCACTGGTTGCATCGGCTTTACACACCTGTGGTGATATGCTGTATCAGATTTGTTTTTCATTCTTCTTTTATTAAATTTTATTTTGAATAAAATTAAAAGATCTCATTGAAGGCCTTTTGGAAAATAAGTGGATTGAAACAAGAAGTCCCTTTGATAGATAAAAATGATTTTAAGAACTGTGTAACTCGTTATCAATTTTATTTGATTTTTACGATAAGCCTTTTTTCCTTGTAATCAGCTTAATAATATAGATAAACAATCTGATGAATAAATCCATTTACTCACTTTTCATTTTTCTAACTTGTAAATATTGAGAGATAAGAAACAGAAATAATAGTTAACATTGTCGTTAATTGATTTTATGGTAGATATTATCTACGTATCAATTACTTTCCTAGAATTAAATAGTTAAGATACTTCTAGGACTGACGTCATTTGATAAAGTAATGAATAATTTGACTATTAAATTTTGAAAGTAAAAAATAAAAATAATTACTGATAAATTAATACATATAATATTCATTTATATTGATATATATATTATCTACTGTATCATTTATTCATATTATTTATTAGTTCATATTAATTTATTTATCATGTTAATCTGATCCTTTACAAGAGAATGTACATATGAAAGTGCAAAAAATATCTTTTAAGAAAAATAATGTGCGAACGATAAATTGTAATTATACCTTGTGAAGAAGTAAACAAAAATTATCCCATGCATGTTAAGAAGAAAAGCATGCTGAAACAAAAGGAAAGTGTGTGCTGTGTATGCAGTGATCACGCCAACGCAACAATTTTAAATTAATGAAATAAAAAAAAATGCGAAACCTGTTTATAACACGTAAAATCAATAAAATTTATATATATATATTATTGTCACTTTGACATTTTTTTTGAATTTATAATGTTACATAAAATTTTTACATTCATTTTATGTGTCTACAAGAAATCGGGAAAGAATTAATTTTTATTAGAAACATTTCATATATAAATAGGTAAATAAATTCATATAAATTAAAATAAAAAATTAAAAAATAAATTAATTTCGATTTTGATCAAGATAAAATGAAAAAAGACAAATTTAAATGAACATATAATTATAGATATAAAAAATAAATTAAGATATAAATATATTACAAATAAGTTAAAATCCAGTTTAATCTACCTTAAACCCGGCATTTTTGGCGACTTTTTCACTATCATCCATAAGAATACTGGCCAAACCTTTACCGCGATAATTTGCATCAACGCTGAGGATTCGACACTCGAACAGCTCATCCACATCATACTTGGCGAACAAATCGACCTTATCATTCACTTTGTAGAGTAATTTCATGATCATCTTAAACTTTTCATCATCTAACTCATCGAAACGCCGCTCTTCTTCCTCGCGTTCACCTTTCTTCAGAATACCGTTTAGTGCCATTCCCGCTATCTGATGAAAACCAATTATAGTAATATTTATTATCTTAAAATTAGCAGACATTAAAACTTTCCAAAATAAAAAAATAAACAAAACTCAACTTTATTATGATTAATTGGTTATAATGATAAAAGATTTTATCATTATAAAGAAGCTATAGTTATGAGAATAAATAAAGTAATTAATTTTAAACATATGAAATTAATTTAAAAATTCCTTCGGTTTCTTATTTTGCAAATAAATAATTTCTAAATAATTAAAAATAAATCCGAATAAATTATGGTTTTTTAAATTTTTATATGAGAAAAAGTCTGTTTTACAAATAAAAAAATCTTTCTCCATTAATATATCTTTGTTAAAAATTACCAAAATATAAATTTAAAAAGAGAGTTTTAAAATTTGAAATCTCTATTTTCGAATGGTTAATTTTTTTGAATTTATGTGAGTTTTGTAATTTTTACATAAAGAAAACTACGAGTTGAAAAAAATGAAAAATTTTCTTTTCACTTTGTAGATCTGTAGCGTACTCTCAAAAAATTGGAGCGAATTTTCGACTATCTATCGTAAAAGCTTGAAGTTTTTTTCTATACAAAATCATTTTTTAAAAATTCCTATGATTTTTTGTTTTTTAATTATTCGCAGATTAAGTAAAAAAGAACATTCTGACTTTATTGCTCGTAACTCCATTAAAAATCATCGTATCGCAATTAAAAATAGATTCTTAAAGCTGAAACGTTGTTCTATCAAGTGGTAACATTTTTTTTTTAAATAGAATATATGGGTTGGTAAAAATCTTTTTATTAATTTGTAAAGGGATTTTTTCTCTAACCCATTATAAAGAAAATAGTGAACATTAAAGTATTAATAAAAAATTTATTATCTCTTTATTACTTTTAATCTTGTTGTTCTGTTCGGGTCTATTTGATCCGAATATTTATTTTCCCATTATATTTTTATATGATGATCGTAAGCATTCCAGCATTATATATATATATATATATATATATATATATATATATATATATATATATGATGTTTTTAAGTTAATATGACCAGATGGAAAGATATCCATATTGTTAATTCCAACATTCCGTTCACTTCATTAGAGAAGCACACTAATGAAATGAACGGCAAGATACATGCAACGTTGATATTAACAATGGATCACGACACGGTGATAATCCTTTGGCATCTCTGAAAAAAATCACTGTGAAAGCCTTAAAAGATATTCATTTATCTAATTTCAGTATCTAATATTTATTAATTAAAATTTAATAATATTTTATGATATAAAAGAACATTATTAAGTGAAAATTAGTGTTACAGACCAATGTTTGGCAATGAACACGGGAAAAAATATTTTATATAATTATAAAAAATTGACGTATTTTATATACAATTATGTAAAATATGTCCATATATATATATATATTAGGTGTTGGAATTAATTCGTAGCGTTTTTTAATGAAAGAATGTTATTTATTTCACATGAGCATTAAAAAATACATTAATGAAAGTACTTCCCATCACTTGTAAAACGCTACGAATTAATTCCAACACCTAATATATACATATAACATTTTTTTTCTCGGGAATTTAGTTATCTTCAGGAATATTATCTCAAATACTTTGAGAATTTTTATTATTCTTTATTAATTATTTATATTATTATGTTATTTATATTATATGTTATTGTATTATAGATTGATAATATACAATTTCACTATAATTGATTATTTTATTCTTATGAGTTATATTCAGAGAAGTGCACAATCTATTGATTGTAAGATAAGTCTCTTATGTCCAATGAAAGAAAAATGTTCGGTATTTGTGACTATAATTGTAAAATAATTTTTCTTTCTTATATGCGTATGAATTGCTGCAAGTTATGCCTATTTATATATAAAACAAATATTTTTATAGTAATTATAAAAAATACATTTGTAAGTCACTTGTATTTAATTTATTTCTGCCAATATCATACCAATTAATCATAAAAAATTTTTTTACTTAATTTTTTAATAGATATATTTATATTTTTTATTAATTATCTTTAAATTTTTACTAAATGTTTATAATAATCTATTTTGTTCTTATTCCTGCAAATGCATAAAATCAGTAACAATAAATCAGATCATATTGACTTTAGTACAAAAAATTTAAATAGAACAACAAGATTAATTATAAATAAATCATTAAGAATATATAAAAAATATTAGACTATTAAGACTTCTGTAAGTAATAACGATATATCAAATAAAAACAAAAAGAATTGAAACAAGTTAATTTTTATTATTTCTAAAAATAAATAATGAAGCAACTGAGTAAGAAATGTTACATATATATATTTTGTGATGTGAGAGATCTCGCTCACCGCTCCCTTCTTATCCACTAGCATCCTGGAGTAACCCTGCTTCAAGGTGAGAAGGCAGTGTCGCTCAAGTGCGCTCTGAGATTCCCCCCTCGCGCAAAGCCCTATAGCGTTATTAAGCGGCTCATCGGCGAAAAAGTTCCATCTCAGATGGTGGATTGCCTCATCATAGCGATTCTCCGGCACATCCACGATCGTGAAACAATCCTCGCTAGAAGACGACGACATGTTTTGGGTGGACGAATTTTCCGCCGCGCACTGAAAGCAATTTCCACACGCGCATCTCCTCTTAGTGAAGAAGGGTGGTCACCACCACTCGTATGAGAAATCTACCTCCTGTCTATCCCTTCCACCCCTGTAATATTGATCGACCTAGTTCACTGACGAGTACACTAGGTCAGTTGTACACGCCAATTGTGCCATGTTAATTGAGAAATCAATTCATTTAAAGAGATTAATCAAAGTTAAATTAAAATAATCTGATTAATCTAATACATAATTTGCAAAACAAAATCATCAGTTTGTATTTTAGTCAATTTTTTTAAAGTATTACCATTATTTGCCACGTCGCAATTATGTAAATGTAAAAATTATTATAATGGATGTAATTATAGCGATCAATGACTCGATATTTTCTTCTATTTAAAATATCTCGTTCATATTCTTATAGAAATTTGAAAAAAACAGAGTAAGAACGATCAAGTAAACCATAGTGATAATTGGTAAAAAATTGTAGAAAAATACATATATACATATTTATTATATTTATAATTGTTACTATATTATCGGATCGTACAATTATCTCGCACCATAAAAGCTGAAAATGATGATGGAATGATTTGTGTATATAGAATTAAAATACTCAAAATATTTAAAAAAAAAATAATAGTGTTACTATTGCATACTACATGATCTACATGATATATAATTATTCATTTATACAAATTGTTGCCCAACAAATACTGTAAAATGTATTTTTCAAAAGATACACTAAAATAGTAACAATGATTTTTTTAAGCGGAAAAGAGATTTCCAACGACATTCTCTAAAATGTATAAACGAGACTGTCGTAACGCCGACATAAATTTATGTTCTTTCTATTTAGATATATTTAGATATAACACCTTAATATTTATAATAATATTATTTACAGTATTTAAAACAGCACATCATCGTCGCTTTCGTCGAGCAAATTTGTAGCATCTAAATCGTGTCCGGCTGCAATTAATAGTGCTCTTTCTGCTTCAACCTAAGCAGAAGAAAATTTAGATAATATACAAATTAATATTATAAAATTATTAATTAGTAAAATATGAATAATCTTCTTAGAAATGTGTTCCTAAAAATTCTGTTAATCAATAAAAACAAAAATATTAGTAAAATTAAATATTATTATAAATATATAATAATAAAATATTAGTAGAATAAGATCTAATCGTACCTTTGCTTTGGCAATCTTCTTCTTGTCCTGAATCTTCTTCAACCGATAGAATTCTTCTCTTTCAAGCTCGTCAAGCTCTGAAATAATATAAGCTAACGTTCTCTCAATTCGTGGGATAATTACGTGCTCGATTGCATTGACACGTCGATTCGTGATCTTAATAACTTCATCCAAAGTAACAAAACTTGTTTGTAGCGACGCCAACTCTACGAGCAATTTCACTGCTCGCTGATAGTTTTTCTTCAGTTTGGCCAATTGCTGACCACCTCTGGCCAGACCTGCTAATTCGTAAGTATCTGTCCCATCCTGATAGGACTCAAATATAGGTAGATTTACACCGGCGACATTGTCTTTCTTAGAACGGATCTTAATCTGTGCTTTCGTCACGTTTTGCAATACCACCTGATTGAAGTCTCCTGTAGCAAATTTTGCTTCGGCCAATGAAAAGGCCGCCTCTTTCATTACTTCACCCATCAAAGTTTTGGTCTAAAAATAAGAAAAGAATGATACATGATTTAAATATACATGATATACATACATAAATAAATAATAATATGTATAAAATTAAGTATAGTCCAACTAAAACTAAATAACAGAATATGAAACATAATAGTGTACAATAAATAGTGTATAATAAAGATATAAAATTAACAATAAAAAATTAATCATACTTCTATGATTTTTCCCAATATCATTCTGAAACGCATTTGCAGTGCATCTGCCTTCTTTTTCAGCAATCCATGTCCTTTTTGTGCTCCTTGTAAGCGAGACTTCATCAACATTTGGGCCCTAAATATACATACAGATTTAATAATGTGTACAGTTTACAATAAATACTTAATATTAATAAAACACTATAAATTCCTAAAACATACTAGTATTTTCAGTTTTCAATCGTTAAAATATACTATCCTTTTGTACTTAAAATATATTATTATTATTTATAAATTTTGAATTATGTTATCAAATATACAAATTCATAAATTACGTACATTTATCACACAAGATATTTTTGCAAAATAGGAAAATGTAGAAAATAATTTCATCCTTAAATGAATAATTTTGACGAATATCTCTTAAAAAGATAATAAACTGTGCAATAAACATTTGGAGATTAATATTTTTTCCGTATAGAACACATTTTAGCAAAATAAAAGAGAATTAGAATATTTAAATACAAATTCACATTCTTTTAACAGTTGAATGCTGGAGTTACACCCAGTGCTGAGGTATGTTTTAAGACGGAATTCTATTCAAGGATAAATAATGACATATAATATATAAGTGAAATCATCGAGATTTTGCAATTATTAGTTTGTTAAAGTAAGAAACTTACCCCCGAGAGGGGAAAATTGGTAGTTTGTCTTTGCCCGACATTGTCGACCACTGTGCATCAGCAGACAGGAATGGAATTGATCAGCTGACACGAGAGACCGGAAATTTAGTGATTACGTTTCCAATGGCGCGTGATTTTAAAAATGTATGTGTACACATATGTGCATGGTTAAAAATTAAAGCAATTAAAAACAAATAAAAATTAAGTAATATAACAAATAATGCGAAATATAAACTTAAAAAATATATTATTTACTTAATCTATTTATTTATAGTTAATTTAATGTGTATAATTTATAATTTATATTTTCTTATATAATTTTGTTTAATTTATATATTAGGTGTTGGAATTAATTCGTAGCGTTTTTAATGAAAGAATGTTATTTATTTCACATGAGCATTAAAAAATACATTAATGAAAGTACTTCCCATCACTTGTAAAACGCTACGAATTAATTCCAACACCTAATATATATATATATATATATATATGCACATACATATAATATATACATATATATATATATATATATATATATATACATATAATTATTGTTATATATTAATATATAAATTTTAATCTAATATTCATATCCTGATATAAAATATAAAATCATATAAAATCATAAATGTAATTAGAACTGAAAGTAATTATATAAGAAGTAAATATATAAGATGATACTCAAATATGGGACATAAATCTTGTATTTTTGTCAAAATAAATACTTTAATACTCTTATGTACAAAAAATTACAATGTAGTTTAGTATAATACAATCTGCCCAGGTTTCAAAACCTGTCTTACATTCATATTAATTCTAGCTTCGGCAATGTAAGTCCGTGCTTTGTGCCAATCATCCAGGTTGTACGCGGAGCTTTCGCAATTGTCTTCGTAATTATCGTCCCAAGGTGCTTTCGACGCTGCTAAAATCCGCGGCACCCCATGATATCTTAGACGGGAGCTTTCCGACATTACTACTACATCTCCACTCCGCAGAAAAATAGCGTTAGCCGGATCTTCCTGTTTAAGACCACCAATCAGAAAGATTGCCGTCTGCCCGAAACTTATAGAAAAAAGCGGCGCAGTAATATTCATCTCCGAATGATCTGTATGCCCTGCTAAAGTCGAGTTCATTCGATAATAATTTACAATCGCAGCTTCTGCTTTGAAGTCTGAGAAACCTAATGCTTTTGCCAAAATGGATGTTAGGCCAGATAATTCTGTCGGCATGTCGCTTCTCGAGTTTTCAGAGTATAATTTCGTATCCCAATTGTGATGATATCCCAGTGTCGCCCATCGTAACTTTGGTAGGAGAGTTTTTGCTTTTTCTGTTCTATACATAACAAATAAATATCTTAATATACATATCCCTATACACATCAAATCTTAATATGCATATAAATACAGATTTTTCATAGCATAGCTAATTAGTACAAAAATCTATATATTCACTAAAAATATTATTTTTAAGGGGGGCACCTTATGTAACGCGCTGAAAATAAGATGATAAATGAAATTTCTTTTTAGGAAAATATACCAATTTTTAAAAATTTTTTAGGATATGTGATTGTAACATTAAACTACTAAAAAATTTTTTTTACTGAAAAACAATGTGTATTTAAGATATAATAATAACGTTATTCCGATACATCGGCGTTGAAGTCGCCTGTCGGCGTGCAATGTAGCGCTGCTTGTATTCATCTAAAATAAAAAAAAACAATTTTTTTTTGTAGGGTTTACATTCCCAAACAACACAAAGTATTCAAAAGAGAGACATAAGACGTCTTTGGCGTCTAAAAGAAATTTTAAAGACTTATGTCTCAATGTGCTGTCTGGGTTATTAATTGAACCTATTGTTAAAGACAATGATGCGAAATTATAAAAATGGTGACATGTAAAAGAAAAAATATCGATTTTTATGAAAAAATTTCATATTAATTATGTAATAGAAATAATTTATGTAAACAAATACAATTATAAATAAAGATTCATGAGGAATGTATTTATCTTATATGTGTGCAAAGGGAGGGTTCAAATGGATGAACAGTTTTTGATCAACTGCGTTTAAAAGTCAGGAAAACCAATTCGGCGCGCAGTTCGAATGACTACAAATATGATATATATGCATGTACATATATAGTGTATGTGTATATATATATATATATATATATATATATTAGGTGTTGGAATTAATTCGTAGCGTTTTTTAATGAAAGAATGTTATTTATTTCACATGAGCATTAAAAAATACATTAATGAAAGTACTTCCCATCACTTGTAAAACGCTACGAATTAATTCCAACACCTAATATAATTCACATTGAATTATTTAAACATTAAAGATCCAAATTCGACCGGTATAGGCATTTAATTTCTAGTTCGTATTAGTTTTGGAGTAATCTTGTACGCCAATTCTAAAAAAAGTAGTTTCGAGAAAAACGCGTTTAAAGCTTTAGGTACAGATAAACAACAATTTTCGAGTACTTACAGCTAATCTGCTATGCCAGATCCGTAAGTGCTGTTTAAGCGGCTCTTGCCTCTAATCGTATTGATCAGTAGATCTTTTGTATTGTTAACTAATAACAATATCTATACTGTGCATTATTTGCAAAATGGAACTGTAACCTTCATTAAAAACATTGATAGCTATAAAAGCAACGGTTTCGATCGTTTTGTGATCACAATTAAGATATTTAGTAGCTCAACGCCACACTGTCGAATTAAAACGTTCATTAATTCGTTTGCATTCTGCATGTGCCTGCCTAAATATCTTTTAAAAAAATCTCTTCTGGAAAGCTTTTTACATAACCGCAATAAGTTTTTCTGCACATTCCGATGAAGTGGGTGCTCCAAATTTTCCACAGTACTACTAGCCTCTGCGATACGCCACGTACATCAATTATCTAATCGTGGTGAACACTTATGCTGTAGCTTTTCATTTGTGGAACTTAGATGATAAAAAGTCGCATTACAGCTTTTTTTTCATTTCATCAACAGATTTAAGATTCCTTCTTATTATTAATCTAGAATACTTTGTAAGTTTTTTTTATTAGCACATCCATCAATTTTTTCTTTCCTTCAAGTTTTGAAGTTTTCTTTATATTTTGAAGTCTACTGCTCCTTCTTTTTTCCATATGCCCAATGTCATGTTTCACTTTTTATAACTTCGTAATCATCGTCATAAAATTTTAAATTCAAAATTGCTTTGAACGTTTAGTATCACCATCGTCGATGTATATATATATATATATATACATATATATATATATATATATATATATATATATATATAAAATTACCGTATTTACTCCAAATTTTTCTTCGAATCTTATGAACATCTCTTTTATAGAATCTATCTCCATTTTTCTCGCAGAGTCGGTATGGTTTTTAACACATTCTTGTTCGTATCATATCGTAGAAGATAATCTTCAGTATTTATTATCTTTCCAATACCTGCATGATTGGCAATAGTTCCCCTTTACAATGAGGTCTGTTATCTTGACAGTGTAATTCCCTATTAGAGTCATAATATCAATAATGAAGAGAAGCCGCATGTCTCTTTTTCAAGATCTATCGCTAGACTTTTAAATTTAAAGATTTTCCATTTTTAACATTATCTTCTCTTTCTTTATTAGCTTTTCTACAAACTATCATACTGCACTTGCTGTGGCACTTGCTGTGATAATTTTTTTCACAGCATTTTCGTATGCAGATAAGTTTAGATCTTGGCTGAGATCTGCAAAAAATGTTTATGCCTTTTTTAGCAATGCCTATAATAATCTCATAACAAACACTATTCTAAAATTGATTTTGTGAATATTTTTAATGAAAGGACCAGAGTTGACTAGAGTTGGTGTTTGATCACATCAGTATCTAATTATGATTTATTCTGATTCGCCAAATGTTATACTTTGTTTACAATGTCTGCAAATATTTTTGTAAATCCGCCAACACTTAAAAATTTAATGATATGTTAAAAATGAGTTTTTGTGTATGTGTGTGGATAATAATTATCCTTTTGTATTTGCAGAACTTAATTTTCTTGCTGAGGCACTCATTCTTTCATTCATAGAATCTTTATCAGTAAATTGATTGTCTCTGCAAATCTTCTTTTTCATGGCTTACTCAGACGATAAGTATTCTCTTTACTTTGGAGACATCTTTACACTATTGTATTTCGTTCGAAATTCGAAAAATAAAATTGTGCCTCAAAAACGGAACTGTTTCAAGATGACCATTATACCTATACAAAGGAATATGAATGTATGCACTATAATATTTCTATAAAAGAAATATTCCAGTTGTGTTCAAAGCCTAAGGGTCGACAGAGGAGATACACCACGTGTTTGATGCTTGATGGTCAGCAATAAAATTGTCTATAATTACATTAATTCTTCAAATTTCGTTTTAAAACTCAAGAGACATATTTTTTATGGAATATATTAAATTATGTCAAAAAAATCGATTTTTTTACCTGTTACATGAGGTGCTTCCCTTAATCATAAATCTAAATTCTATTACACAAAAAAATAACATAAATATTAATTTAATCATTCTCTTACTGAAAACATATGTTCCACCATGTTTCGTTATTTAAAATGTTATGAGCATCTATGTTCAACTTGTATGGCTCCTTGGAGTAATCTTTCAAGCATTTTGTAATCCAGTATCGTTGACCATTTGGTGTAAATGGATTCTGAATAAAGATAAGACCTGAAAGTGTTAAAATAAGTAAGTAAACGAGGATGAGTAAGTACATAGAGTTGAATACATTAATTACAATTTCCTACAAAATACAATATTAGCTACAGTAAACAATGTATTTAAAAATGATATTATATAAGCAAAAGATTAAACAAGTCTTGATATGACATTCCGAGAGAGAGAAGCAATATTATTTTTTATATAAAAAATTATTTAAGAATAATTTTAATCATTATCGTTATTTCATAGAAAATTTACGTACCGGGAATATTCAGCAATTCATAAATGTTCCATTTCTTCGCCAATTTAAGGCCAAAACTGTTCTCGATCTGTTCACCAGTTACGTTTATGTCAATCTTTCTAACCTAAAAACGACATTTGCGATTAATTTTCGATAGGACATACGAATGGTGATATCACATACTTCGATGCAATCCGGACTTTCGAAATCGATCACGTTGCCGAAATCCGGTGCGGGATTCCGGCTCTTGTAATATTTGAAACTATTCCGAAACATCTTTCATTAATCATGTGGGCCGCCATGTTTTTTTCATGCTTTGTTGATGTTACGCGAGATGGCGTTGTCATAAAATTTTAACACAATTCCAAATACGCGGAATACGTTGAAACAGATTGAAACTGCATTGAAATCATATTAAAAAAGTCGAAAAAATATATATAGAAATTATGCAAGTAGTACAACACTTATATTTTATGTAATCGAATATATAAAAACTATATATTCTATACAATTACAAATATTGTAAAAAAAATCAATAAGATTCGCATAAATAAAATAGGTATAAGCATTTTGTTTAAATATCGAAGTTAATCGAGATAGTAAAATGTAATATAAATATAGGACTTATATTTTAGAATCTGATAAAATTTTGATTGTTGCGTATGTTGTAAATTCTAGGATAATTCAATTCTTTCGTAAACTGGGCGTGTTGGAGCATATATACTCGCGGACATATCATATCTAACTAAGAGCAGAAAAATGCCCGAATCAGATGGACACGTAAACTACACACCATCCACTATTATTACTCAATATACTTTGCATATCTTCATCAAGCCGAGAGATTATATCAAGAAAGTACGGAGATTTTTCTCGCAGTGGTATATCCAAAGCCTCAGAGGTCTTATGAGTCAACATTTAGAAGCTTCTTCATCAACTTTCCTTAATCACAAAATAAAAAAATGAATAATAAATCAATCTATCTTATAAGTTGTATAATATAATATAATTTATTTATATTGTACTTATATTTCTAAAAATGAATGAATAATTTCCAATAACTCTTTATCCTGCTCGCTTTTAATTAAATTAGTATATAAATATACTAAAATAATCTCACTTAGAAATTAATGTCCTTTAAAAATGTCATTCATCATTTATTGTTAGTGTATATGTATACATAATTTGTATTATATTATTTATTACAGTTTTATTTAAACAAATGATATCAAAAGTAATGATATTGCAAAGGATTGATAAATAATTAATAAGAAATTAATACGTTATTCGCTTTCTATTTATTAAAAAAATATTGATTTATTATAGTAATATTAAATGAATTTAATATTAAATTTAATATTGAATTTAATATTTAATTTATAAGTGAATATGAGAGAGAGAGAGAGAGAGAGAGAGAGAGAGAGAGATATTAATTAAAATTAAACTATTTATAAATAATAAGTATGACAAAATTTATAGAAAAACTTCAGGATAAGTTATTAATTGACAGTAATAATTTAATTAGATTTGCAAAATTACTGCAAAATTTTGAACTATACAATTTATTACTTTTAATCTACGATATCTATGATATCTATGTGTTAAAAATAAGAAGAATTAACTTGATAAATTAATTGCCAACTAAATTAATTGCTAACTGTTCATTTCTATCAATTTAATTTTAATCTCTGTTTAACTGTTACTTCTTATTTTTTTTAATTTCGAAAATGAGAAAAAGATAAAGGGTAAATTAAAGTTTAAAGTTAATCTTTCCATTGATGGAAATAAACATAAATTGATCAAAGTTTGATCAAAGTCATCTTAAATCCACCTCTTGTTCTCACGGCGCGTGCAATAATTGTCTGTGACTAATTTTAGCGCGCGATTTTCGCATAATGCGGCATTGCTGAGGAACGGCGTGATTTCATAGGATAGTTGCGAGCAGGGCAGGGCACTGTGCAGCAGCGCCTCTCAAGGCTTTTCGAAAGCCTCTACCGCGAGTAAATTAATAGACTCGGCAAGCCGCGGTAATAATGATCGTCCATTACCGTCGCGCTTCTATTCGCCATAAATCTCGCCCACCCACCCAACCTGACCACATGCTAAATCTGTGTTGTTCACCCGCACACCTGCGACGATCGTCGTGGTATATTCGATCCTGTTCGATCGACCTAAATCACTATCGCGATCAAAAAAAGAAGTTAATGATTGTAAAAATTGTTATTAGTTGACAAAAAGAAAATTAATTTGCAATACGCGGCAAAAGAATTAATTATATAGAATAAATTAAAGAAATCAATAAATTAAAGAGAAAAAGTTATTAATCAAGTTATCAATTAATAAAAATTCACGAGAATTAATTTCCATACATTCATCATCAAATCATTGAATGACATTTTTATTTTTCAAAAAAATTTTAACTTCCCGTTTTTTATTTGTCTGTGTTTTATTTAACGTATGCGGATTGTCTGAAATTAAATATATTCTCTGTGAAACGCTAATTATATTTGTTTTAATTGTAAACGCTGCAGCTATAATTGTCATCAAGCAATTTTGAATTCTGTAAATTAGATGAAATTCGCGTAAATACTTTTCAAAAAGTTTATTTATCTATTTTTCTTCGAATTGAGTGAATAAAAATCTAAAAATCTTTTATATTATCAGGAGATTGAGGTTTCTGTTTTATTTAACGCTTGCGTTTTGTCTGAAATTAAACCTATTCTCTATGGAGTACACACTAATAACATCTTCATTAATTGCGTATTATAACGAAACTTTAATTAACATAACATTAAGCGGTTTTTAATTTTGTAAATTAAAAACCGCTTAATGTTATGTTAATTAAAGTTAATTAAATATAAAGTACGCGTAATCTTTTCACAGAGCTTGTTTGTCTATTTTTCTTCGCGAGATGGTCATTCATCATTAACTATATAATAATAAAATTGCAATTGTTATCAAGCAATTTTTAATTCTGTAAATTAGAACGTAAAGGTCTCGCAAATACTTTCTACATAATTTTATTTGTCTTTTATTTTTTTCCAAGCGGCTGCGGGAGCAAAAATCTAAAAATCCTTCATGTTGTCAGGAGACTGACGTTTCTGGCAGAATAGAGCGCTCTAGGAATGCTTAGAGAGGAGCGCGACACGCACGCGGATCGAATATGCCGGCATGGCGCAGTAAGGGAGCGGTGCGCGTACTCTCCCTGACAGTTTCATGTCAACAAATGTCGCGGCCGAGGCGTCGCGCCCAGTCAGCCTGCCAGCCTGCCAACCAGCCAGCTCCGACGGCCCTCCTTGGCAGGGACGAGCGCGGGCCGCGGGGTCACCGGCGCGTATTCGCGGAGTCGCTGTATGGCCAATCGCGGCGTTGCTCGACGCCACCGCTGGCCAATCGGCGCGCGCTGCGGTGACGACGCGGGCTAAATATAGCCGGTATATATCTAGGCCGGTCGCGACCGCGAATTATCCACAGTCGCGCGCCGGCGGCCGACGGAGGAGGTTAAGTGGATATTATCTTGAACGGCGAGCGGATTTAAGTGCGTGCGCAGTGCGCGAAGTGCGAACACGGCTTCCGGATACGGAAGGTAGGAATCCGATACGTAGTGTATTGCGCTTTTAAAATTGGAATGTCTATCCCTTTCTTAGTCTGTAAAATAAATGCAATAAAGCTTCCGTCGCAATAAACCGACCGCGAGAGGAGGTAACTGCGGAAAGAAGGAAAATTATTCTCACGTCGAATTCGGAGCACGTGTTTGCCATAATAAACACAATTCTGTTCGCAATAAGCACAGCTATATATTCTCGGGTCGCGACTGAAATTGGTGGACAGATTGCGAATTGTTTCGCGACTTTTGGCCAGATGCGAATTTAGTCGAAGTGCGCCGCCGAGAGCGGCGTGAAGTGCGCAACGTACGACGTGACGTTGCGCACGCGAAATGATCGAAGTGCGCGTGTTCGATAACATCGCGCGAACTGTTCAACGTAACTGCACTATATGTTTTTTTTTCGATTTCCTAATATTATCGGAAGCTCTAGTCTTTCTCTAATTCCGCGTAGAAATAAAGAAAGATGCCGAGATAATCTATTACTACAGTCTTGGCTGTCATATACAACATCTTTATTACATTTTCTTGGATAAGTTCGTAATAAAAGCTAAAAGAGGACTTACAAAATATATTGAAATTGTTATAAAAATAAATATTATTTTTTAATAAAATTGTTTTTCTTTATTACATGTAAATTTATTTACGTATATTTACATCAATTTGTGGGAATAAATTATATTATATATAATTATACTATACATTGAAAAAAATGCTAAATCTTGTACCATATTTCTTTGAATAGTATTTACAATAAATAAATATTTACTTAGAACTATTCAAACAAATATTTATTAAAATTTAGTATTCTTTTTCAGTGTACATATATACATACATATATATAATATGCAATATATACAATATATTTACTATAATATATTATTGTCAAAGGAGTGTTTCCGTAAAAAGTAAGCTTGCAAAATGAAGCTTGCAACTTTAAGTATGACAAACGGATATATTAATAATTTTTAAAATCGGTTCGCAAGATATCGAGATCAAAGTCGCATTCGATATATCGAAAGCATTATGCAGGATCGAAGGGAGAGATGCAGCGGTATGTTACGTCTTGACGTTATATCTGATAAGATTATTACGTGTCGGATTGACATAATATCTTGTACTTAGTTTACAGTCACGCTTGATCAGCCGCGACCAAGCGCGATCGATTCTTCTCACGGAGAATTTTTCGATATTGCGACTCGCGTATACACGAGATTCAAATCGCAATGCCGCGATGCTCTGAAGTTAGACGTTAGACCGATCGCGAGCGCGATTTGGATTGATTTACGTGGGTTTTATAGTCACGGGCTTGCAATTGCTCAAGGTCGCGACGCCACGAAGTAGAACTTCGCTGCCATCATAGTTGCAATGTTGCCATAAGAGCTCGGGGGAATATATGTTAAATGTGCCTCGTGTATGCTCGCTCTTATTCGCTGAGAAAACATTTGACGTACGAGAGAGAGAGAGGGAGAATTTAAAACTTGTTTGTTTCATTCGATGTATGTTTTAGAAGCGTTTATTCAGGTATCTGCTCGTATTTTAAACATCTCACAATGTTTCATTTATTAATTGTTATAATTGTTATAATGAAGTGTTAACTATTTTAAATAATTTTTTTAATGAACATTACGTACGTAAATCATAATAAATATATTCTTGTAATAAATATTATTGTTGACTTTTCGTAATTATTATCGCATTATACACATTGCTAATATTCTCCTTTATTCTTCTTTTAAATTTGTTATTGAAGATTATTAATGATAAATTTGGATTATTTCAGAGAATAATTTCTGCATTGATTTTATGAATATTATTATTTTCCTCGTTTTATTTTATTGAAAAATATTTTTCGATATTCTCCTTATATTATTTTATTTTATTGTATCTATATTTGCTTGTCACGTTTTATTTTCTTACTCCTACATTTTATCTCACATTTATCTCTCAATGCTCTGAACTTTCGAGCAAGTTCTTTTCTCGAAACTGATGTTCGCGAGAGGGAATAAATGGGACGAGGCACTCGCGTATTGTGCGCTTCTCTCATGAATATGAATGTGCAATCGTTCGTGTCTAAGCGCGTGTCTTTGAAGTTGGCTATCTATTATCGCGTTTACGAGATACACAACACTTGCAGCACACGGACGAACGAACGTAAGTAGCGACCGTCGCGATTTGTGTGTAGTTAGCCCGGAATAAATTATTTCGGAATTTAGAACGCGCACCCGAAAATAATTTGTTTCTCAGAGAGCTGCCGATCTCTCGTTCGCGTGATTACACGGCGTACCTTCGATATATTGATGTTCCGATAAACCCCTTCATTTAAAATGACCATCTTTCACTATTTTGACAGTAGAATAGAGAAGGGCAAGATTTAAACGCGATGAATACTTTAAGGGCTAATCAATGCTTGTTCTAGATCCTTTTTTTTATCCCGAATAGAGCTGAGAGAGATAAAGGAAATTATAATTATTCTTTAAATTCTTTGGAGTAGAATCTCTGAAGAGCGAAAATTGAATCAATTTTGAAAAAGAGTAGTTTAATTTTTAATCATTATAAGAAGAACGACCGATGAATAAATCGAATAAAATAAAGAACACCGAACGGTCAAAGTTAGATGTTACGAATATATTTAATCAATTTTTTGTTTCAAATGTGATTGCGCGCCGATAATTGTCGGACTTTCAACACAATCATTATGAAACATTTTAATAAACCCCTCTAAATAAAACCCCTAAAAAACGGAAAGAAACTTATGAGATCCCAGATTCGAATTCTGGCTGAGGTAATATTTTCTTTCTGTTTTTTAGCGATTTTATTTAAAGGGGATTATTAAAATGTTTCATAACTTTTGTTGAAAGTCTGACAATTATCGGCGTGCAATCATTTTTGGAACAAAAAATTGATTAATTTTTAATGTTTAAGAATGAGATTTCACTCTACAGAGATTTGCTTTAAAAGTTTTAGAAAATAATGAAATATAATATTAGCGATGTCAATATAATAATAACTGTAATAGGCACTTAATATTATGAGACACAAAATTATATAAAAATATAGTTATTAATGTAGAACATTATTCATGATTATTTATTGAAAAATTGTTTATTTCATATATGTGTGCATATATTTGCATATATATGGTATACATGTATAAATACATATATGAAATTCTTATTCATTAAGAAATTATGATTATGAATAGCATTTATATTTTTGCAAATTGAAGTTGATAATTATAGATGGTAAAAATTAAATAAATTATAAAAGACAGTTCATGTTTCATGCTATTTTTGTTTTCTGAATTTCAAATATTTATACACATAAACTTTCCTACTTTGAACATTTTTTTAGAGCAATGCGATAATATTATCGTATATTATATATATTTTTCTTTCGATGAGATGAATGAATCGCGTATCGCAAGATAGACATGTCGAATAAAAAATTATCATTATTAAATTGTACACATATGATGCATAATAGAGTACCATTTTTACGATACTTATGTAATTATCGGTTAAAATCGCATGGGTTAAAAAAAACTCTAAAAGTGGAAAATAAGGAAGAATATTTAATTGAAATAGTTGTATCTTTAAATAAATTACAGACAGTAGGAATCTAAATTAAAACAAAGAAATTTATTTTGGAAAAATGTAAATTTACATTTATAACATAAAATTTTATAATAATTTTGCAAGAATATAATGTGAGAAAAGTATACATATGTTAATTAAATTTTTAACTAAAAATATTCTAAATCTATAACATCGAAAGAAATTATTATTAAAATTAGAAGAAAATAGTGACAATGAAAGAAAATTGACTAAATTTTCGCTGCATTTTTTTTATCAAGTACATAAACAGATTGGCATTAAATTGCACGTCTCCGATGTTTGCTTTCGCTGGTAAACTTCCTCCGGCGTTGATAACCTTTGCAGAATAATAATCTTATCTCACGCATTTGCTATGCAAAGTTACGAAGGTAATCACCTCGATGTTATCTGCTCCATAATTATTGTTAGAAGGTTAAAGCCAAAAATGTGTGATGTGACGATCAATTTTTTTTCGTTAAATCTTAAAAATATTCCAGTTTATGATTATTTATAAATTAAAATAAATATTAAGTTTACGGCGTATGAGTCAATTTTTCCTGCTGGGCTGCTTGCTTAGTAAATTACTAGAATTGCATCACATAGAACTAAAATTTCTAATACAATGTATAAACAATCCCACAGGGAAACTGCATCGTGTGCCACAGGGTTTAACTCTCGAAATATTGAAAGTTGTACGATCTTTTTTTTTTCATATAGTTTCGGTATCATGTTACTTGCGAATGAATGCCAACTTGGCATTGATTGTATTAATATCGTATCGATGTGTGTGTGTTGTAAACTGGTTATTTTATAGTGATAATAAATGAGATTATCATCGCTATCAGATTGCGACATAAATATCTTTGTTGCGATAAATATAAACAAGATCTAGTATATTATAAATACGATTTTATATACAATATGATTAAATATATGTGTATAAAGATGTAACGTGAATGTAATGACATAATTTTCGAAAAAAATTCTTGTAGAATTATAAAGGATAATAAGAGAGGAATAAAATGAATTTCTCATTTGTCGAGAATTATCAAATTGAATATCCGTATTAAATATTTTATTTAACTAATTCCTTATCTGTAACTCCGTCGAAATCTTAAATCCAACTTAGGTGAACAATAATTTTGTTGTATACTTGCATTTTTAAAGCTTAATCGGCATTATTTAAAATTAATGATCATTATTATACTACACGATCATCGCTAAATGTTTCTGCATTGAATGATTTTTCTAACATTTAATAATATTTATATATTATTTGAAGACGAATTTGAGCATTAAAAAGCGTTGTTGAATCTGAGGAAACATTTTCATGTGGAATATGCCTTTCGGAACAGGCGGGAAAATTTTTTACGCTATTTTATATGAAGCGTGGATAATCATCAGGTAACTTAAATCACACGCTTCGCTTTTGCTAATGAACGGTTATTCTCTCTCGTACTCCGTAATTTTTGTCGTCTGAATAAGACGTTAGACATGCCGTAAATGTGAATACGCGAATATCTGTTTATTTTGGAGCGAGTTCCTTAAGAACGATATTGTGACAAACAACTGTTTTTAAGTTTTACTTTAGAGAGAATTATATTTTTTCACTTTAATATTACGTAAGCGGCACATGCATATAATAATTTAATACGTATATTATATAATTCGTATATTTTATGTTTTAAATTAATAATTTGTATTAATTCCGAGGAATAAGAAAGTAAAAAACATGCTTTATTTTCTCCTTTTTATTTTAATTCAAGTACAATCTTTGATTTTGCCACAAAAATAGCTTAGAAAATGGACTTATGTGTAGTATACGAAATAAATTGATCACATATTTATCAGTCATTGCAATAATAAGATCAGTATCGTCTAATGGCGTATACGAATAATTCCCCTCGATAATATCACTGTCGTAACAATATACGCGTCAATATGTTTGTTTAACGCAGCGAAATCGTTTATCTGTGCGCACGTAAGGTAAATCTCCCTTCCTTACCCGTATCCTTTCTCGAAAGAGCCATACTGTCATTTCTCTCTCCGCGTTGTATTAGCATTTTAAATTCAATCGCGAGACATTGACGCCCTTGAGCGGTAATGGACTCTTTCTTTCTCCCCTTACTCCCTTTCTGCCTCTCTCTCCTCTCTCCCCCTATCGTCGTATCGTTTCCTCTCTCTTTCTCTTACAAATCCAATTATATCATCTCTCAGCTTTGCTATAAACCAAGTAGTTCATCGTTGATAAATTGGCTGCTTCTTTATTCCTTAGTTTTTTTTTTTAGTTTTAAGTTGTACAATCGTAAATTTGGCTCTATTTCACTTTTTAATGACGTCGCGGTTGACACATGGAAAAAAATATACATCACAATTTGAAGGATTAAGCAGAAATATTGGGATATTTGTGAGTCGTCGTTCGTGAATTTTTCGATAAATTTTTGATGTTTAGAAATAAATAAATTGGAAAGAACTGCATTTTTAGTGAAAAATAATAAAATTTTGTGTTTAGTACAAATTTCGAGAAAGGGGAATTTTATTATTTTAGTTTTATTTTTTATTACTTTTCTTATTGTTTAGTTTCTCTAGATTAATAATTTTGTCGTTGTTTACTCTAATAAAAATTTGTATACACTAAAGGTGTCATTATAAGTCAGATTCAAATTACACGTTAATTAATTTCTTTGTATTTCTTCATATGATATACATACGTATTTCTTATTTAAATGTTATTCAATTTATAAAAACGATATGAATTTGTATATATATATATATTTATATACATAAACAGATTTATATCGTTTTTATAAATTTATAAATATATATGTATATATGTATATAGATTTGTTTAATATTTAATTTTTAAAAATATTTTAACTTTACATAATTTCTTAACTTTCATTTATTTCTTTAACTGCTACAGAAAGAGGGAGAGAGAGAGAGAGAGAGAGAGAGAGAGAGAGAGAGAGAGAGAGAGAATTATATTTTTTATCTCTTATTATTTATTTTTTTACTTTAATTTTTGTCAAGAATAATTTTATGTGTAAACGCGCAATTTCATTTAATTAGAAATAAAATTGTAAATTCGAACTATTAGGTGTTGGAATTAATTCGTAGCGTTTTACAAGTGATGGGAAGTACTTTCATTAATGTATTTTTTAATGCTCATGTGAAATAAATAACATTCTTTCATTAAAAAACGCTACGAATTAATTCCAACACCTAATACATTCTTGTCGTTTTTTGCTAAGAAACTAAGAATTTAACTAAGAATCGCATAGAATCATAAAAATACTGTTAAGCTTTACGATTCTTTGAAAATCCATAAAATCTTTCTCTGTATTCCTTAGAATCTCGAGTTATCTTACAAATTCACGCCCGTATGTCAGCTCCTTATGAAGAGGGAGAAGATGCGGGCTTAGGGAGGTCTCGATCCCCATTAATCGTTCGTCTCCATTAAGGTTTCGTCTCTCATTTTCTTCGAAACGCCAACGGCAATCGTTCTCTCTATCTAGAACTGTCGTCGATATATCAGGCCCAGCAAGAAGTTCGCCTGTTGTTTGCAGAATGATCTTCACAGCGTATGCAGCAGAGAGAAGATCGATTATCCAATTATTTAACCGAATGTTTGACTATCTTCTTGCAGTGTAAAACGCTCGATTATGTACTAATAATATTGTTCTGTAATGATACTAATGGAGCAGTCGGTTAAATAATACAATCAAGGCTCTGTTATTTTACTGTGTTTAAAATCAGAAAGAAGCGCAAAATGTGATCCTCACGTCGACGAAATATTCAATTTGCTCGAAAAACATTAAGCCTGCACTCTGCATCTATGGCATTTTCTACCTACGTAACATTTCCAAATTGCTTCATTTTCGCCTTTACGTAAATAAAGGAATTCAACCTTGTATCGCCGTGAATGCAATTTAAAAAAAAAATTTTTTATGTCATACGACGATGTGTGTTGAATCATGCAGTTTCATCAAGTAGAAAATTTTACTTTTTATCGCAATTTTTAAGTTATTTAGACATAAAAGTGTAGTATAATTTGATACCATTCTTTCGTCGCTATGTGGAATTTTGTACTTTCCGTCAGCATCCTAAGTTTTGAACTTCAATCCATTTTATATTGTTCTGGACTGTAAAAAATAAAAATTTATAGAAATTTTTGCAAACTTGTGAAAGTTTTACCAACGAGTTTTTACTATCATATTGTAGAATTCACGAGGTTTTTTACTCTTTTTTTTACAGATTAAATTTATCTATCAGAATTTACACTAAAAATATCGACAATGTGCTTTCAAAGTTCTATATCGGTATTAATTTTTTACTTTATATGAGATTATGTACATAAAATATACAAAAAATATGTAAATTTATTATATATTATAAATAGTATTTACATCTATTTTCTAACACATTTAATGGATTAGCAATAAAACTGAAAAACGGGTGAAGGACGCAAATCAGTGAAAATCTTTGAAAGTATTATATGTTTCTCGTGCTATAAAAAGATTTTACGAACGTGCGTGTACCCGCAATACTTGCGGCAGCGTAAACTTGTTTTAGTAATTTTTCTCTATCTCTCGGTTAGTCACATTAGATCTGTTTAAGAAAGGCTAAGAGAAGTTATTTTACATGATAAAAATTTTTTAAATGATAACAATACCACGTCACGAAAGTGGACAATACGCTTGTTAAAGGACTTAAATCATTTGCATTTATAGTAATCGTGTCAAATTCATTTTAGAAGAAATACGTGAATATGCTATGTAGATATTTATATAACAGACATCTACATATTCAACTATGATATTCTGTATATGTAATCTCGAATAAAGTCAAAATAAAATTCTTTTGTGAAGTTGCGAATGATAGATCGTCTAGAATGAGTTTTATAGGCGAGACACGCACGCGTTCGGTTATAAGGACACAAGGACGCACATACATATATGATATATACACAGGCATGAGACGTACGCAGGACGATTCGCGAATTACATGTGTGTGTCGTTCACGGCGCGACGGGAAGCATAAATTTTGTCGTGAACTTCAAACAGCTAGAGTGAGAGAACACAATATGCGTGCTATTTTCTACGTTCCTAGCTTCATAAAAAATAAAGGATCCGCACGAATCTTCGAGCCGTTACTCGGTAAGAAGAAATAAAATTTCAATGTTATCGTTCTTACTACCTTATTTTATGTAAGTCTTACTTTTGTTAATTTATAATTCGACGTGACAAAGCTATGTACAATTGGAATATCGTATGTTAGAATATAGTATAAAATTAGAGTATAAAATTATGTACATGTTGCGAATTCTGTTATTAATTTTGTAAAAAATTATAGAGTTAGTGGATTTTAAAGTGGACTTTAAAGCCTCAGAACTTCTTCTTATTTTCTGAAAATTTGAAATTAAATATTTTATAAAAATTTTATTGGATTATTGCTCAAATAAATAACTATGTATTTTCAATTAGTAATTATCTAAATTCAAATTCTTTTTAAAGAATTTTACTCGTGCGATATTACTGCGATAGTTTAGTAGAATTTGCGTTTCAAGATCGACAAATCATTTCGGTGCGCATTTTAAAGGACTACGTAGTATATAAATTTACACAGAATCATACAAACACTTAAGATCCAGTTAAACCGTTGTGGTATTGATTTCTGTAGATTGTGTTTCTCACAAATACGATCTTATAAAATATAATTTAAATTTAAATAATTAGAAATTGTCAAACTATCGTATACAGTTAAAAAGATTTAATTTTAGTAAACATTTTAATAAACAAATTTGGATTCTTATTTTCTTCTTTTCTCACATTCACCAATTTCTAATTAATAAGTATTTTATTCAGAATAAAAGTTTAATAGTAATCTATCAAGGTAAACTCCTTGATATCTAAAATTCAATTAAACACAAAATTTAAAGTGCAGAAATCTTATAGGTTTTACGTGTCGCGTCACGGTTCGCCGATGAAAAAGATAAAAAAAAAATGATAATTTGCCGTAATTAAAGGCGTATAATTGGGACAGAGATAACGTCACGTCGCCGCGTCCCTTTGTGTTTGCTCTTTTTTTCGTCCCGTTCGGAGGCGGAGCGAAAATAATCCTGTCCTCTTTAAAGTGCAACATAAATTCATCGTGTGCGCTGCAAATTTTCATCGACTCATCACGACGGATCACAGACATAATAAAAATACACTACGCACTCCTACGAAGTTATTACTATCGGTTTAGAAAAAGTGAGATAGCTTGAATCATCTTTCTCTCTCTAAATATTAAGCTGAAGAGAGATGTTAATGAAGTTGAAGAGAGAGATGCTAATATATTCAATCTTTCTAATGGAGTACAGAGATCAGGGAATGCACAATTTGTACTTATTATTAGTAGCGATTTTAAGGCTCTGTTACAGATTCGGTGCAAAGATAAAATTGAGAGGAGGCCCGAGCATTATCATTAATCCAAGGCAATTCCTACATACAGCATAGATCTGTAATATTGTAGCAAAAAATTCATAAATGTTTGCCACGCATCAGAGCCTGTAGGAGCCCGCGAATCCTGAAACTTACGAGGATCCGTGAATTTTGGGATCCATCGGTGCGTCGCACCAGTTTAAGCGTTAAAAAAAGATTTTAAAAAAAGATTGAGAAAATGTGATGTGTAGTTTCTTATTTTTATACTTATTTTTTCCATGGTTTCTAGAAGAAATTAAATCTCTTGTACGTTTATTAATTTCACATCGTTTTAATTTCAATGAAATTATATTTCGAGGCCGATTCATCATGTGTGCACATCGCAAATCGAAAGTTCTCTCTTGTCTGTCTGTGTTGCAATCATGAATTTTCGAATCGAGCGCAGAATATTCTGAAGAGAGTCACCTATCTCCCGAAACAGGATTCGTATTTTTAGAAAGTACACCTTTTAATACCGGGTAAGACTTGCTGTAATCTCCCGAAGGGAGACATTGACCTTTCGAACTCTTTTCTCTTGCTGAAATTCTCACGTGAGCATATTGTTCTCTTCGATAAGTTCGTGGTTTATTGCTTTTCCCCGCCGCAGGATGAGACATTACTCTTCTCTTAGCGACAGAAATCATAGATCTCCATCGATTGGTACATCTCTATATTGGCTATATCCTTAAAAATATTTTGCAATTATTTTATTTATGGATTATGTTTTTACCTTTTATTTTACTTTTTATTTTTACATTTATTTCTATGTTTTTATGTTATTTTTATTATCATTTTCATATTATAATTGATATTACGTTTTATCTTTCACTGTGATTATGAATTTTTATATATGTATATTTTTAATTTTTAAGTTTTTATAGTTTTATCGATGATACAATAATATTAATGATAATAATAACGACAATGATTTCGATTTGTTGTAAATCAATGAAATTTTAATAAACTTTATATATTTTTTGTGGACTTCTATAATAACAAATATTACGATAAAAAGTTTTGGAACATTATGTTAATAGATTATGTCACATGTGTATAAAATATAATACATAGTCTGTTCGATCGTGTACAAGGGAATAGATTTATTCTATGAATCTATTTAAATCTTAATCCTTTCATCTCTATTATAAATCTAGTGAATATCCATCTCGTTTACCGTAGCAAATTTTAAACTGGAATAAATTCTAATCTATTCTTTTTTTCTTTTTGACTTATTTTTATACTAGGAAATATTATCTCGTTTGTTTCTAAAAACCATTCTTTTCTGAATTATATTATCTATTATATGTACTTACATGATTATATTTTTTATTGTTTTATTTTCCTTGAAAATGTAAGTTTGAATTAATCTAACAAATATTTATTTATATTTTTTACCGTTTTGGCAACTTTATTGATATTCTGGTGAATTTTTAACATTTTGGAGATGGCAAAGTACTTTTCTCGTGGCAAACAAAGGCAAAACTCCATCGAGATTGTCGATTTTTACATATTCATTTTTGGATAAAGATCTCTAAAACAGAGAACAGACGGAAATTTGCCGTAGCCTACATCCGCGCTTTTTACACAAGAGAGGCAAAAAGATGTTGGTCGTCATCGTAAATTGACGCTCGTAAAATCGTTCGACTTTAATGCGGCTTTCATGGAGTTTCGACGTGTAGTTGAATTCGCCTCCTCCGCAGGACATTACTAGTTTCTCTTGATTCTGCTTCAACAGTTTGATATATCTATTATTTTCAGTAATTCATGAAATTTATCAAGGATATCAAAATAAAACGCGTTCCATGAAAAAAAAAAACTCTTATAAAATCTGTATAAGAATAAAATAAAGAGCGTAACATAAAGAATGAATATATAAAATCAAATTTTTATAGTTTATATACAGTGAGTGCAAAAGTATTAGTACAGAGAAAATATTTTTTTAAAGAAACTTTATTTTTAAAAAGTAAATATTATCCAACGAGAAATGAGTTATTGAATTGATGTTGGATCGATATCAACATGATGATTTCAACATCAATTTGACATCGATTCTATGTTTAATTTACGATCATTTCTCGCTGGTTATTAACAATTTCGTAAAGAATAAAATAGACTATATGTTTCAAAAAATTGTATATACCAAAAAGATATGTGTTAATTATAGAAAATATATCATCTGAAGAATAGGTGAAAAGTTATATTGTTTTGATGCTCAAAAAATATTCGTACAGTCGAGAAGTTTAGCTTCTAAAATCAGGAATACATGTGTATCTCATTTGTTTATGTTAGAACAAAATGTATTCATTGTATAAAATTGCTAATTTTTTTAATTGTTTATTTTCTACAAATGATCCTTTTTTAGGAATAATTTTCTTGTACGAATATTTTTTGCACTCACTGTATATATTATTTGGAGTATCTAAATAATAATATATTTTTTAAATAATACATTTAAAAATAAGCTTTTGATATTTGTTACATATATTCATTTTTTACTTTGATCCTTTGTTTTATTAATTTTATTAATTAAATTTCAAACTTTTTCAATGCAACGAATATAATATTTTTAATTTAAAAAAATTCTTGTCTTTCTAAATCGCATAAGTTTATAAATCCTATAGTAGACGGAAAATATGACGATACTCTTGGATCGCAAGTTGATCGGTTCATTAACCTCTGCCGTCCGAAATATGCGGTCGGTTCCGCGTTCTACATCTATCGCGATATGTGTAATTATTCTGAAGTCTACTCGAGATAGCATGCGTTACACGCGGTACGATCTTGTCGGAATTAGGCCGCCCACGTTCGCTCGTCGTCGACACGTCGAAAAAGCGCTATAAAAGCTTTCAATGGCCAGATGGGCACCGGTTGCGCAAGCTCTTTCTCCTTGTTCTTCTCTTTTTCTCTTTTTCGTCTTCATTTTTTTTTATCACAATATATTTTCCCGTTTCTGTGAGAAATGCGAAAGCAATTTTAGTTTGCGACGACATATATGCATAATATTATTTAACAAAATAATATATATATATATAACATATAAATATTTCTGATAACAAAATACATAGATATGTTTATCTAAATTTAAAAGAGGAATAGAAGAAAAAGATGTAATTTTACATCGTATACGCGGAATTCGGAGTTAGAAACACATATGTTCTTTTGGGAAGATTTCTTCTAAATATCTTTCTTTCCTTTCTCTCTTTCTTTTTCTCTCTAATTAGAGAAAGATTAATTACCATCTATTCAATAACGCAAGAAGGGGAAGAATATTAGGATCGAGATTGAGCAATGTAGGGATTCCAAGAATTAGATACTGACTGCTTCCTAGAAACGAGACAAGACATATTGTATAATATAATACATATATATAATATATGTACATATATGTTGTTTTTTCATAAATATATGTAACGTGAACGATTTCATTCATATGTTGGTTGGAATAATTTCCAAGAAATATTTAAGAGTAGAATCGATATTTGAGTTCACAAATATTGTTTGGAATACTCATTCCTTTTGATCTCATTTAAAAAAATTAAATTTATTTTTATAGCAACAAGGGTACACAATCAAGTGTCCCTTTTCCATTTTAATAAGCTTCAAATACGTTAAAATAGATAAGAATAAAAGACACATATTCTTTTATAAGTCCTTTTCAGCACATCAAAATGATGTCATCTTCTCTTGAAAAAATTGTTTTTCTTGAAAGAATTTATATAGAAAAATATATAAAATTATATAAAGATAAAAAAAATTATAATAAATATAAAATTATATAAATATAAAGATAAAAAATATATATGTTATAATAACATTATGTTATTTCAATTTTTGCCTGCTTTTAAAAAATCCTTGAATACATAATATTATATAAAAATACTGTATGATAATCGTGATATTAATATTCAGATAAAATTAATCGAAATGTATACATATTTATGAATCGAAATGCATATTATTTAGACTTAACTGGATAAAATATCTTTTGATTCTCTTTCTCATTTCGATTCACGAAAATCTTTTTAACTTGAAAGTGTGTATTCTCGTTCTTCTGGGTTGAACACATTTTGTGCACTCTGTTTCGGGGAAAGATCTTGGATAGAGAAAATCGGTCGAATACCGGAGTCCGAATGTGCCATACGTCAAAATCAAACGATTCCTATTTATAAGTTTAACGGCGCGGTAAGCCAGCGGCGGCTTCGATCAGACACCTGTTCTCATTCAAACAAACGCGAAAAGGCGATTCGATTATTATTTCAAACTGCAATGCTGCCAGTAAATCTTAGACATTGCCGCCTCCAAATTCGCGAGTAATTTATTATCTTGTATCATCTTTTAGCCATAAATGTACAAATATTAAAGAAACACTAAAATTTATAACACAAATTTAATTGACTTTAAAACTAAAATTAATAATATTTTACCAGAAATGTCATTTAATCGAACTTAAGTTATGAAGTTACATTTATTATTTTTTCTTTTTTTTTCTATATTCGTAAAATATATTTTTTGTATATTCTGCTTTAAGATTTTTATATCAAATGGCTTAAAGAATCTCTTAAATGTGTATGTAGAACTTACGCATAAAAATAAAATTAATGTATTTATAAACTCTTAATGTATTTGTAAATATAAGAAATATATATTTTTAATTTTGAGATATAATTTCATACACATCAAGATTTTATTTTTCTTCAGTTTTGAAATCAAAGTGCAACTGCTAGAATATCTGAGCATCAAAAGCAAGAAGAAAAAGAGAAAACACACAAAAGTATGTTTGCTTAAGCTCTCTTTCGTTTCGAGCTCATCCCACGTCTTCCACCTCGGCGCATATAGGTCACTGAGAGTGCCGAGAGGACCCTTTGTCACGCGCGAGCATGTGGGCCCCGAAAGATCTCAAGCCTGAGGAAGTCGTTTCTTCTTTTTCATTCTCCTTTTTTTGCTCGCGAAGAAAAAACGAGCGAAAGAGGAGGAAGAGGAGGAGGTGAAGAAGGAGGAGGAGAAGGAGGAAGAGGAGGAGGAGGAGGAGGAGAAGGAGGAACTGAGTGGAAGGCCGAGAAAGAGGAGGAGTTACAAGGGCATTAGGCCCCCTCGAATACAGAACGGTAAAATTCTTACGAAACACCCGCATGTGCAGAGAGCGAAAGGGAAAAGAGGTCCTCCTCTGCTATTGAGCAACTTCGCGACTAGCTGGAGAATTTTGTGTCTCCGATAAAAGGTTTAACCTTCGAGAATATATGTTCGCCATTGATCATAAATATTTTCTAAATTTTTGATACTTTTATTTTTCTTTCAAAAATAAAATTCGTATCCAAATGCTAATTCTTAATTAATTTAGATTTTTAGAATATTCTAGTTTATTCTAATGTATATTTCACAATTATTGATATTTAAATCGAAGTTCAAATTGATTTACAATATTCTAATGCTAATATTATAATGTTGAATTTGCTTATACAAATGTACGAAACAAATGTGAGAAGAGCGAAATAACGACCAACCGGAAGTTGAAACTTCTCTCCGAGAGGATTGTTAGTGAACGCAGTGATGAGCCATGTCGCAGAATTTCAATGCGTTTGCGCTTCGAAGAAAATATGTATCTTAATGCTATCTTTAATGATTTATTCACGGAGATAAAACAGCGCCATGAGTGCCAGCGCGATTGAGAGGAATGTAGCGAATTGAGGTCGAAGCGAAGTGGAAGACGCGAGAAGCGCGAGATGTAAGAGTGTCGAGAGCTTGAAGATGCTGAAGAACGACATATACATATGTAAGCATTAATTGAATCGCGCATTATGTAATTCAAGGAGAAATTTTGACAAAGTACTTTTATAAAACAATTACAGATTTTTTTTACGTTTGTAAAAAATTTTCTACAAAACGCAGACGTATATGTCGAGTGAAATACATCTTTTAAAATGTAACGAATTCTTCAACATAATAGTTTGATTTTTTGAGAAAATTTCATATAAAATATAAATTCCATCGAGACCATCTGTAATCAATACGTACAGATCAATACTCGAAGGCTATATAAATCAGATTTAAATTTATTCATGATCAATATATCTCTGTGCGAAGTCGCTGATCACGATTCATTACCATTATCTGAGGGTAATGTTAATCGATGATTTATAAGAAGTGAAAGACTGTGAAAGTAGCAGAGCGATGAATTGTTAAATATGAAAATCGATAGCAATTGAAATAAATTTCTTAAATTGAACGCAAATGTGTATGTATGTATATTTTTATAATTACAACAGTAAGGTTTAATGTGACTTTCTTTTTATTTAGAATTCATATTTCTTTATTGCATATGATTTTATAATGTAATATAATAGATATGTAATAATTTCTTATTATAATGTTGATGTTTTAAAATATATTCAGAGATATTCTAAACTCTTTATTTTAATAGCGATCTAAGTTTATCGATAAAACGTTATGATTTTTCTACACATTTTCGGCGTTATGTAATCCTTTCATTAATAGTCTGCGCTTGTAAAAATATTGAAAGTATAATGAATACTCGGTGTATCTCTCTGGTGCATGAAAAATATGCGAGAAAATTCGTCGTGAGTGGGCCGAGCAAGCAAGCGGGCAAGCAAGAACTAAAAGGTTGTCAATCCCTGTCAAAAGTAATTTTGATAGGCACGTCCACCAGAGATCGGTCAAACGCGACTAGACAGATAATAATCAGCTCATTTTTTAACGACTAACCGCAATATAGCGTCGAAAAAGAAATAACATACGAAAATTCTTGAATTTAATTGAAAAAAATGAAAAGTAAAATTGTCCGATATTTTAATTTTTGTATGCATTTTTGTATACAAAAAGTATGCGTCATTCGCGCAAAATGTGAAAATGTAATATTAGTTTTATTTATAATCATATAAAGTAGGATCAGGTATTATGAGCATCTTAAGGAAATATTTTGATATATCTATCATATTGAAGAATAAAAAATCTTATGCATACTTATCATTTGATAGGTTTGTTGATGTTTTATGTATCTTAGTATTGAAATTGAAATGGTGGTGGGTACTCTTATTACCCCAGTGCTCATATTACCCTCTCAGTAGACTAATATAAGCATCCTCAGGGGTAGGGGAAAGTGGAGGAATTGTGCGCATCTAAAAAATTTGTTGCTCTGGAATGATTTCCCAAGTTTAAAGCGATATAAGTATGGAAATAGAAACTATAAATTCATTTATTCTTCTACTATTCTTCTACCATTACGTATTTTCATATCGAACAGATTTTCATTCAATAAGATTGTATTTAATCAAAAAGAAAAAACGGGAAAGCGAAAAAATTTCACGCGCATCGGGTAATTGTGCGCAAAACAAAAATTGTAAGAAATGAATGAATTGTGGAATGTTGACAAAGAAATAAAAAAATATATTTATATTGCAATATAAATATATAATAAATATATTTTAAATATATATTATATATATTAAGAAAAAAATACAAAACTAATATAATAATAATGCACATAGACTTTGGCAAAATGAAATGGCAAAATATAATAAAATAATAATTCCAAGAAGAAACGGAAAAAATTAGTGCTAGTCATGCAGTACGGAAGATGTGTAATTATACGCATTTCAAAACGCTTGCGCACAGTTGCCCGCTGCAATCTGACTCGGTACGAAATACGATTACTTCAACAATTCATAATTAAACTTAATAAATAATAGCTCAAAAAATGCACATAATAACGTACTTTAATAACGTATAACTTAAACAAATAAATTAAAAATACGGACTTATCACCTTATTTTTTTGAATGCTAAAATAAGAAAGATGTGACAAGAAAAGATGTGATTTTACTTTTTTGTGATTTCCCTTGCTAGTAATGTATTTACATATTTTTTGTAGTTATATACCTTAAGAGGATAACCTCCTGCGTAAAAATTTCACCATGGTGATGTTTTTATCTATTGGAAAAGTATCAAATCAGGATGCCCACAATTACCCGCACAATTCCCCCACTTTCTTCTAATATGAGTACAGGAAACTTTTTGTAAGAAATTAAGCAAAAATGAAAGATTGACAAAAAAATATATATATAATGAAACATTTTATTAGAACAAATGCCAATTAAATGTTTGATTAATATAACCAAAAAATAATGTTACATTTACAAATGGTAACAGTTTGATAATATTTATTAAATATTTGTAAAAGTTAACATTATTTTTGATTATATTAACCAAACATTGGATTGATATATTATTTTACCATACATTTAATAGCTCTAAAGGAATCAACCTCTGTTAAAAAATTGTACACTAATATAATGATTGCTAATTATGGCAATACGACCCATTTTATTGCTTATCGCTTATAGCATTATTATTGTAGTATTAACCCTAAGCTGAACATGATACAACATTTTATGTGATTTTTTTATATTGCTGTAACTTTTTTATAATATAATATAATATAATATAATTTGAAGACTTGAAGGCTGAAAAAAAAACTTTAATTGTCCATAGATATAAGCCTGCAAGAGTATTTTTTTGCGTTATTCTTTTCGTGCATGTGAGAATGGCAATACGACCCATTTTATTGCTTATCGCTTATAGCATTATTATTGTAGTATTAACCCTAAGCTGAACATGATACAACATATTTTATGTGATTTTTTTATATTTCTGTAACTTTTTTATAATATAATATAATATAATATAATTTGAAGACTTGAAGGTTGAAAAAAAAACTTTAATTGTCCATAGATATAAGCCTGCAAGAGTATTTTTTTGCGTTATTCTTTTCGTGCATGTGAGAATGCACGAAAGAGGACACATGGGACTCACACGTGATTAGCTTATAAGTTTTCGCTCTGGATACCTCTTTATTTTTTATTAAATATACGTTTACTCGAATTTCGGATAATATAAAAGTAAGTACATAAAAGTATAGAAGTAAAAAGAATTATATTTCAATATAAAGAATAGTAGAAATTTTATAATTTCTGTCAATCTTCGGAGATCGCTTGGCCGAATTTATTGCTTTAGAGCGAGTGTTGCATTATCCTCTAAACTAAATCCTAATAAACTTAATTATACATACTATAATAATATTTATATGTACAATCCTTTATCTATTTATATTATTACTCTTTTATATTGTTCAAATAATAAAATTTTATTTATTAATTGTAAATTTAAAATATGTAGATTCTTCAAAAATGTCGATTTTCGATAGTTCAAATAATTATACTTTTTTGAGTGATTCATATCGTATTATTTTTTTTTGTTAGTCCAAAGGATCAACTAAAAAAAATCTTACGGGTTTTTGCTTGACATTAAATTTAAAAATTTGAGAATTTTTTCCAAAGTAGTCATTTTTTGCGAATGTTTTCAATAAAATTTCTGAAATATTCTAATTAATTGAAGATAAAATGTTATTTGATCTATATTTTTCTGTTTTTTTCTTCGAGATATAAATTTCACATGTTTGAGCTAAAAAATATGTATTCAGTCCAGAGATATAGCGTGACAAAGTTGAAAGGTTTCATATACCCTGGTTAGATCGAGAAGGATACCAAAAATAAGTCTGGCTTTCTATTGGGGTTAATATTGCTATCCTATGTATTGCCAGCTATTGCCGCGCAATATTTAAGTATTGTTAATGTTATGTATTACTATGTATTGCTAGTGTATTGTTAGTATTGTTACTGTTAGTATTGCCTATTTTTACTGTCGCAATATATTTCTAAAGAAATGTATTGTCGCAATATATTTCTAAAGAAATGTACACTGATTGCCACAGTGGTTGACCCATCGCCAGACTCTTTTTTTAGTGTACGATGAGGCATAATGAAGATGTTTATAATACACGTCCATGCATACCTATCCGAAAAACTCCCGTGTCTAATAAATCAATAATAGTCTCGGGACTTTATGAAGTTGGAATGGTTCAATATTGTTTACTTAACAAATATTAATATGCACAACAAAATATCTTATCTCTATGTAGAGACTTTATGAGGCTAGAGAAAGAAGCTAAGAAATAAAAAAATAATGTATCTACTTATTTAATATGATAAATATCCATAAATTTAGCTCAAATTTCATAGCATTGGAATGTCGAGAAGATAGATGCATCTTTTTACAACAATTAATACTTCTAATACCAATCGTTACAGAAATATAAAGGGTGCTCATATTATCTACAGTGCTCATAATACCCGATCTTACTATATATTATTATTCATATAATTTATAATTTTTACGTAAATTATCATGATTTACATGTATTTTGAATATCATTTGTAACTTAATTTACCAAAAATATCTATGCGTCAAAAGAGAAAGGAAGGCAAACAGAAGTAAAGCTCATTAAGTTTTGTGTTTTTTTTTGTATTTTTGCTTAGATATGAAAGAATTAATATTTAAAGCGAATATGAACAAATATTTTAGTTTATTTAATTGTTAATTCAAGTTAACATTATAAAACATGAATTATTAATGGATATTAAATAAAATTAGTGGAATTTTTATGAGACTCCTCGACGAGATTTCCGGTCATACCGTTATCGGCAATTCAATTGTAGATACAGGTGCTGCCGACTCGGCGCGTAGGCGGATGCATGTATCGATCACTGATAGATCACGAAGGTCGCGATCGTATTGATAAGAATCTGTTATTTCTTGCGCGGCTATGATCGTCTTACGATTTCTTACAGAGAAAAAGACAAGGATAAGTATTTATATTCAAATATATTAGGTGTTGGAATTAATTCGTAGCGTTTTACAAGAGATGGGAAGTGATGGGAAGTACTTTCATTAATGTATTTTTTAATGCTCATGTGAAATAAATAACATTCTTTCATTAAAAAAACGCTACGAATTAATTCCAACACCTAATAGTTTTAGTATTTTTGTATTTGACATTTTTTAAATACAATGATTCAATATTTAAGTTATATAATATTTAAAAGGATTTCATCTACTATATGTATATCAAGAAATTTCAATTATATTATGAAGATATCTTTTTTGCAATTTTATGTATACTTATATGTACAGAGAAAAATGAGAGAAAAATGTTTGGTATTTATAACTATAATTACATATAACTATAATTTATTACTATAATTATGATTATTACTGCTATAATAATAACAGTAACTATGTATATAGTTCTAGCAACAAATGTATATAGTTGGCAACCTAAAATGATTATAATTATAGTTATTATAACCATAAAATGGTTGAAATTACCATCAAAATAATTCAAGTGACTATAATTTTACAGTTACATTTTGGGACAATCATATTTTTTATAGTTGTCCTGTGTTATGTTATTATTACTATAGCAGTAATAATCATAATTATAGTATTGTATAATAATATGTAATTATAGTTACAAATACCAAATATTTTTCTTTCAGTGTATGTATTTTTTTGTTGGCAAGGTGAAATTTTCATTCTTTGTCTACAATCTGCGTCTTCGAACTTCAGTACAAATTTGTATATTGTTCTGAACTGTATAAAAACCTGAAAAAAATTTTTGCATATTTGTGAAAGCTTCAAGAACGAGTTTCTATTATAGAAGTTAAATTGCACTTTAATAATTTTTTACAGAATAACATTACAATAAAACCGGGCAAATACACGGTTGTTATTTGTGTCTGTTAAAAAATTTTTCTTTTCTGTTTATTCATACAATACACAATAATTGATCAATGTTTCGGCTGTTCTTTATAGCCATCTTCAGGATAATCCATCATAAATTTAAGTCCAACTATTCTCAATAAATAAATAAATGCAAGTGCATTTCCAAAAACCTTGAATGGTTCCTCATTGAATTGTGAGCACAGCCTCTTTTTAATTAATGTCAAAATTGTTAAGTATGGTTTTAAGAAATTGCACTTCCATTCTGTTACAAAAATCTTCAGTGATGTGATGAAAAGGAAAAATTTTGTATAACTGGCACAAATAACAACCATGTATTAGCTCTAATTTGCTCGGTTTTATTGTAATATTATTTTGATTGAGAGCTCTATGGAAAATTGTTCTACTATCGTTAATTTTTTACAAATTTAAAAAATTTATCTACAAAAATTCATACAGTCAATAAATTGACTGTATCTTTCAAGTCCTTGCTGGCGGAGGAACATATGTGTACAGTATATACATTTACTATGCATACAGGGTGTTTGGTAAAGATCGTAACGCTTAAGGATAGATTCCTGATTTTGAAACAAACATGGAACATGACAAAAATGGAAATGTCAAAGCTTAATAGTTTTTGAATTATAAGTATTTAAGGCAGTTATACTGCCTAAAGTTAGCACATTTAAGTTATTACAGTTGGATTTTCTGTTGTGTCACATCTAAACGCGCGAATTTTAGGTGATATGATTAAATAATTTTAGTGCTAATAATTCAAAAATTATTAAAATCTTAACATTTTTATTAGAATTTTTGTCTCAAAATGATCTCAGGAATTTATCTTTAAGCGTTGTTACAATTTTTATCGAACACTCTGTATATATAATTATAATACTTTTAATGTAATAACCAAGCATGTTACAATTATTACGAATCTATTTACTGTTAACAATTCTGTTTCTGCTGTTGTGTCGTCATACTTATGAAATGATTCGTACATATGATTTGAATATTTTGATGAAAAGCGCGAAAGCGAGTATTAGAACTTTCTAGATAATCGTATTATTCATTTTTGCGATAGTGCGAAATCACATAATTATTCCTATGTTTTAACGCAACGCGTTTAATAAGCGTTCGTCAGTCTTTCTTGGGAATTCCGGAAAGCGATAGAGAGCGATATCCTCGTTTGCGGTTTTTGCAAGATAATTTACTATGAGAATTTCGCGTGGGTCTCCGACTTAATTATAGATCATACTGGAAGGCCCGAAAACTTTAGACTCGCTTTCGACTTTTATGAATAGACACGCGTTTTGTTCTAAGTGCCGTTATTGTTTCAATCTTTGATCTTCTTTGCTTTATATTCACCTAATAAAGACAAATATGAGCCAAATTACCTTTATTACTATTTAATTTTGATTTTTATTCATTGACCTAATAGATCTGTTCTTTTCAACTGAACTTTTTGCATGGTTCAGCATTCCTTTTTTACTCGCCACATTGAAGAAAAAAAAAGAAAGACGAATAGTGTAAAAAGAACAGGTTTAATATTTTTTTCTTTTTTTTATTTCAATCTTCTCCAATCTCTAATTTATTACGCTTTTTCAATCTTCTTTACTGTTTTAATTTATCGAAATTAACTTTAAGCTCAAGCTGCATCTTGGAAATGCTTAATTATATCCAGAGAGAGAACGTTATCAGATTTAATTAATTTTAATTAAGCTTATGTAAATATATATAATGAGAGAGAGAGAGAGAGAGAGAGAGAAGAAATATATAAATAGTATAGGCTACCAAACGTTTCAACATTTTCAATCTTCAATCCTCTTCAAACTTTAATTTTCTTTAATTTCTTTTCATTTGCTTTACTAAAGGATTAATAAATTAAAAGTTAAAATTAAAGCTAAACTTCTATTTATTCTCTTGAAACATTCAATTACGCTTAGCGCGCTTTCAGGTTTAATTAGTTTCACGCGACGATCTTTTGCTCGTGTTTCCAGGTTAGATAAATGGTGAGAGTCAAGCGCAAACCATGTATAATCTGAACGTGAACGTGAATCCCAGCCCAACTGGGGCCGCGGGTCTTCTCGGTGTCACGGCGGCGGCAGCCGAGGTCACGCCAAGGACACCGGAAATCGTAAATTCGCTGATCGCCATGACCAATCCCTTCGAGGGCTACGGCAGCGGCAACGAAAGGGGCACACGAGATCGCACGGACTCGACCAGCAGTGGCGAACCGAGCCCGCCAAGCGTCCAGCACACCTGTAGTCAGCTTATCAAGGAAGGTAAATGAAGATCACATTTTCGACGCTCATTTATATCTACATATTAAAGACTGTAAACCTAAATAGTATACGATAGCAAGTGTATCATGGACCTGTTCTTTTTAGCTGAATTTGCACATCTCATTTGTTCATCTTTTCTCTTTTTCTGTCCAATGTGGAGAGAAAAGAAAGAATCGTGCAAGAACTTTAGTTAAAAAAAACAGACTTTATATGTGATCAACAAAAATGAGAGGCAAACAGCGTGAAGACGGTCAAAATCTTTCTTTCTTTCTGAAATATTGTAATTGGATAAATAGAAAGGAATGAAGATTGTCATCTCTCTCATTTTTATCAATCAAATTTACGTATGGATGGCATAGTCCATGCTCTATGTTTTTAATACATATTATATGATATATCTACACATAGAAGCGTTTCAGTGAGCAAAATTTGCGAAGTATTTCTTTAAAACTTAAGAAGTCGATTTTCTTTTAAATAATAAAGATAACAACGAATGAGAATCAATAAGATGCTTATTTTGTAAAGCATATGGTAGACTAAAAATAATGAGATTAACAAATCCTTTCGTATAAAATTTCAAGAGATTTCAAACACACTTAAATATATTATGAGATTTTTCAGAATATTAATTTATTATATATACTGATATATTCTTTACTCTTAAAAAGTCAAAGTACACGTGTGAAGATGTGTACACGTATGTGCCGAATATTTCAAATCCTTATCGACCAAATCAAGAGCTACTATTTTATAATAAATATTCTATTTTATAATAAATATATTAGTAATATTAAATTAACAAATTAATATATTTAATTAGTATTTTTTAATATTTTAAAAATGTCTGTTAAAAAAAAATGTTTTTCTTTTTATTTTTATATTTGTAAATATCAGATTGCGATAATATTAATTGCTTTATATTTTTTATAAAACATACAGAAACTGCAAGAAGTCAAAGTTGAAATTTAAGCGATATTTATATTATATTTATTCCACCACTTTAGCCACATTTAACAAATGTCAATGACAATATAGTGGTTCATTCTGCTATAACGTGCTTTTCTTTCTTTCTTTCTTTATTTCTTTACTTTTTTACCTTCACTCTATGCACAGCATTAAATTGCAAATCTTGTTCCTTTCAAATTACGGATTACGTAACACACGCACACACGCAATCGCAAAGGATTATTATTGTAATTGCCTTTGCGGTTTTGTGTTCGCGCCTGTTATCCTGATCTATTATCAATCGCCAAATTAATCAATTAAAATTTTTTTAATTCACTTTCGATATGTGTGTGTGAGAAATATAGAGTACGTGGATTTAGAATGCTTTGATAATGGATTGTATATCGCGACACTGCTGACAATAATCCTTAATTATCGCGATTTAATTCCTTGAAGGTCACGAGAACGTCCTTGTATCGCGTGGAAATGTTAGCGATCACTGGCATTTTCTATGGTATTAATACATTGTGCGTTGCAACATTTTCAAGTCCACTTTCCGGCGGAAGTCTATAATTTATTGCGACATTAAACAATTATATTCGCATAATCTGATCTTTTTATTCTTTGTAATAAATATTGTTCTCGAATTATCATTGTAATATGTAATTACACTTACATATTACACAATTATAGTTACATTTAAAGTTTTACTAATGCTATTAATATTTGAATTATTGCGAACTAATTTCTATTATTCAATAATAAATATAAATATATACACGGGTTATTCCACCTAATATTAGACCATCTCTTAAATCTTTGCAAAATAAAGTCGAATAAAAAACATGTTCAGATAAAAGTTGATTTAATAGTGAATTTTTTCGAAAATCGATGTTGCCATTATTTATGGCGTTACCATATAACTTTTTATGAACATATTTTTGATTCAATCTTACCTTGCAAAGATAAAATGGGGTTTACGTTAGATGGACACCCTGTATGATATACATAGATGATTTTGTGAAATAGAATTAATAAAGATATTATATGTTTGTAATATTTTTTAAAAGAAATGAAGAGAAAAACTAAATTGATTAATTTAATTAATATTTTTTATTATGATTTTTAATTTATAAAAGTCACGAAAAAAAACTAAAAAATGCGCCGTTATAAACTTGAATTTTTATTAAAAAAATTGCAAACCAATTATTTTGATTACTGATAGGATTTCCAGTTGTTAATACTTTCGATGATAAACATGAAAAATTTTGCTGCTTTAAAATTAAAATTGAAGTTATTATAACTTAAACTAAAAATCGGAATTTATTATATAATATTTTAGTGAAAAATGACAAGGAACGAGCATCCTCCTTTTTATCACAGCATCTAATTACAATCTAACTACTTTTCTGGGTAATCCTAATGGATTTGCATTACTCGCATATTGCAAGTGATGACTGTTATGGCCTCGGCGATGTATCTGCGAGTGAAATTAATTAATGAGAATTAATTAAACTCACCTTTGGACAGGGCTGAAATTAACGCTACAGACGAAGAGGCGGGCGAACAGTAGTGGCGACGATGGTAAGAAGAAAACGAAAAAGGAGGACAGCGGTGCTGACGATGAGGAAGAGGATGAAACGAGCATTAATAACACCAAGAGTGGTGTAAGTAAATCTTCGTATTTTTTGAATACTATTTTTCTCAGAATCAACTTCACGTAGACTTTTTCCGAGTGCTCCTTAATAAGAATTGTCACTTTTTATATTCTTCCTTAATTCTTTGTGTGTTTTCATTAATTTTTCAGTTTGATTATATAAATTATATTAATTATCTTGAAAGTAAGGAATTATCATAATTTTGTGTTAGGAAAACAAGTATCAATAATATTAAAATTGCAAAATTTATAATTTTATTGACAATATTTAATAAAAAGACAATAATTTAGATTACAGAGAGTTAAAATTGAAGATTTTGTCAAAGATAATTTCTTATTTTCATGTAATTAGTAATGTATAAACAATAAATAAAATTTTATAATTGTCTCTCTTTCGAATTATTTTCCTATTTTTTTTTATTAATTCTAATATGAATATTCAGGGAGTAATAAAATAAGAAAAAGATGTTATATTTTAATTTGTAACAAAAAATTAATAGATATTATACCTTTGATATAAAATTAGAAGAAATTGTATATAAAATTTTAACAATTTGTTAAAAATTTTTTTCGTATTTTTTTTATTGTAAAAGAGAATCCCTGAATTTTTCCAGTAGTCTTGATTTATCAGAAAAGTGAAAAAAGAAGAAAGTTCTGCGCACTAAAAATGGATATATGGATAATAGATTACATATTTTACATGTAAAAAAATCTTTTAATTTTATATATAATATATATATATATATATATATATATATATATATATGTGTAATTAAAAAATTTGTGTATACTATTCAATTTCGATGAAAAACATTCACAGGATGTTTTTTTAACTTAATCATCTAAATTATCTAAAATATTTCCGTTGTTTTTGTTGAGAAAATACATATGATTCTTCTAATTATTCTGAATACAAAAGTATTGAGGTAGTGATATAAAAAAATCAATAGTTTACGAGATATTTTATTCTAGCATATATTGATATAAAATGTTAAATAACTCGTAAACTGTTAATTCTTTTTTATAATCGTACCTTAATACTTTTATGAATAGAATAATGAGATAAATCAATTGGTGAAAAGAAAACACATAGTTGCTTATTTTTTAAATTATCCATTTTGCATACATATTTTTTAAAAGCAACTATGTGTTTTCTTTTCTACCTTAATACTTTTATATGCAGAATAATTAAAAGAATCATATTGTGTAAAAATATTAAACAATTCCATTTAAACAAAGTCTCCACTTTGTTCTCCACTTCTTTTAATTATTCTGCATATAAAAGTATTAAGGTAGTGGTATTAAAAAACCAATAGTTTTATGAACAAAATATTAAGATGAATCAATTGGTGAAAAGAAAATACATAGTTGCTTTAAAAAAATATGCATGCAAAATGGATAATTTAAAAAATAAGTAACTATGTGTTTTCTTTTCTCAAGTCTCAAAAAATATGACTTTGAGAAAAATTTTTTGCTCCTCATAATATGTACCCCTTCAAATCAAACAACTTTCTCCTTTAGTATTTTTTCGTATCATTAAAAACAATGGAGATATTCTAAATGATCAAGTTAGAGGAAACACCCTGTATATTGGATTGTTGTTTTAATTATATTTTTCATGTTCTATAGAGTGGGTCACAGAAAAGTTGCAGTATTTTTTTTTTCGATGAGTTTTGGAATGCAGTCTGCTCATCGGAGAGATTGGTTCTCTTATAGATCTAACCATTTACGTTCAATCATTTTACGAGCAAGGCTGAAACCTATTGAAAAAAGTGTTGCAATTTTTCTGTTCCCATTGTACTTTTTTTACTTCTTTTAAAATCTAAATGTAAATATTCATTTCTTTTCAATTTTTATTATTTATATAAATTACGAAATAAATTAATTATAAGAAATATATATTACATATCATTAACTATAAATGAGAAAATGCAAAAAAATGCAGTTAAAATGTAATCTAAATGTTTTAAATGAAACATGCATGAATACATAGCGACTCAATTCCATTCTAGTAAATCTACCGATAGCTTAGAGACGTTTCTTGATTCCAGACCAGACGATGAATCCTTTCGATACTTCTTGTGTCCTTGACTGCTGTTGTGACTATTCGCGTGCGCGAATAAATTAATTCCAACAGATGCTGTGTCAAGCCATTTCGGCAATTTAGGCATTCGCGAATTTGCATATCGTTTGTTTAAAGCTAGTCACACACACTTTCCGTAACAGTAACAGTAAAGTTTTCGACCAATCGCATTGCTCGATTGTTATGGTTACGGTTATGGACGACCGAATCGAGCAACGCGATTAGTCGAAAATCTATGTTTACGGTTACTATTACGGAAAATGTGTGTGACTAGCTTATAGCACGAAGTGTAAACTGCTATAAAATTTAGCGTAATTTTGAAAGCGCGAAAAAGTAACGCGCTTATATTTTAATCAGAATGGATCACACGCTTTTAATTGAGATACAATAAAAAACATAAATATATTTTTAATTCTTCTACTGTTTTTATTTTTATTTTGTCATATTTTTTTTATCAAAGCCTACGTTATTTCAATATTAATATTGTTACTCTAAATAAAATAATGAATATCGCATAAGGACTTTGTGATAAAATTTGTTATGAGATTTTGTATTTTATTTCGAGTAACACATAGGTATATAATACTGAAATTTATTAATCTGTGAAGAACTCCTTGTAGATTTTACAAATCGAATTTTTTAAATCAAATCTTTATCATGATTATAATGTTAAAAGAAATGTCAAAGTATATATGTTTTTTTATATATAATAAATAAGCTAAGAATAAAATATGATAAGAGCACGTGATACGTAAATATATATATGTATATATGTGTGTGTGTATTTTGGAAATGTGTTTTAATACATTATAACTCATGTATTTCGTTATTCAAAAATCATGCCGAGCTTCATTCATATTCGTCATTAATTAACACACCTCTATCTCCTTATCTATCTAATTCTTGCTAATGCGCGCGAAAGTGCAACAAGTTGCAAATAATTAGTATCTTCTCTCGAAATATATATCTATCGTTATTATTCAACAGAAGACTTGTACGTAAAGTATTTATGTAAATTGAATCATCGATTTTTGTCGATTAAAATTACAGAAACTTCAAAATAGGAATGCAACACAATGATTCACATTTAGATTTTTTACACAACAAGATTCGAAATATCCATGAATTTTTCTTTTTTTTTAAGACTTTTTCAAGAATTTTTGTTCACATCTTAAAATTAGGATATTACAAGTTTTAAATCTTAAAGATAAAAATCTATAAACCAATAAAATCTTCTAACGATAAAATTGAAAATTCAAGAAATTTCCTTGCTTTTCTAAAATAGAAGATATCAAAAATGAAAATATCCAGAGTTTTTGTGTTTTGTATAAATTAGAGAAATTCAGAACTGTATACAATTTCTTTAAGGCCTCCTTTCAATATCTCGAAATCTTATAAGACTTCAATGTCTCAGCTTTTTACATCTTAAAATCGGGATTTCAAAAATTTAATTCAAACCCGACGAATCGAAATAATTGCAATTTCCTAAAAGAAGTTGAAGATATCCAAGAAATTTCCTTATGCTCCTGAAAGAAAATGGAAAATATCAGAATTAAAAAAGTGCAAAATTTGTTATCGTTTGCAGCTGACGCCGGAGGACGAGGAACGACGCCGGCGACGACGTGAGCGTAACAAGATTGCAGCGACCAAGTGTCGACTAAAAAAGCGCGAGAAAACGGTGATCCTTGTGCAGGAATCCGAAATTCTTGAGACTCAAAACCTGGACCTGAAGTCACAAATTCAAGAGTTGGAGACTCAGAGGCGCAGGCTGGTCGACATGCTGAGTCTCCACAGTCCGACCTGTTTGAAGCAGGGCGTGGACGCAACGTCGTACCAGCAGTTCGCCGAGCCCCTTCATCTGCCTAGTTATCAGGAAAATTTTGTGCCACAACCCCCGCCGGCCCTTAATCAGCCACAGAACTGCGTCACCGATTACCCAGTGAAGGTCGAGGAATACGAGACCGATTTCTACCGACAGGGTAGTCCGTTCGTACCGACAACATCGGATGCCGGTTGCACGGTTTAGCAAAACGGCGAAAATCGTTCTTCTTCTTCGTCTCGAGGGAGGGAGGGTCGTCGAGAAGCTCGGAACGCATATATAAGAATTGAGTACGCGCGCGCATACTTTTATAAAATATATATATTTTTTGTTCCATAGACACATGATAAAATTAATAAAGATCAAAAATTATGGTAAATATTAGTTGACGCTAGTGAAAATAACTCTTCTTGGATTTAATTTTAAAGATTTGTAATTTTTATACAACTCGGTTATTTATCACCTACGTGTTCGCAGATTAAATCCATATAAAATTTCAATGAGTTGAAAACTATGAGTAAATATTTAAAAAAATTTTATTTAATATATTCTATAATTTGCATATTAGAATTTTATTTCACAATTTATAAGTTTTAATTATTAACATAATATGTAAAATATCATATAAAAGTTGTAGTTTGAAATTATTTATTTTGAACAGTATACTTTGCACGATGAAATGATTGGCGTCAGGATGCCGATAACGGCAGGATTATATGCATTCCATATATAAGGTATTGGAGAAAGTGATTTCGTTGATTATCTTTAATTTTTATTTCGCTAATTTTTATAATTTAATTCTTAACACTTTAATTTTCTAAGCCGTCCGAGCTTCTCACCGTTTGTCTCTCCCGATTGTAAGTCCATAGCTCGTAAGTCGATTATTATATCATAAACGCGAACAATGATTTTTATCTTTCGTCTTCCTCTTCATCCATCAATCTTTCCTTCTCCTTTTTTCTTTTTCACTTTTTCCTCCTCTCTTTTTTCTAACGAGCTCTTGTTATACTCGAAAAACGTTCGACGTAGAGAACGCTTGAAGACATTCCTTCGTAATAATCGTACTGTGACATTCTCTTATAAGGCCTTTAATTGTATAATCGATAATGTAAGATAAAGACGGACTACCAGTGATGCTCATTTTTTTACAAGAATTATTATTATTATTATTATCATTGTTATGTAGAATAAAATTATTAAATTACAATGTATTAATAGAAAAATTTTATTCGTGATTAAGAAGATGCTGGAGTCGTCTGTGTTACCGATAAAATTGACATTTTTGCCGTTTTTGTTCCTGTCAAATTTCTTCGTAATGTACTTCATAGTTTTACAGAATAAAAATTCTTTTTCCACGATTAAAATGTACATGCTAATGTATTTGTCGCTGGTGTAGTTCATGTCCAAAGCTGGAAAAAATAAAAAAATACAGATTTCTTTATCCATTTTACTTTATTCATTTTACTTTGATCGCCATACTGAGATAAAAATGGATTAAAAAATCTGTATTTTTTTATTTTTTCCAACTTTAGAACATGAACTACACCAGCGACAAGTACATTAGCATGTACATTTTAATCGTGGAAAAAGAATTTTTATTCTGTGAAATCATTACGAAGAAATTCAACAGGAACAAAAACATCAACAACGCTAGTTTTATTGATAATACAGACGGCTCCAGCATCCCTTTCAAAATATTAATTTTTATTAATTGCATTATTAATTTTCTAATTTTTAAAAATTGTTTATAATTTCAGTTAATTAAAAAGAAATCTTCTCTATTAGTAATAAGATTTTGAAAGTCTGCTTCTACATTTTTCAGTGAATTCAGCTGACGAATACATCCTTTTTTTATTTTTTATATTTGTCGCGTCGATGAAAAAATTCGTAAAACAAGTGGGCATCGCTAAAACATGATCCGTCGTTAATAATAAGCGAAAATCGAGACCGCGAATATTAACGAATATTAACGAATTGAAGAGAATTATTTTCAAATCGCTTTAAAGTCACACGCCTTGAAAAGTACAGGAAGACTTAACAATTTTCGATTATATAAGATTTAATATTCTAAAAATTTGTTTGAGATTTTGAAGATTTTGAAAATTTTTGTATGTAATTTAATATATAATAATATACGGGTAACTTCTACTTAAGAAAAGGTTTAAAACGTTTTGGAAATAAGCAATTCTCTAATTTCGTGTCTCAAAGTGCGTGTCTTGGATTTGCAACAGTGAGAAAGAGAGTACACGCGAGTACCCCGGTGTAAGTAAGTCTTCTTTATCATTGATATTGATTATCAAGGAATCGATAACGTGCGTTCAGAGGATACTTATAATTATATGAGTAATGAGAATGATATTTAATAATTATATACACACACACACACACACACACACACACACACACACATATACATACACACACGTACGCATATATTTTATACAAATGCATATTATATATATTACATCTATTATATATATATATATATATAATATGCGTATATACATATATATGTATAATTTTACAACGCGCAAACAATTGCATAAATAAGTGCACGCCATTAACAATCAATGAACACTTAATTACATGATGACTATTAAATATTAGATTCGTTGGAGAATCGAGAATTACGTGCCTAATGACATACCTCAATTTAGTTTCGTTTTATTTCCCCTCAGTGCGTTTGCAAATTGAGACTTGATATATATTGAATAGCAATTAAAGATCTTGGATTCAGTTGCCAATATTCATATGAAAACAGATATAACAGATAAAAAAAACAGGTGAAAACAGATAAAAACGCCAAAGAAAATTGCGAGAAAGCACAACATAATGTACCCTGTAATTCTATAATAATTGTTACAAGTTTGCTGAGCAAATTCTGTATATTCAAATTCTATTTTTTAAGATTACTGAATATCTTCAAAATTGGAAAAAATGAATTTTATTTTATTTTAAATATATTTTTTAAATAATTTCTTACAATGAAATATATTTTCTTCCTATTATTATAAGTTTCCAGTGTCTGTTGCGTCTTAAAATAATTTTGAATTATTTGAAAGATTCCATATTATTTGATTTTTATTTTACTTTTTAATTTGACAAACACACTTTGGGCTACGCTTATAAGATGATTTCTCACGTAATCTATGAAAGTTAGCCTGATCGTTAGCAGGAATGCTGTAATTATATTAACGAAGAAAAACGCTTATACATATCCGCGGACTAAACGACTTTCCCTGTTCGGAATGTTGCTACAGATTGATAAAATAATTTTTGATGATAATACAAAACATGAGGAACTTTTCCAGCGCTTCGCGAGCAAAGCAAAGCGGGACAAAGTCTTCCGCGTTTTTTCCTCTCTTTCTCTTCGATAGTATATGGAATTTACGAAATCAAGTAAAATCCAAGTATGACTTATAAATCGCAAAAAAAGAGAGTAGGCAGTTATGCCAGTATCATACAACAACGATACGCGAATGGTGCTAGAAATATTATCTTCTTTTTATAGAATTTTTATCAAGTTGCCAGAATAGAGTATTTAATAATTCAATGTGCCCTTAGGGGAACAATGAATTTCTATCTATCTATTTAATATAGTTTATATGTATTAAATATGGGAGATATTATTTTTTAAATTGGAAAGTAATATTGTTAAGTTAATGTTTCACAGCTCCAATGTTAAGAATTTCATTAAAAGTGCTTCGGTAAGTTTATATTTGCACAATCTTTGCGATTTTAAATAGCCAGTTCTGTTATTTTACTACTGCCAATATTAAGATCCTGGATATCGTGGCTTCTATAGTATCTAAGGATTCGTTTATTTTTTTATTATAAATAAATCTTTTTTTATTTTTTTATTAAAAAAAACATCGCTTTTTTGGAGCAGTGTTAAGTTGCGAAATAAAGTAAAGAAAAGCTGCATGCCAGATTTATACAAGATCATTATTATATCTTTTACGTATATTATTCAGTACCTGGCTATGATTTATGCAATATAGTCGTTTTCTCACAAATTTTTTTTTATTAATACTAATATTTTGTGCAAATAATAAGACAGATAAACGGCCGACAAAATTTGATCGTTATAACTTAAGGAAAAATTTTATTCTTTAAATAAAAGTGTCTTCAATACTAAAAAAATGACTTAAACCTTTATAGGATTTCCCTCTTATGATAGGATTTTATTAAATTAAGAAATTTTATTTTGAATTAAAATAACTAATTGTATTGTTGAATTTTAATACAAAACTTTTGTGTTTCTTAAAGTTTGTACATCTATGTTCAAGAGATTGTAATTACATTTCTTAGATTTTATCTCTCTTATTTTTTAGGTTACATAATTAGTAAAAAAGAAGGTAAGTAATTTTTAATTATTTTATTATAAAATTCATTAATATTACGCACACATCTCTTATCTATTTCATTCTCAAAAGCAATTCAATAGATAGCAAATACATTTTTTTTATTATAAATAAGATAATTAAGGGACAAGTATTAACGCACATAGTCTTACAGAACCTTATCAATAATTATCAATAATTTCCTTAATAATATTGATGAGAATCAAGATTAATATTATGAACCTCTGAAAATAAAAAAAATATTTAAATTTCTTAAACAATTAAAATAAAGTAGCAAATACTTTACAAATACTTGCAAATACTTACACAATGATATTGTTGATTGGGATATGGATTAGCTTAACGAAGAATCCTATGAAGCCCATTATACAGAAACCAATCGCAGTAGCAATAGCAATCTTCTGAAATTCTGTAATACATAAAAAATGAATTATGACTAACCATTATATTTCAGGCATACGTAGCTTAATAAAAATAAATTACCTTTGCGATCTGGTTTGGTACATCTTTTGACAAGTCGGATGCTGTCCTTGGCGAACTGACGGCCAGGTTCAGTGAGCTTCTTGATTTGATCCATAGCGATTGATAAACTGGAAAAGAAGTAGAAGTGTGTTGCTTAAGAATAATTTTGAAATAAGCTGATTAATCAAACAACATACATGTATATATAGAGTACATTTCAATCTTTCAGATATTCTTCGAGCTTCCATATTGAGCAACAATCCTTGAGATATTTTGTAATATCATTGATTATATTTTGTAATGACATTATAATAATAGGTCTATTTTTGTAATTATACTATGTTACACATTCTGTCAATTATACATTCAAAACAAAACAGGCAATAACTAGATTGCAGATAAAAAAAGAGAAATGAAAAGTTCAGTTATAAAAAATACATAAATCTGCATTATATTTATGTTAGAATATTATACATAAAAATTATAAGATATTTATTTAGTATATAGACACACAAGATGTCTATACTTTGGTCCAGTAAATAAAATCTGAAAATCTCAAATTTTTTAATGTAAAAAAAGGTTCTAATCGCTGTTTTATGTAACATTATCAGGTTTGTATCACATTTTACTTTGATTCATAAAAAATATTTCATTCATAGAGACAAGAAAGAAAAGGCATACTTATGTATTGATGCAATAAATTAAATCTGGGTTATGTTAGGAAGCCCAAACTTTTTCACGAAGAATTGCACAGGTAAGTATTCCTCTCGTGAGAGAAGAATAAAATTCGTACGTAAAAATATTCAAATGAGATAAAAACACAAAATACTCACGTTATGCGTTATACGGATACACCACACAAACCGTTACTTCTGATGACTGCTCAGATGTTCCTGAACAGCAATGCACAAATATGTACTCAAAACGCTACGTGGATGATGCGCTGTCAGAACGTCACTTCCTCACGATTGATGCTGGCACTGAAGCGCTACGGCGCCACAATACGGAGTAATTTAAACAACGTCGTAATGGAACCTCAGTCGATATCGCTTCGCATAGAAGTTCAAAGGCTATCCAATAAAGGAACCTCGCAAATTGTCAAATTCAGATTATATAAATAGAAGAACTTAACAAATATTAGTACCGGTTTTCAATTTTAAAACGATTTTGTAAAGAAAATTTATTTAAGATTTTACATTAAGAAGTTGAAAATTTTTGCAATTTTTTTTAATATACGGTAGATTCATAAAATGAGGGAAACATTTTTCATTTCGTCCAGTTCATAGTTTTTTTTTATATGTAAAACACTATCAAACTCACAGATATTCGAAAGACATATCCCATATAGTACCGAAAGTTTTCAGAAATATCTCAGAAATTTTTCAACTGAAAAGTGAAACATTTCATAAAAATTGCGAAATATGTCTGCCATATTTCTGAAACAGTTCTGGAATAGCAAAATGTCCGTGATTCTTGCACATAATGAAACCTTGTTGAAAGGTTGATGAAATGTTACACAAAGAATCTATAATCTTTTTGAAATATTATCAAAAAGTTTCAAGGATGCGTTCCAAAACTTGATTCTGTCAACTCCGAATATCTTTTATCTTTATTCAACATTTAGTGATAATAAGGATAAAATAATACTCGAGTTGACAGAGTTGAATTTTGGAACGCAACTCTCTCATTTCAGGTGTTTCTAATATTTAAAAAATGAATATATATATATATGTATATATATATATTTATATATTATTTTTATTCAAGTATCAATCAAATATATATAAATAAAAATTTTATTTTCATATCTTTTTGTGAGCTCGATCATTGACCGAATTTTTATATAATTTTGCTTTGAGTAATACGAGTGAATGTCTTACTTTTATTTTAAATTTATTTTGTTGTTGCATTATAAATTTAAATATTATTTAAGTAGCAATTAAACATATATTTAAATATCATTTCTGAAATATTTATTAAGAATTTTGTGATCTATTTACAAATTACAAGACTTGTTGAAATATACTTAAAATATTTCTCAAAAGTGATAATTATATCGCCAACTATTTTGATTAATTAATCACATTATATGTATAAGCACATATACATAATCACTATTAAAAAATCACTTACACCTGCAGTTTCCACATAATATCATTATTCATGTACAAAAGTTCTTTGTAATTAAAGTAGAACAACTTACGATGACATCAAAATGACATTAAATTGAATCATGATTGATCAAAAAAATGGCTTTTAATAAACATTTTGAATTTTAACATCATGATGATTTTTTGTTCTGCTTAAATATGTTTTTCAATTTATTGCATATGATAGATTTTAAAAATATTTTTGTCAGAACGTAAAAGATGTAAATCAAGTAAATATTTTATTTATTTACTAGACAACTGATTCATGCGTCGTAATGTAATTCTAAATAATTTTGAACACATAATGTACTTACATTAAAAAATTGAGATTTTTATGTATTTATAATACATTTCTATTTACTTTTATTGGGGCACGGATTAAAAAAATATTATTATTTATTAAAATAACTTATGATCCAGATAGTTCACCAACCGCCATCAAATTTGTCGTATTATTTTTAAAATGTGATTTAAAATAATCTGTAATTTTTTCATAATTTTGTTGTCATTTTGAAAATGTGTAGTATACGTATAAAACATTCTTGATTGCGAAAAACTTTTGTATATGAATAATAATTGTGTGGAAACTGCAGGTGTGATTTTAGTGATTATGTATATGTGCTTATAATATGATTAATTAATCAAAATAGTTGGTGATATAATAATTATTTTTATGAAATATTTTAATCTATTTATATTGCCCTACGATTTAATTTCCGATGGCGCGTGCCATAATCGTTATTTACGTTTGGTCCAATTGATTTTCACGGCTTTCATTCGTGATTATTCATGTTTAGCCCGATTTCCTTATCACGAGTCTCACGACATTGTAGGCAAAAAGATTAAGTTTATTTTAATAAATTTTGTAATCTGAAAACAGATCACAAAAGTTTTAATAAATTTTAAGTACTTTAGAAATGATATTTAAATATACGTTTAATTGATACTTAAACAATATTTAAATTTATTATGTCGACATAATAAATTTAAATATTATGGACATTTATATATGACATACATAAAAAATAACAATAGTTACAAGGATATAACTAATAACAATAGTTAGAAGGATAAATAAACGCATCAAGCATATGTATATATAATGAAACCATTTGCAATAGCAGATAGTCTATTATTAATGAAATGAGATAATTAGGTTTTCGAGTTGGATATGCGCTTATAAATTGAGGAGCGAGGATCACACATTATTAATATCTGCATGAAAAACGTGCAAACAACATGATGCAGATCAGTATTGTTTTTTCGATATTATATATTCTGTGTGGAACAACATCCTCCCTTGCCTTTGTTTTCGAGGACTGTGGTAAGTGCATACTCTAATTATTTTGAAAAACTAAAACTTTGCAAGAAGGTCGATTAATACTTCTTTAGCAAGACAGCTATTCGTGTCATTAGTTTATATGTTAATTACATTAATTTATGTAACATATTAATTAATTAATAATATTAAAAGTTGGACAAGACTATTAAAAGTCATTAGTCAATGCAGCAATTTGCGTTGCTTATAAAAAAAGGGATAAATTTGCGCATGAAGAATATCGCATTTAATAATTAATTTAATATGTCAATATTCTGCATATTTTTAAATTCTCATTCCTTTTAAATTTGAAGTTTGTTCAATGTGGAAGCTCTATAATCGCCTTTGGCGGTTCCTACGCTGGAATTGATTTTTGCATCTCATCACAAAGTATTGCTAAATCTCTGAAGCACCAATCTCCCGCCAACGGCAACAAACCAACAATTAAAAAAAAAAGAGGAATTTTCACCAATTTGCATAACATAGGAATACATAATAAATTTCATATTTTTTTTTTGTAATAATATATTTGACGCCGAATGCAACATATTATTATATTTTCTGGCTTTAGTAGTTTTTAAATAATTCTAATTATGTCTTCAATTGTTATACGTAATCAAAACTGATTATGTAATCAAAATTATTCGCCAATTCTTTTTCAATTAATATCATAGCAAATCGCATGACCGTATCTGCGTCATTGTATTTCTCAGATAATTCTATTAGGTGTTGGAATTAATTCGTAGCGTTTTTAATGAAAGAATGTTATTTATTTCACATGAGCATTAAAAAATACATTAATGAAAGTACTTCCCATCACTTGTAAAATGCTACGAATTAATTCCAACACCTAATATATTATTTTTAATTTGGAAAAAGATGCCTCTACAGTTGCCATAGACATTGGTAACATTAGCACAGTTAATAAGATCTGTAACGCTATTGTTAAATTTAAAAAGATTTTCAGAAAATCATTTTTAGCTAATTCATTTAAAATGTTGAGTAAAGTAGAGCTTTATATTTATAAGAGTAGCGCTGCCTATTAAAATTTTGCGCCCTATGCTGGAGCGTATCTTAATGCTTCATAACATTTCCAATGTAAATAATGAGCATTTTATTGTTAGTGTTTTATTTCTAATATTTATAAAGTTCTGAACGATGGAACATTCTTTTGATAAATTCTTTTTTTGAAATTGATTTTATCCGAATAAAAATGTAACTCTGCTATGTTAAAAAAATATATATAAAGTATATAATAATAAACACTGAAAGTTTGAAAATTCGATAAAATAAAATTAATAATCTTCTCGATGTATTAATTAAGGAGAAATCATCTCAAAATTTAAGGATTTATTATAAAAAAATAATTTTAGAATATTTTATATATTTTAATAAATTAAATCCGAATGTTTTATATGTATATAAGAAGTAAGTATAGTATATAAGAATTAAGAATCTCTCTTTTTCTTTTATGAAATTACTTGAAGATCCTTGTTACTAATTATGTATTATCCATTGCTTGGCTCTTATCATTAATTACATATTACAAGGAGACTATTTACACATTGAGAATCTTTAATCAAGAACGTATAATAATACCGGAAACTATTAGCAACATTACACATTAAGTCATTTAATTACGTATACTCTTTGGATGTTTGTTTGATTAATATATAATTACGCTTATACATAATTTTCTGTTATTATATGAAATGTAATTACATAACAAATTAGCAATACAAAAAGCGCACCTTCACGCGATGCAGTTGTTTGTGCGAAAATAAATTTGTTTCAATTAAATTAAATTATATTATTAGGTGTTGGAATTAATTCGTAGCGTTTTACAAGTGATGGGAAGTACTTTCATTAATGTATTTTTTAATGCTCATGTGAAATAAATAACATTCTTTCATTAAAAAACGCTACGAATTAATTCCAACACCTAATAATATGTTGAATAAACATTTATAATATTAAGCTTGTGTATAATGCAAATTATATTTGTGATTATTTTTAAATTTACTTCAGGTTCGGAGGCAGGCAAATTCGATGAGGTCTCAATTTCAAGCTGTGATGTGTCCGATGAAAAATGCACGTTACCCCGTGGCACAGACATAAAAGTACTCATCAAATTTACACCAAGTTAGTAAAATAATTGTATTTTAGTCATATACTTTTTTCAATATTATAGAAAAAATTTGATATTTCTTGAAGAAAAGTGCATGATATATATATATAGATGGTCAAAATTTTATTTAGAATTTCCAGATAATTTTACAACACTATAATATAATTATGTATAAAATATTAAAAAATAAATATTATATTAATACATTTTTTTTGCAGACAAAGATATCTCGGACATCACAGCACATGCGTTTGGTGTGTTGCTCGATGTGCCTATACCTTTTCCCCTGAAAAATTCTAACGTGTGCAAAGATCCAGATTCCGGAGTCCAGTGTCCTTTAAAGAAGGATCAGAAAACTGAGTTCAAAAATACATTCAACGTGGACAAGAAAACTCCTGCAGTAATTTTGTTTTAAATCACAACGTTAACATTTTTGCAGTCCGTGTATATATTATTACACCAACTGATTGTAACAAACGGCTGTGATATGAAATGAGTCTTGTGTTTAATTACTTATATATAATTATTTCTGCATTGCAAAGCAACATATTTCGCTTATATTCGTATCTATAACAATTAAATACAATAGCGCCAATAATATATTAGGTGTTGGAATTAATTCGTAGCGTTTTACAAGTGATGGGAAGTACTTTCATTAATGTATTTTTTAATGCTCATGTGAAATAAATAACATTCTTTCATTAAAAAACGCTACGAATTAATTCCAACACCTAATACAATACTAATAGATGTAATATTAGCCATATTATATATTCTTAGTAAACACAAGGTTATATATAACGTATTATATTATAGTTACATTATTAAGTGAGAAATTATAATAGGTACATGTAACTTTGTGTTTGTTGAGTAATGTTATCTATAATATGAGGAGTAAATTTGGTGTATCTATAAATACTGATTCTATATTAGTTGTGTATCGGAGCGTTGTGTGTCGCAAGCGTGTCGCAAGTATTCTAATCAGATCTAATCAGAGTCGAGCCAGCTTGATGTTGATCGAATCGCAACGCTTGCGATGCTGCGATGTGACTAATGTAGAACTAGTTCAAGAAGTAAGAATAAGAAATTGATCAATCACAGTTGATTATTCTGCTCACGTTCAATTGTGATTAGTCAATTTCTCTTACTTCTTACATCAAGTTTACTCTGTATATTATAGACAATATAGATAACATATAAATGTCGATAAGACTGATATTTTTACATGATATTGGCACTTGATGGCCCACACAAAGTATAAATCTATGACTTTAATATAAATCATCTTAAATACTTAAAGTTATACAAAAAAAAATTGATACTTCATCAAATTTTCTTAATTACATTTTTAGAACATAGCTACATTTTTCTTCTCTGTCCTTTAATTTTGATCTATATTTAATCTACATTTTGTAAACTTTTTATTATATACATATATATATTTTTATTATAAATATATATATTTATATATAAATAATAATGTATAAGTATTGTATATTACTTTTTAAATTTTAATTATTTTATGTTGTTAAATTAGTTCTGTTTTTTTTAGGTAAGCGTCGATGTTATGTGGGAATTTAGAAACGAGAAGGACGAGAAGATTATATGTATAAAATTCCCGGTGAAGGTTGTATAAGAATGCAACTGGAATTTTTGTAGTGACCATGACAGTTATTGCGCCCCAGTATTCAAGTGTACACGTTATCTATATTAATTATTTTTAAATAATGAATCTCGCTGCATTTTCCATGCATGTCGCAAATTCCACTGATTAAAATTGTAGGAATAATAAATGATAAATGATTGATTTGTATTTTTGTTAATATTCTATGTTTTTAAAATACTCTTTGTCTTTTGATTTTAAAATACCTAAATAAGCTTGCACTAGACATCGGTGCTGTGCGGTCTCCAAGCGAGTCGAATTGAGTGAAACACATAAGGAGCACGTTGTGTCGTCGGGACGAGCAACAACTTAACTGTTTAATGGATTTGACAGATTGACAGATTTTATGGTTGGGACGTCATCGTGTCACACGTCACTATATTCGGATGTGCTTCTGAGTTTCTCCGCCGTACATGATCGTTCTGTTTCTTTGTGTGTATTTTAAATAAAGCGTCTTATTTCTTTCTTAACGAACGTGTATCTCTTGCGTACGCATGGACTTGCAATTCGATCGCGCGAGCGTAATATTTCGCGAGTATAATATTTTGGAAAACTATCGACGTAAAAAAATTCAATGTAAGATTTTATGGACTGTAAAATATTGATAAGCGTCGCTCAGAAGTGTAAACACTTTACACTCTTTAAAATCTTACTCATATTGATTTTCATGGATAGCTTTGCGTTTCGGTTCCGAAGCTTAAATTGGACAGGCCTGATATTATATAAGACTATAACATGTCTGAAATACTTTTATAAGACCTATCTAAAAGAGAGACCTATTTAAAGATATATCTTATAAAATAATTATGGACTTAATTTGTGTTGTCTAGGATGTTATAGCGCATATCCCAAAGATAGAATATCATGATTTTTTATTTTTTACTTTTTATTTTATTTTTCTGCTTATATTATCGAGAAAAAAAGCAAGAAAAATCTTTCTGCTGATATTTTACTCTGAAATACACAACAAAAATATTTTTTATTATATATTTTTTATTATTTTAGCATCTTCTATGTTACCTTCATTTAATCACGTAATGTAATTTTTATATAATTTATGTTAGACTTTTATTAAGAAACATATTTCGTTTACAATATTATATAAAATATTACACTATATTATATAAAAAATATTATATATAAAATATTATACAACTAAAATATAACATATATTTTTGATATTGCTACTTTAATACTTTTGTATGCACAATAAAGAAATATTGTGTAAAAAAAATTATACAATTCCATTAAAAAAGTGGAGGTGATTTTCATATTATTTTAATGCGTTCACCTAGAAAAAAAACGATATGATCAAAATGTGGCCCCTTCTAAACTTGCAATTTCTGCCTGAAACATTTTTCTATATATCTTCTATATTTTTCGAGATATTTGTTTGGGGAAATTAAAATGCGACACTGTGTGTGTGTGTGTGTGTGTGTGTGTGTATGTAGAAAAGCCTCGACGATTGAAAAGGCAGTCAACTATTAAAGAGTGTTTACGTGAAATAATCGGATCTCTAAATCCGATTAAACAGTGGAATTCAATCTGATGACTCTAAATCGTTCCTACATCAATCCAGATTACAATCCGTGTTGTCTATGAAATTCGGATTTCGAATTACTATCGTCACGCGTGTTTCTCTTCTGAAAAATTTATATTTTCCAAAATATTTTTGTGGCATTTATTGCGACTCTTCTTTATGTGCTATTGCTATGATTTTGATAAACCTACCCAGAAAAGGTCGAGTTATCGAAAACACAAAGTTATATTTTACTCTGTTATTTCAGTTACGAAATGATATGCTTTTGATAATATTATTTGTATTTTGATAATATTATTTGTATTTTGATAATATTATTTGATAATATTCTAATTTTAAGATAAAGAATCCATAAATGAACGAAATGGATTTATGGATTTTTTGGACAAAATCAATTTGGTATATGTTATAAGATTGTAAATTATAATATTATTATCATCACTATTATTTATTATATACACAACAGTAATAATTTTAATTATTATTTACCTTGTCACAAGCATTTTAAAATTCCTTGATTTTGATATAACTGAATGTCTGAATCATTATAATACGGGATCTACAATAGGAGTAAAGGAAAATATTATAAATATAAATATTATGAGGTAATTCGAGAGAAGACGCCACTTTGTTTATAATTTTTTTATAGAATATGCGTTGGTCATACTAACTGTGCAAAAGCGTATGGTAGACAGTTGTGCAGTTATCGATAGCGATGAACATGTTCATGCCAAAGTCGATTGGTATAAAGATTATACAAAATACGAAAAGATAGATCGCGGAACATGCTTTGTAATATTTAGTATGCTAATAGCTAAGGTCTGTATTTGGATGCTTATTGTAAAATATTTGTTTACAGATAAATGAGATACGGTTTTAATCAACGTTCCCTGGAGGTCATGTGGATGATATAGATTATAATTTGTAATATTCTTATATGCATAAAAGTTGCAATTGAATATTCTTTTTACACTTGGGGATAAGATGACAGTAAATACAAACACAATTTTTTCTGCTTGAAACCGTCATTAAAACGTTAAATTTTTTTTAATAATAAACGGAACATCAAAAGTTTAATTGATTTATATGAATAAAGAAAGGTTGCTAAAATATAAATAATATTTTTTCGTTCGTTAATTCAATAACATTGAGAAGTTATTCAAGAATAAAGTGTGGCATCTTCCCTCCAATGACCTTAGTAGTAAAATAAAAAAGATATAAATATAAGTATTATATAAAAAAACATGTATACTTCATATATGTATATTAATTATGATAATTATACAGTTTAGCATACTCACCTCAAAAATCAAATAGGCTTATTCGACGCGTTTTTATAAAACGAAAGAATCTGGCAAAAAAAAGTCCGGGATTGCTCTACGAAGCGAGATATTGGGCATTAAAGTTGACTCAAGTAAGTACTACGTAATGCGATCATTAATCTGTTATGTGGACGGTGGAGTATAGATTAATGCTTATTGTTTTGGGGCGGTTACGCCGTTATATGTATATATGTATATATATTTTGATAGTAATTTTTATATTTATAATGTTTATATAATTTTTGTAATAGTATTTATATTCATATTTTACATACATATATTGGGTCATCTAAAAAGTATCCGCGGTTTTTTGTCGTTAGATGTGTGTTGATGGTCATATATCTAGTGACAAAGTACCGCGGATACTTTTTAGATGACCCAATATTTAGAAATGAAATAAAAAAAACAGACGTTTCAACCCTTATTGGGTCATCTTAACTATAGGTCCGAAAAGTTCAATTCAAATTGAAGTTTGTTAAAAAAATTATTATTAAAAACGCAGAGTAAAATGCAGATCGATCTTTTTCTGGGTATAACACTTATCAAATCAACCGCAACAGTAGATAAAAAAGAATCGCAACAAATGCCACAAAAATATTTTGAAATAAAAACTAACTTTTCAGAAGAGAAACACGTATGACAATAATAGTTCGAAATCTGAATTTCATAGACAACAAGGATTGTAATAATGTAAATGTCCCTGGATCTAGGAACATTTAGAGTCACCAGATTGAGCCACTGTTTAATTTGATTTAGAGACCGATTATTTTACGATTAAAACAAAGAAAAAAAAGGAAGAAATATCGTTAAAAGATATAAACAGAGAGAAACCTTTCTGATATAGGATACGGTCAACACGATGCTGCAAACACTTTGAAGCGTTTTTTAATTAGTCAGTTTGTGTGCCTTCCAACAAGCGACATGATGCAACACAATGATTATGTCATCTTTGTTTATTTGGCAAATAACAAGGATGTAATGATCCATTGTATCACTTGTGTCGCTTGTTGGAAGGCACACTTTGTAAAATTCTTTCTTCTAATCCATCAAATGCTTCAAAGTGTTTGTAGCGAGACTTTGATCACAACCGTATATGATAAACTTCCAGCTCGATCGGTATTTCGACAACGAAAACCGATTGGAGGCGCTCTTTCGTTAGGTACTAGAGGGGAATACACATGTTAAAACAATTGCAGTATTGCAGCACCCGTCATTATCTGCGTGGAATCCATACAAGCAACAGCAACATGATCCGAGTGACGATTGTCGTATTCACGCTTTTCTACGCGTCATATTGTTTCGCGCCCTGTTTTGCCTTTAACTTTAACAGTTGCGGTGAGTGTGTTTTATTATTTATTATCGTTATTAATCAGGGATTGATAGAAAATTATTTGCAATAAATTTTGAATGAAAATGTTAATAGTAATAATAGTATTTACTGAAAGGAGTTGCGTTTTCGAGATTTATCCATCATGAGTTTAAAAATTTGAAGCCAAATGTTAAAAAGTAATCGATTTTGATCACAAAGCCTGTTCTATAATATATTTTTTATATCCTGTTTCTTCTCAGTATCCGAAAAATCAGAATTTTGGATTCGGTTCGACTACACGAATCTATTTCTATCTATTTCAATTTTCAAGGAATTAAAAAATAAATGGGAATGAATTCGTGTAGTCATTGCCGAATCTAAAATTCCGATTTTTTCGGATACTGGGTTGCTTTTTGTTATTTTCTTACATCTTATTTTTTTGCCTCTTATATCTCATCGTTTTCCGTTGCCCGAGATAAAAGATTAACGAACTTTAGAAGAAACAAGAAACACATGGCAAGAAATAATACAATCGTCAATAAAACGATTACAAAAAGGAGAAAAATAAGTAAAAAGAAAGAAATAAGAAATAAAGAGCACATTGTGATCAGACTTTAAAGATATAAGGGCCGGTGTTCCATCTTTTAGTAAATTTTATATGTTGGGTAAGTAGCAAGATTATTTAATCACATGCGCGGATTATCGGATTATCTCACAGGTAAAATTTACCAAAAGGTGAAACAACTGGTTCTAAGTAAAAAGAATCAGGGTTGGAAATAACGCGTTACTTGTAACGTCGTTACCGTTATAAATTGTTTGGTAATGACGTTACACTTTCTTCTGAGTAATATGTTCATGATAATGCAGTTACAATAATACTTGCACAATAATGCTTGAGATAAGGATGATTTCATTAGTTACTTTTCTCGCTACTTTATTTCTAGCCATGTAAAAGTTTAGTCGTAATTACTAAATCCTGTATATATGTGTGTGTGTGTGTGTGTGTGTGTGTGTGTGTGTGTGTGTGTGTGTGTGTGTGTGTGTGTGTGTGTGTGTGTGTGTGTGTGTGTGTGTGTGTGTGTGTGTGTGTGTGTGTGTGTGTGTGTGTGTGTGTGTGTGTGTGTGTGTAGTATATTTATCAATTTTTGAGTTTTATTCCTCTACTAAAAGATAAAATTCTAACTTCTCTTCAGAATGTTTACCGCAAAAATCTGCATATAGTAACGTTTTTCATTGGCAGAATTAGTGTGAACTTAGTGAACTTACTTTCAAGCGTTGTACACAAATCGACGTAAAGATAGGTATATGTTTAATAAAAATATAGGAACGAGTTAAAAAAAATCGCGAAATTCTCAATACATTTTATTATGCTATTTGATAAAATATACTTTGAGCATTTTATCAATTGAGATATCTCATTTTACATTCAGATTAGAGTAGTGTATAATGTGCACGATTTAATATGCACTGAGTTGCCAATGAAAAACGTTATAATCTATTAATGTAAAAACAAGTGAAAAAGTAATGACTCGTTGTATGTTGAGTTACGGTATAAATGAGTTATTTTTTAGAAAAAGAACGGTAACGAATTATTTTTATGATGTAACATTATCAACTTTGAAAAGAACAGTATTTTTTGTAGATTTTGACCCGAATACGAAAAAATTATTTAAAAATTCGTGGCGTTTGGAAAATATCTCAAAAATTGAGCTCGAATATGATATACAATTTTAAAATTTGGCTCAATTTTCGAGATGTTCCCTGCCATCTCGAAAATTGAGCCAAATGCCACGAATTTTTTAATAACTTTTTAGTATCATATGCAGGAGATCAAAAAACCACTAAAAAAACCACTAAATATTTTTTTTACTTACACTTGTGAGGCCAAATTCGATCACTTTTTAATAATTTCCTTCTTTTGATAGAAAGCTGAAATTATAATTAGAACAAGTATAACATGCAAAATTAAATTAATTGACATAAATATTGTTAATTGTAATGATGATAATAGGTATTGCTAAAAAAGCACTAAAGCTTTAAAGATTTGTTATGTTATATAGATATATATTATTAAAAATGGTATATGAAGTATTAAAAATTATAAAAATTCGATCCAAGGTGCTGAAAGGAAGGTGTGTTTTAAAAGGAATGCTCTATTTGTTTTAAGAAATGCCTTCCCTTCTTACAATAGAAAAGAATCTATTGTAAAAAGGGAAGGAATTTTATTTTTATGTTCATTTATACTAATGTAAATAAACTAATCTGGGTTTGACTTTTTATTTTTTTCTTTTAAAAATTGGAGTAAGTTAAACCGAGATTAAAGTTTATCTATCATTAGTTATCATTAGTATCGATAAAGATGGACTTTTCTAAGCGACGCTTTCTAAAATTTATTTTTTCTTTGTTTGCCTTCAAAGCCTAGAAGCATCCATCGCAGATAGTGCGCAGGAAGGTGTAATGTATATGTGTTTAAGAAAGCCAAGTAGATCTAATTTCAATCAGTTCAGGTTTCAACAGTAGATTTGCATGTATAATATTTGAAATTTTTGTTTCTTTGATGTTAAAAGATATTTATCGTGGTAAACGCATTTATTATCGCGTTTATTATACAAACACTTTTTATATACTGTTTGAATAAACTTCATGATTACAGCGAAATAATAATAATCATGATACACATTCTTGCGCGCTATTCATTGTTATTCCTATTTCACATTAAAAATATAATTATAATGCAGTTTTTCTTTGCAATATTTACTTTGTATTTCTATTTTATATTCCTTATATTGTATTTTTTTATTTTGAAAGGAAATATGAATACCCGTGGTACGCTGAAAGTATATAATAATATTATATGAGAATGTATAATTTCCGATTCATTAATGTAACTGTTGTATACAATATTACATTTATTCATCTAAAAAGTATCCGCGGTTTTTAGATGACCCAATATATTGAGTAGAAAATTATAATATTAATGTAATGTTACTGTTAGTGTATTTTTAGTATATTTTTTAATGGGTAGCTAATTTATTTTGAAAGAAAAATTTATTGCATATTAACAGCAAGAGAATCTCTTACTGTTAATATGCAACAAGTTTTTATTAAATATTGAGTTATCTAAAAAGTATCCGCGGTTTTTTGTCACTAGATGGTGTTGATAGTCAACACAATACTTTTAGATGACCCAATATATCATTTTTCATGACTAAGTGGCGTGCCACGTTTTGTTTGCATTGTGAAAGTCTGATTATGTTATCAGTTTATAATGTAGATACTGTTTCTGAAGAATGAATTTAATAATGTGTGTGACGCATCGTTTACTTGAGAAATAAATGATGACTCGCACCTTTTAAGCTTATTTTATACGAGAATTGAGTTATCGTTAGATATAGTAACAAAGCATGCAGGGCAAAATACGGAATGTATTGTTGGTGCCATATATACAAGTATAATATTATTATCTAATAATAGAAAGTATTTTATATAAGGAGAATTCGTCTACTAGAAATTATAATAAAATTTAATGAAATTTTGTTGTGAATATAATTAAAATTTTTAAAATTTCATTATCTAATATTTTGTTACTACCTTTTATAATTATAAAATTTGATCTATTTCATAATTACAATTAATTTCGTATATTTCGTATATTAATCAGTTTTATTATTTTAATTACTTCTTTTGGGAATTTTTAATTTATTAATTTATATAAATAAAATTGAATATAATTCAATCGTTATAAAATTAAAGAGCAGTCTACTTTTTAATTTATTTAATATGTATGTATATATTTCTAGTATATTTAATATATTATTATTTGTTATCTAATTTGTATTTAATATATTTATACTTTCATTTAATATAGTTTTCATATTTATTTCCATCTTAGGCTCAACATTAGGTACATTCACGAAAGTGGTAATCTCCGAATGTAATACGTCCGATGAAAGATGTATTTTTATGCGCGGTACTAATGCATCTATGTCTATCAACTTTACACCTAGTGAGTATGAGATTTATATCCAAAACATGTCCAATTTATCTATGAGAATTCAATTTTAATTTAATGATGTTAAATATATTTAAATTATTAGTTAAAAAATATATTTAAGATGTAAATCTTTCTATAATCTACAATATTATTATATATAATTATATAATATTTGATACACAAGTATAGTAAATTAAATTAAATTAATTAATTATAGATCTATACATTTATTAAGTAATGATCGTTTTATAATTATATATGTATTGTTTTGTGCATTTCTTCTACAGACGAAGATATCTCGAAAATCATTGCACGAGTTTACGGTGAAATAAGTTTCTTGCCGATACCTTTTCCATTAAGCCAGCCTGATGTATGCAAGGATCCTAATGCTGGGATCAAATGTCCTTTACATAAGGATCAAGAATATCATTATACGACCACGATGTTTCTGCAGAAGAGTTTCCCTTCGGTAAATAGCCTTACATATAAATTTTAAATTTACCTTTGGTAAAATTTGAACTTTATATGCTATATATATTTCGATTTCTCTAAGAGATTTAATTTATTGGATTTTGGATTTGATAGTGGAATATAATTTACACACACACACACACACGTGCGCGCGCGCGCACATGTGTGTATGTGTATTTAGAGAGAGAGGCAGGGAGAGAGAGAGGGAGAGAGAGAGAGAGAGAGAGAGAGAGAGAGAGAGAAAGGAATTTTTAATTTAATTGATACCTTTTGAACGACTAATTAATAAATTCTATTTTAATAAATTAAAAATTTATTTTCTTTATTTTCAATTTATTAAAAATTCTAAGCCGTTAAGAATATCTTTTATATGTAATAAAGTCTTTAGACTTATATGTTCAATTAATAATTTTTAATTTTTATTATTGTAGGTAAATGTCAATATTAAGTGGGAGTTTGTGAATGAGAACAGTGAAAAAATAGTATGCATAGAATTTCCAGCCAAAATTAAGTGATTCAAAAGATATCTCAACAAATGGAAAATATAGAACAATATTGAAGATTTTATCTTGATAGAGATATGAAAGTGCCATTTTTTAATTAAATATTTTGACATAAATTTAATATGTAATATTTAATATGTAATATTTAACTTCAAATATGTCAAAGCATATTAATATGAAAAAATGATGAAAGAAATAAATAGAAATTTAAAAAGAATATTTTGTTGGTACATATGCATGAATATATTTTAAATATCTAATTTAAAATTTTTTTTAATTATGAACGCTTTTAGAATCTCAATAAATAAATAATACATTATTCCGTATGTTTTATTTAGCACTTTATTAGATATTTTTCTTTGTATTAGGTGTTGGAATTAATTCGTAGCGTTTTTTAATGAAAGAATGTTATTTATTTCACATGAGCATTAAAAAATACATTAATGAAAGTACTTCCCATCACTTGTAAAACGCTACGAATTAATTCCAACACCTAATAATATACTAATTTGATAATTTTCTTTTGTAAACTAATTCAGTTTACAAAACTTGCTTTATAAACAAGAAATAAGATTTTCAAAGTTAATGAATAATTTATTTAATGAAATTAAATGTTATCATTCTATTGAAATACTAGGAGTTCAAATTTAGCTACACAGTTGTTTTTTCCGCTGCACTATACATATACCTTCTGCAGTCAAAACGATGAGTAAAGAATAAAAAAATAAAATAAAATAAAAATTAGCAGAAAATGCAGGGAGCTAAAAACAGAAAAATATTTTCGTTCGTTGGATCTAAAATGAATCTTGGTAACTTCAGTTTTCTCCCTACTTTTTATAAGTTATCATCAACTATTTATTGTGTTCTCAACCTTATCTTGCGATCGATTGTCCATTTCAATCTGATGAATTGTTCGCTTACTACGTTGAACTTCCGAACTTTGTTGTTCATTTCTCAGTGTCTTTTCTGCCTGATAGATAGGTTCATATTCTCTTAGTTGAATCATAAAACCTTCGTTCGGATTTATGCAGAATCTTCTTTGTTGCACCATCGAATATGCATGGCTAAAATAAATATTACAAATATTTTTCGATATTGTAATTTCAGTAAACAGAAGTGTGAGAATTATCGAATATGTAAAATAAATGTATAATTCTGTAATTCAGATAACAACATTGTTATTTATAGAAAAAAAATTACATTTGTGAAAGTTCGTAAGTTTCCATAACATATGCCAAAACCAACGCGGCAGATCTCGAAATACCAGCATTCCCATGAATCAGGACTCGACCGCCTAAATTTAAGGCTTCATCAATGAATGCTTTTACCTTTTTGAAATGTTGAATGATATTTTCCGTTATTGTGTCAGCGATCTCCAAGACTAGATATCTGTAGAAAATGTAAGCACATAAATTATAATTAAATACAAATCCATAAAGAGAGAAATTAAAGACACATTGATTCAAGATTAATTAAATCTTAAATTGGTATATTACTATGAAAAAATCATTATGAACTTAATCGTAAAATTGAAACATAAAATACAATTAATAATTAAAAATATTAAGAAAATCAAAAATAAGAACTTTTTCAAGTTCTTAGACTCATTCTCATTCTCTTTTTTGTTAAGCCACTATACAAGCGGTAATTAAAATCACATACTTGAAGCTGTTGGGAAAGTTTGGCTTTATAAGATTTGCCTCAATAGCGTGCCTGACACAAACTATATGTGTTATTCCATGATCAAGCAAAGATTGCAACTTAGAGCGACTGGCAGCACTATATGGACCAAGAAATACACCAGGTACTACTTCCTATGATACAAAATATAGACATAATGTATATTAAATAAATGATATATAATTTTTTAAAAATAATCAAGAAAATTAAATGTATACTAATTTCTTACAAACTATATAAAATTATAATTCAAAAAGAAACTTTTTTAGATCGATCTTTATACACACGATATTTGTTTATCAATGGAATTAACAGATTATTGCTGGTATAGTTTGATCAAACATTTTGTCAACATTTTGTACAGTCTTATTAATTTGATATAATCACCTGCATGTTTCTTCTCATTGTATAAGTCCATTCTTTAGGTCTCTCTACCCAGGGGATATTAGGAATTTCTGGACAATCATGGTCAGATTCTGATTCATTGCCTCCTCCATTGTCTTTCTATAGAAATAATTAATATATTCATTCACTTTTAGAAGACTATGAAAATCATTCATATATTTTGTATCTTATTGTACGTTAAAAATATACTTTTTCTTAGAACAAAATTTTCAGGAAAATTTAAGCTAAAAATTCTGCGGCTTTCTAAAGGCTTGTATTACCAAAAATTTTAAGAGAAAGGATTAAATTTATTTGAACTCTTAATATTAATGATACATAATTTTTTGTAAAAATAATAAAAAAATATAATATTATAAATTATAGACTATCCGAAGTATTACAAGATATAAGAAAGCATTATGCAAGAGCAATAGATCTATCTTCTAAGTTGCAGTATTTTTGTTAATGTGTATATAAGCTGAACATACAAATCCGTCCATTCTCGGAAGAAAACGGAAACCAGAATCAAAGATACAAAGCCCATTCAAAATAGGACAAATCTGGTGTCATTGCTAAATCCTAGTATTTTGCACGTCCCCGCTTGATTATCGCTGTTTCAATTGTTGCATAGTCTATATGGTGAGCGTACAATTTTGCCCCACTGACTCTCGTAATCCAACGACGGATGTTGCCCTTTATTGATCTCTTCACGCAGATATACTTGTTAAACGAACGCTCGAGTTCTTAATCGTCATTATCTATTAAGAGCTACGCAATGATGCAGGAATACATGACTTCATAACCTATCATCATATTATATATACATATGTACGTATGTTGCAAATGTATGTATACATAGAGAAAAGAGAGAGAGAGAGAGAGAAAGCAAACGAAGCCTAAAATAGTCAGAGATAGCCTGAGATCTGATGGGCAGTGTTTTAAATGAAACTCGTCTACTGGCGCCTCTATATGCACAAAGCGTAGAACTATGTAGCCATGGATACATCCGGCGGGTAACATACCCATATTTTTCGACTTTGGGAGTTTTCCAGCAAGAGACACAAATTGACACAAAAGTCATCCTGATCTTGTTCGATATCAGAAAGAAACAAAATGAGTCGATTTGTATATCTGCTGAAAAGATCCCTTTGTTACCTACCATTACTTATACTAGCAGTTGATACTAGCTTACTCTCTATCGTCGATTAATTAGTATTGATTGATATCACCAGAGGGCGCAAACAGTTCCGTTTTGTCGTTATATAATCGTAGTTCGGTATGCACATCGCCGAGGAAAAGGTCAGTTTGATATAATGAAGGGAGGGAAGTTATAAACTTCTGTATTATTCAGAAAACTATAATTATTTGTTTGTTTTTATTGGAAACATTTTTAATATTTATTTTGTTTGATTTATTATTTATTTATAATAACTGTAGAAGGCTTGCAATGAGAAAGAGGTATATAATCACCAGATTACAAACTGTAATAGTAATACATTATATTAACATTATAATTTTTTACTTAATATAAGTGTGAAATAACACGTGTTGTACTAACAGTTACATTATTGAATAAACTTAAAAACGTAAAAATAATAATACGGCTCGAAAAAAATAAAATTAATGATAATAGACTAGAAAGGTTACGAGCCAAATAATATCTTATAATATTCAAAATATAAAAATAATAAACATTATAATGAACAGACGTTTTGAAAATGATCAGGTCATTATTAATTAATGTTAAGCGAATTTAAATTATAAAAACAGCAGATATATGTACAAATTTTATAGTTAGGTAAAACATAAAAATATAAAAAATTTGACAAATTACTCTCTCCTATCCAACAAATTTATGTGCTCGATGATTCAGACGAACAAATATTCGCTAATTGTACAATCGAATTAATAATCATATTTACAATAATTATTCAGTGTCCTGATGGGTGGTTTTTTGTATAAATTATACATTTTTGATTACGTGAGTCAAACGATAAAAACACAGTTTAAATTCAATCTCAATAAATAAAAATGATACAATACTGCAATACTGTAATAGAGGTCAGAGTAAAAATGTTTTCAAATCTATTTCAAGAGATGTTATAAATTCATAAAATCAATTAATTAATAACGTCTTAATTTTTTTTATCGCACAGTTCTTTAAGGATGTTTTATACATATTTTTAAAACGATAACAAAATTATGAAAAAATTATAGATTATTCTAAATCATATTTAAAAATAATACGACAAATTTGATGTTCGACTATGAACTATATTCGGAATCATAAGTTATTTTAATAAATAGTAGTATTTTTTAAATCTGTGCTCTAATAAAAATATATGGAAATGTATTATAAAATTAATGAAGTCTCAATTTTTTAATATAAGTACATTATATATTGAAGATTATTTACGTAGAGTTACATTGCGATACATGAACTATAGTTTTTCAATAAATAAATAAAATATTTATTTGTTCTATATCTTTGTAACTATTCAGTAAATCGCAAACTTTGTATAAATTATTTTAAACGTTTGAAGTACTTATAAAAAAAAATGTAAATTTTCTAATTATTTAAAAAATTTTCATTTCTAACAATAAAAATAATAACAATTAAAATAAATAAACTACAAAAATGTGTTATTAAACAAAAATATAATCTTATTCACAAATTTAATTTTCTTTGCAGGAATTGTACGTCTAATACATTCTTAAGGAACATTCTAAAAACTTATTGGATATTGCTCAAAAAATTGTGTTATTGTGTGGGAAATTTGTGTTCTGCGCGTATTTATATTTTATCCATTCACATTAATTATATAATCATCCATTTAATCATCGAGATCGAGAGATTGCTCTCTTAGCAGAAATAGCGTTTAATATATTAAAATATAAAATCTGTAAATAATAAGAGAAAGGACGTGTAAAATGACAGCAGAAATGTCAGTATGACGATTGCAAAAAGAGATAATTAATATGATAATAATTTTTTTATGCTATTTGCATGAGGAGTTCTAAATTTTTAAGTTATTTCGAACGTGCGTTTAAATATATGAAATGTTACATGATGTTAATGACAAATATGTTTATAATCAAAAAGTTTTGACACCATTTTCTCTTCTAATTACTTCAGATTTGATTGGTGGTTACGCATTCTCTTAATTAATCGCCTATTTCTCTCTCTCTCTTTTTTTTTTCTCTTAGTATGGCGATCATAAAAGTGATGAATAAATGACTTACTACAGACTTATTAATCTATTATTTCTTATTCAGGATGATGAGTGCTGTTTATTTATTAAAATATTAGGTGTTGGAATTAATTCGTAGCGTTTTACAAGTGATGGGAAGTACTTTCATTAATGTATTAGGTGTTGGAATTAATTCGTAGCGTTTTACAAGTGATGGGAAGTACTTTCATTAATGTATTTTTTAATGCTCATGTGAAATAAATAACATTCTTTCATTAAAAAACGCTACGAATTAATTCCAACACCTAATATTTTTTAATGCTCATGTGAAATAAATAACATTCTTTCATTAAAAAACGCTACGAATTAATTCCAACACCTAATATATTGTAAAATAAAACTAGTTATAATATAAAGTATTTTATGATTAGATCATAGTTGCTTTTGTTTTGTAAGAAGAAAATATCTTTATTTGTAGCATAATTTTAGGAAATCTATGATTGGTGTTAGATTTCAGTATTCTATTACAGAATTCTATCTATAATTTTATACGCCATGTATATTCAGCATGAGTGCATTTTATTATATATAATTTTGATTCTTCAAATGTTTCTTATATTGTATTGAAAAATAAAACCAAAGACAATAATTATAATGTCTAATATGTGTAAAGAATTTTATGATTAAATTATAATTTTGTTTTTGTTTTATAAAAAAAATGTCTTTATTAAAATAGAGACAATTAAATTAAATGATTTACAATTCGCGTCAGAATTTTACTTCAAAATTATATTATTACGGAATTCTATTTATAATTTTATATATCGTGTATTTTCATGCATTTCATTACATATTTTTTATGTATTAGTATGTGCAGTTTAATTCTTCCATTTTTTCTTCCTCCTGTCGCATTATTGACATATATGAAATTATAAATAAAAACATTAAATTATAAATTGTCTAGAATGGGTTTAATACCGAAATTATCAGTATTAATAAATATTTAATATAATTTGAAGCTTTTGAGAATCAAATACCGAGGAGGATTTAAGACGAAATTAGTTATCGATCGCTTCTTTTATTCATATTGTATAACGTGCAATATCTCAAAGTGCATGTCGATCTCGCGGTTTGTCGGGAATAAATCATGCGTACATTCGGCATTATAGCGAGAGATCGATGACGTGGGTAAACGTTCCCTTTCGAGTCTTTTTGTATGTCGCTAGTTTTCGTGACGTAGAACTTTTCATTGTATAATAGATGTTCTGAAAAACGTGTTGCACTATACAGATCGTTATCTAGAGCCATGGCGACACGATCCTTTTAGGCTTTGTGCCAACAGAAAGGATTTCTCTATTTTATCTCTGATTTATCTCTGATATATCTTTCCAAGTTTCTAATATTCTAACTAAAATAAGAAGTCTTCTCTTTTAGATTATAACTTTTAATAATTAACTCTTCAAGTTAAGTTGAACTTTGAAGACGCAATCAATATTTTAATTATAAATTCCGGTAAATAAAATTGAAATGTAAAAATATATAAGTAAGATATAATCTGACTTCTATGAAAGTAAAAACATGTTCTTAAATCTTTCACAAAGAATTTTATTCAGATTTTTTTCATTTCTATATAATTAGGAAAAAAAAAAAAATCTGTACTAAAGCTGAAACACTCAAGTCACTAATAGAAAGTGCAAAATTTCATATGGAGGGTTAAATTTAATAATCCATAATTGTATAACCATACAAAGGAGAGAGATCTTTCATCGCTCGAATGATTAATAGGATTATAGTTATAAAATGCATGTACATTATACATACTCTCCTCTCACAAAGTATTTTATAGAAATAAGGAATGTGTAAATGACATTCTTTATCCTTAGAATTTATTAATATGTTAAATATATGTTAGAAATAGAAACGTATAGTGTCATAGATTGTAATATAAATGGACAAACAGCCCGTTACACATTTCCTACGTCTGTATCATATCGCGCTGAAACTATATTACCGATAAAACCGTAATAATTATCAATCTGCAAAGCGCCCGGCAGGAAGATTAGCGACGCATAATAACGGTTCTTATCCTTTCGTGGCGCGATTTTTGAATTGCAGGCAACAGGAAACACGGTATGCCAGAGCGCTCGTGGATATCGGGAGTTGGGAGGGAACGAAGTGGAGGAGAACGACGCAATTTGGTTACGAACTGTTTAATGACTTTTACGACGCGCTTCTGGTTGCAGTAATCGGCGGCACGTTTTCTTCCGGGATATGGGTAATACGGTTCTCTTTCGATCGCCAACGCCACGCTTTCGCGATGAAAGTTCACGTATGTGTATGTGCGTGCACGCGTCCAGTTTGTACAGTTTCAGCTTATATATCGCTTGCGAATGTGTTTCGTAGCGATGGGGCTCGTAGAAAATGCGAAACGAATCACTTCCGTGGAGATTACGATGTTCTGTTGCATGCTCAACTATGCATTTTCGGGATCGCGCTTTCCATATTTTTGTTTATATTTCCGCGTCATTAGTGTACAATCCTTTTATTCCCGTATAAATATAATATATGTGAAAATATTAAATCAACTTGTAAGAGAATTAGCGCCATTTATGATCAAAATCAAATGTTGGAATAATACATTTACGTTATACGTAGATATTTAAATAAATTTCTCTTAAATATATTACATGCGCCGATTACTTTTCGGACTGGCAACGCAATTAAACCGAAATAATAATATTATTTAATATATAATTAAATAATCTCCCTCAAATTACGTGGCGCTTCTCTTACTTGATTGATTTTTTTATGCGACAGTCTCTAACTTATTATATATTGAAATTATATTAAACAAAACAAATATATTACCAAATATATTTGTTATTAAAAATGTGAAAATATGTTACTAAAAATAAAATTTAATTATATAAATAATTGTCAAAAGTAGGAGAAAACTATCAACATGCAATTTTCTGCACATTTGTTGTTAATTATCACATAATTATCGAATGAATTTTAAAATGTATCGAAAATCATAAAATTTTTTGTATCCATGCAACTTATATTCAATTTTGATTGGTTAAAATAGGTCAGGTTTGCTTTTTCCTAGCTGTCGTATTTTATTTTTACGAAGTGCGGATAGATTGCACGGTACGGTAATATTTTTCCACGCGAGTGAATAGCGCTTGCAATAAATCGCTGTCATTTGCACAGCCCGCGATTCGAAGTACTCGCGAGTGAAGGGTATTGGATAGCACCACCCATTTCGTCACATGGAGAACCGTGTTATTTCATGTGAATAAGAAGCATCATTTCCCATGTTTGTCGTTCTCAATGTCATTGCTGAATATTCTGGTGTCATTTCAGATGGTACTCGCGCGCGCCAAATTCTATTCTAGATCTCTTACGATTTGCGATGGAATAATTAAGTTTACATTTCCGATAGTATAATTATTAAACTTAATGAAATTCTAATTGTAATTAATTGTGTAAATAACACAAGAAGTTTATAGAGCTCTATTAACGTTATAAATTGTTTGAAGCAATCTTAATTTGGTTGTTCTTGTTATTCAATTTTTAGATTCTTTTGCCGTTTCTTTAATTAACAAAGAGTGAAACGAGAACACTCATTCATAATTTATTGAATTGACCCCCGGTTTGCGTACAAATAGCATTGCTATTCCACGGACATTCATCAGACATTCCTTATATCCTGAAGACGAAGATTTATAGCTTCTGTTGTTTGAGAATTGAACCGACAAATGTCTTTCGTAGTCTTACACGCTTCTATGTCATGTTTGTGGCCATCATGATAATCATAAAAACATTTGAACTGAAAATTCTCTCTTGTTTTGCTTAATATCTTATTAAAAATATAAATAAATAATAAGTATATATTTTTATATATATATTTTTATTTATAAATATTTGTTCTTTTTATAATAAAAAAATATAAAAATGTTATAAATACAAAAATGTTATAATTTAATATTTAATTTCTAATAAAATGTAATGCAATCCATTGCAATTGATTGGGATTTTATGGTCTCCCAAGCTGATAGGTCAGGTTGGTTTCCAGCACGTCGAACACGTCGAACGCGTTGATCTAGATTCGCGTCCAAGGATGGCAATTGCGCCACGATTCCCAACGGCTAATGCGGATTCCCATATTTGCGAGGAACGCGAGTGAACGACAAAGTCACTCTCGTCTAGAAAGTAAACTTCACGTTGCCTGGGGGCGGCTACGCCCTCGAGTCTGGTCAAGCTTTAATTATTTAATTATGCTAGCAAAGGTAAAGTGGATGATCACGGAATAGAGGAAGAGGAAATCAAAGTAATTATTCCTGATCGAAAAAAGAAGATGCGAGGAATCGCTGACGAGATTCAGTTGTACGATTGTGAGAATTAAACAAAAAAAAAAATTTAAGAACGTTTTATTAACTTCAATATTAATTAATATTAATTTGTGTTTTTTAGAAACATAATAAATTCTTTTATATATTTCGAAGTTTGCTTTTTGCCTTATACATATATTTGATATTTTTAATATTTGTATGTAATATATTATAAGTTTTACAGAATAATCTTTTATCCTTCTACCTCTAATTTTAATTTTTTATATTAATTATTAATTGAAAGTAAAAGAGAGAGTTATGAGATTCTTGAAATTCTTGAGTGAAATTTAAGATTCTTTTAATGGTCATCCTTGACTGGAAATATAGAGCAGTTGTCTCGGCTTGGCAGACATAAAAACTAATCGACATTGCTCGTTACATTTAATGAAAATGAGGCGTCAATTGACATTCCAGTCTTCAAGATCACGACTTAGCGAACGCACCTGGAGATTTTTTTATAACTATTTTTTATTCTCTTTGCCTAAGAATACGGGACGTCTTACAATATACAATTATACAGCACTGGAATTTAAAGGTTTTCATTGAGTTGATGCAATCATTACTTTTAATGATTTATATGTACTTTATGTAATTACTACTTATTTATTGTTTATTTATCAGTATTAATTATTAATTTAAACATTATATTTGCGATATAATGTTTATATTTATATTAATTATATTGACTAAATTTATATTAATTATATTGATTATATTAATATATTGACAATTGCTTAATCTATTTTTTTTCGATTTTAAAACTTAAAGACTTATAATAATCTGTTGACTTTTCATCTCATTAAACATTATTCTAGACAACTGGTCGCATAATGAAATCGTGTTCGAGGTTGATTACTATGCTTCATTAATTTCAGCGCTTGTAATCACGTATCTTTTAGTACTAAAGTGCTACATAATTTTTTACATTTATTATCTGTACATTTGTTATATCTGTATATAAAGATAATTCCCTTATATCTGCTTCGTTCAAAGATTTTGTGATATAAAATAAGTTTTATGTCAATAGCGTCATTAGTTTTCTTAAAATAAGAATTTATATATTATGAAATATGCACCAATTGACTTTTAAATTTAATGTAGTAACATATAACGTAACAAAACTTGAAATAAAAAAAAACATATTCTGAAAAAATATATAAGTACTTTTTCTATATTTTCTGCTATGAAACTAAATCATGTACAATTTACTGCAATTAAAAATAATGAATCTCCGTTTCTTATACAATGAATGATCTATTACAATGAAAGTTCCTTATGTAATATCAATCTTACATAAAGAATCTCACCTGTCTAAACGATTTTTTCTCATCAGCAATTATTCTCGTTTTGGTGCGCGATCGCATTCGCGCTATCATGCGAAATCGCTTCTCTGTGCAATAGAACAGCGGCGTTACTATAAAGAGAACACAATGTAACATTACACAAGAGTGTCGTAAATATGGCGATTAATAACGAGCGAAATTCGAACAGCCATGCATCGAGATTGCATCCGTGGAAATTGGAAGAACGAGCCAAGATATAAAGCGATATGTTCGCGTTTGCTTGTTCATTCGTTGCTCGTTATCCATTTGTTTCAATTTCGATTTCCATAGTCGGATGCGTAAATTGTGATTTGCTGATAAATGATTCTTTCGATGATTCGCGTGTTTATTAATTGCAAATTGCGACATTCATTTTATCTAGACTTAGAGTTATGTTTTGCTAGCTGATTGCGTTTTCGCGATTGACTTTCGGCACACAGGAAGAGATAATACATGAGAATAGATAATTAGCTGCTGCCGCATATAATCGCTTCTATTGCGGAGACGGAAAGACTTTGTATTTGTCTTTTTGCTAAATGCATGCGGAATTATTCCCCAGAAAGAGAACATGAGAGAACGACATTGCTCATGAAGTAATTTAAGACTTTAGGAGATGGCATAAAAATTCTAGATTTTCTAATATTTTCTTGTACGTTTTGACATGTAGTTTTAAATAAATGTTTTGTTTTTGAAAATTATGAAAATAAATAACAAATATTAACATAGAAAATAATGATCCGATTAACGTATTACAAGCGAATTACGTATTACAAGCGAAAATTGTTTCACGTTCAGGAGATTGGTTTATCGAGTGCAGCGATGCACGAATTGCAGCAAAATGCGTTTTCCGAGGGGGAAAGTTTGAACGGTGCAGTGGTGCATAAGCGAATGGGGAACGTGAATTTTTTATTTTTTATTTTTTTAAGATTTTACCCACATATGTCAATTATCTAATCAAGCTGCATATATTGCACCTGCCAACTAATAAGAAACCACGCGATATAACGTAATCGCACGAAATTATACAGTAAAACTCATAGAGACATATTTTCGTGTTATTTCTTATATACTTTTACGTACTTATTATTTCGCTTTTTTATTCCGCATCATATTTCCACTCAGTTATTCCACTCTGTTCGATTTGCTTACATTCAGCATCTTCGTTTTCTCTCTTTTCAGCGCCAAATATATCTATCTCATTTTAAGTATAAAAAGTGTAAAAAAACGTAAGCAAGATCAATTTTGTTAATGTTTTACGTACAAAATATGTTATCACATAGCGTAAAGCTACAAAATGTTACTATGAATTGTTCTCTTTTGTCCCTACAGTATTTCTGAAATATTAAAAGACTTGTAAAGGTTTCTCGTTCGCAAAAATTCCCTTGGGCATTGCTACGCGATGCAACGTGAGCGTTGCATTAATATTTCTTGCACGCCCGCTGCATCGGCAAATACATGTCCGTCTCTCTCTCTCTCTCTCTCTCTTTCCGTCTCTTGTTCATCTGATCCAAACAGAGCGAACGTGAGACATTACAAAATAATGAGAATCGTTAAACTTTCCAAGTTTTGCAACAATTCCGCTGCACGACGTATCTACATCCACGTGGGGTTGTTCCGCGCATATACACTTGCGATAAATGCAACGAATCGTGCTTGGTCAGGGTTGCGTAAATCGCGTAGCGAGTACCACGGCTTTTATACTGACCGTAAGTAGGCGACCGTCGGCCACAGTTCTAGCGGGTAATTGCTAATCAGTTTGAAAAAGCGCGGTCGACGACGAAGAAACATAGGGCGTTCACTTCCACTGCTCGGAAACGACGATTTCGCGCTCGCAAAAATCGCACTAGTTCTGCAATTCGTGCTTTCGAAGGGAGTGAGAGAGAAGGAAAAAGAGAAGAAGCGAGAGGGAGTCAGATGTACTTAAATGTGACCCAGAACTAAATGCGTTCATGGCTATAACCACCTTTAGTAGTCAGCACTTGTTGCGAAATTAACGTTGCTCGTAAAGCGCGCGTCTATTAGACCCGAGGGTGAATGACGCACGAAGGGAAAATTGCTGGAACTGCTGTGCATTAAAAATTAAAAGACAAAGCTACTGCACATGAAATGTTTACAATTTCACAATGATTAGAGAATGTCTTTGTTTCAGAGAAACTCCAGTAAAGGGGAACAATTGTTATTTACTGTACGTTAAAACATAAAATATGAATTAATGCATAAAAGAAAATTTAATTAAAAATTTGATTCTCTTTCGAAATATATGAAATATCAATCTGTATTAGATGCCGGTGATACAATCGAGCATTTAATTAATTCGATATCGTTCTTTATGTATTAAGTATGTTAATAATATTAATAATAATATTTCTAAAAATATCTACGTTCACAAAATTATTTTTAAAATAATTTTTGTTAAATCTATATGAGGATAAATAAAATGATATGATTCTGTTTCTAAGATTCTATCAGAAATTATAAAAAAAGATTATTGCATTCGTAAAAAAATGGTCTTTATTTGTACATTATTATACATATTACCTAATTAATTTTTAACGAGCAAAAATAATTCTAAAAAGTTTTATTGCTAACCGTACGTGCAATTTCTCAGCGTAACAGAGAGATTTCAACACGAGGCCGAGATCCGGCATGAAACGAATGACTAGAAGAAAAAGATCACACGGTTTTCCTCGCGCGCTATTAAACGCTATTATTAAAGAAACGCAGATTTCGCTATTATGGAATTAATATACATATATAGAACGAAATTAATCGAGTCGAATGAAGAATGACGGATTTCACCGTCGTGAAATAAATATATTCCATGTTGAACAGTACTATATTCCGTATAAATTAATTTAACATAAATGGGAAGAATTTCATATTATGGAAAAGAAAAAAAGATTTAATTACGATTTCACGAAGAAAACGACGGCACACGAAGCAACTTGTAACGTCAACTTTATACGTTGCAATCGAAATGAGAAATCAATTCTCGTTTCGTTACGATTTTTTGCATGTTTTATTGTCATTCCCACGCGTCTTTTCCACAATGTATAGGCTTCATTTACTGGATGCAATTGCGAAATTCATAATAGAGTATGAGCGAACGTTTGATGTTGCGGAAACCTATTGTTCCCCAGTTCCCTATCGAATTCGCCTTAATTGAGATCCCATTAAGGCAAATTTTCCTTAAACGCTATTTCTCGCTGTGAAAAATCTAAGAAAAAACAGACGGGCGTCGTATTTTCTGTTTTAGGAGAATTATAACGTAATTGCAAGCTATTACGCGAGCCGTATGTCTTATTTGAAATAATTACAGCGGGGTATCGCGCAAAAAGATAGGGTTAATTGTTGTTTTAGTGTTACACAGAGTACGTCTTTTACGCAAGTCGCAAAGAAAAAAAATGCCCGAACATTTTCTTTCTCATAAACCTGCCTCTGCATTTTCTTAGAGTGTTACATCCTAATCAGCCGACTCCATCAGCACGCGTTACGCCCAGCGCACCTGCAATACACGGACTCCTTGCGAACGTTACTTGTTACATGCTGGGTTAGTAACCGCTGCGATTTAACATCGTGATTTCTGGATCTGGAATGATCGATCTTAGACGAGAATCAGAAATCAGCAGTGCTTATTAAGACAATTGTGAATATGTCGCGGCGCCATTTGTCAAAGTTACGTAATTCCTTCGTACAAGATGAACGAATCGTGAAATCTGTCTTTGACTTAGGAATAGATAATGTCTAATATCAGAAGAAATATAGTAGAAAACAAATTTTTTTTTTTTTAATATCGTATGGTTATTAAGAATGTTTATGATAACATGTAATAAACTAATGCAGTAGAAACAGTTTTATATATAGATTTTCACAAAAATACAACTTTCTAATTGTAAATAAAAATCTTTTTTTGACTTTGGAAACATTTAAAAGTTATTAAAGTGGAGTCACTCGGTGAGTATATAGTCCAGTTTTACTTTCCTTTATACGCATATATCTATTTGCTCATGTAATCTTGCGAAACGTAATAATTTAGTTTTATGTAAATCTACTTTCCCACGTAATCTTACGAAATAAAAGAATTCGTTATTTATTTTCAAATTTGTAAACTATCGATGGATTTGATAGCCGTTATCTTGTGTCGTAATCTACGTTCTTTGTTCGAACGACCTGCTTTTTCGTATGAATCAGACGATGTGCGCATTTTATTTCAAGTGCCCCTCTTCGATGGTCCATAATCCTTGAGCATCTTTAAGGATGTCGTTTTGACATACCGGAAATTACACACAAATCGTGATCGATTGGAACCAAGCTCCCAATAAGGGATCCGAAAGGGTCGCGCGATTGGTGAAAGGGGTCCGCATCCAAAGCAGTGCAATAGTCGGTACCCCCGCCTCATCCCTGGGTCCCCCTGGGACTGGGCAGGGCTCAGCTATAAAAGCATACTGCGTCGCCCCTCGGACACGTAGTGTTTTCCCGCGTAGCGCACAAGAAAAACTGTCATCACACACCATGAAGTTCTTCGTAAGTTTCTCCTCACAATAACGTGAGGAAGTAAAAGTTAAATCGTTGTGACCCGAAAATGATTCCCTTTGCGATTGATCGTGGGGATTCTGTTACGCAGTGTTGCACAAGTTCTGCATTTGCTTAAAATTTCTACTACATTTGTTTTGCATTACGTAGATGTAGATCACAACTACTTTATTTTACGTTATAAAATTATGATTTAGATATTTCAATTGATTAATATTACAAAATTAAATAAAAAAAAATAAAGAAAATTTAATATATATAATGTAAGTTATAATTTAAAATATTAATTATTTTATTATTACACGCATATTAATCTATATTAATTTGATTATGTTAAATTTAAATTATTAATAATTATGGTTCACATTGAATATTTTAATATGAAATCATTGTGTGATAATATTTCTATTATTATATGAAAAGAAAAAATTTTTCTTGAATGTATACTTGACATTCGTGATACATATTTATAGTATTTAAAATATATAATTGAACATTTAATTGATTTTTGTAGTTTTCATTATATTATAACATAAACATATTTTGAATATATTGTGAATATATATCTAATATTATTATATATTGCTATTGTGCGTGTGCATTATATCGCAACATTATATTGCTGTATTGTTACAGATTGTTTTATTTGCTGTTGTGGCGGTCGTCAGCGCCGGATATGAGGCAAGTACTTCATAATCATCATTCAAAGAAATTCACATAAATTTTATAATTTATAATTTATATTATTATTCCTCTTTGTTGCGTAAACATATAGTAACACTAATTGTATAATAACACCATGTAAATTATCTCTCAACTCGTTACTATTATTTCTCTGAATTTTATCTTTGTGATTAATCAAACTTTAATTATTTCATTCTTATTATTAATTTTTAGCAACTCTCGATGATTGTTTCTTCTTAAATAACTAAATATTCTTTGTTCTGAATATTCGAGCGACTCAAATCTTGATGAGAAAACACACTTTAACAAGGTATCTGTATAATTATTTCTTCTTAATCAGCCATTTTCAAATTTGTAGTTTTTTAATCTCTCAGTTTGAAATTAATCTCTCAAAAGTAAGTCGTTACTATCATTATTATCGTTCATCAAGCATGACTGATTTTGTCTAATTTCTTATATTTTGACATTTCAATTTTGTTTTTACTTGAACTTCTTTTCTATAAGATTTAATTATTTAATAAATGTATGCAACTCTAATAATTCTGAACGTTTAATAACAAATTCTTCTTTAATCTTTCTTCTCGTCTTTGCGGATGTTTCTATATCAAACATTATTCTCGTTCTATTCTTCGTAATTTTCTCAATCTGTAATAACTCCTCATTTCTTAAAACACCATCGTTGATTGATCAACGTCATGTGGACTACGGAGGTTCGTTCTATTTCTCTTCTGACAACCGAGTATCTTTAGACGTACTCGGCGGGAAAGTGACTTCACGTAACACCCGTGTTATCGAGGCGATTGATTCCGATTATATGAAAAAGACTGTTTGACGCACCTCAGATCGCGCAGCCCTGGGTGGCTCCTGTGGTGCACGCTTCTCCAGTGGTGCACGAGCCTCAGCCTTGGGTCGCACCCGCACCCAAAATCGTCAAGGTCGAAGCTCCCGTAGCGCACGGCAAGGTAATGGTGGTAGAAAATTATTCATCGAGAAGTCCATATTATGTTACGCGATAGATATCTAGTCACTTCTGTGGGTTTAGCAGGGCTTTAGCTGACTAGATTTATTGCGTGATGAAGGTAATGCACCAAGATAGTGGAGAATGTTAAAATAAAGTCGCTGTAATAATGAGGATGGAAAAATATTGTTGAAGTATTCATAATTTAAAAAGACACTTAACATTCAATGTACATTTGATATTAATTCAAATAAATGAGATATATAATATTTTTAATCAATTTTGAAAATTCGATTAGATGAATTAATGCAATGAGTAAGTAATAAATATTAATTATGATTTATTACATGGTTGAAAAATATTTGTTATTTGATAAGATGTTAATCTTGAGCGAGTATGGCTTAAGATCTCTAAAACAAGCACTATAATTACATAATTACAAACAATAGATAAGTAATAATAGTTTTCGGAAAATGTCAAACGAGATATCGAACAGAAATTGTTACTTCGTGTCGTTGATTATGCCTTCTCTTTCGTTTAATGATCGGCTGATTTCTAATGTTACATTACGTTATTAGATCTGATCAGTAGTTACGTATCTTTCTTGCTATACGTTGCAGCTATGCGTTGCAGCTAAACCGGCAATGAAATAGGTGTCCGCGATCGTTAACTAATTGGATTTCCTACTTAATCGAAGACCTATAAAGAGTCGGTGACGAAACCCGACTCAATTGCACCGAAATAATCGGTGCGGCAAGTCGTTACATAACGCTTGTTCCGCCTTCAAGTTCTCGTTGCATAATTAATGATAAGCAGCTTGGATTACCTTTGTTCTATTCGTTTTTACAAATACTTAGAAATTTGATTGTAACTGATATTTTATTGAAGAAAGTAAAATATCCTTTATAAAATTTTTTTGCATTTAAAAAAATAATTATTATCTTTATATTATTATAAATTTACAAAATTAATTATAATTACACAAAAAACATAACATACATAAGTACATAAAATTTTTAATTAAACTTTATTATTTTGTTTCTTAAAACTAAATTTATTGTTATTAATTTATTGTTATTATAATAATTTAGTTATTATGTATTGATTATAATAATTTAATTTGAATAATAAAAATTAATTTAATAGCTTTAACATTAATTTTTGTATAACTTATTTTTAATATTACTGGATATAAATTGCTTTCAATCGATTATAATATTTTTTTGCAAAATAATAAAATAATTCTAGAGCTGATACTTTATGGATCGATCGCATCTCGAACAAAATTGTATAGATGAATATTCTTATTTATAATATACATTTAATATATAATTAATACATAATATACATTTTTATTTTTTATTTAACATATTTTAATTCTTCATATTTTTAATACATATATTATATTGTTCTTATTATTTTTTTGATATAATTGATTATTTCTATTTTACGAATTGTATAATTATCCTAACATTTACAGAAAAGCAATATTCAGAAAGTGTCTAATAATTATTCTGAGCATAATGATAATATCATTTCATTATTATTTACAGCATGTCTACCACGCGCATTTCATCCCCCAGCAGCCCGCCATTCCGCCTCCACATCCGGGTCCCCTGCATATCAAAGGAAACGATCACGTCACTAGACTACATTATGATGGTCCTCATGTATCGCATCCACATCTCGTCGGCGTTGAGCATTATGCCCCCGCTCCGGAACCTGAAATTTCCATCATAAAGACTAAACACGGCTGGGATTAAGGATCCTGTATGACGATGCCTCTTGATTAAACCCATTGATCCAGAGTGGTCTATACTGGAATGGCACTCATCTCGAATCTTATTGATCAAAATAATGACAGCAGACAACTTCGTCGACGATATATATATATATTTGATTTTTCGCGAATCCAAATAATTTCAATTGAAGACAATCATCAAAAACAGCATCTCCGAGGAATTTTGAAATCTTTAGAAGAAACGAAAAATCGTGGACCACTCATGGATCGCAGACCAGGCAGCCAAACTTAAGAATAAAACAAATCCGTCTTGATTTTACCTTTAGAACTACATATGACACGCCTTACACAAATATACATGGACACGAATATCCGCATCTTTTTCTGTTCCTTCATCTTTCCCAACACCGAAATTCTCGTGCGGCAATTGTGTGTGATATGAAGAAGACATCATAACATCAAAGAGAGCGTTTTCCCTTTTCCCCTCATTTCTCGGATCCCGTCCTATTTTTCTTCACTGTCCGCACCAACACTTTTATTTATTTTCTAATAAAAGTTAATGTGTACGTCTTGTGATAAAACAGAAATTACGTTGTCGTTTATTCAATAACCCAGATCCATTCTTTTTTGTTACATTCTAACTTCGTTTTATTCTTATTTTTATACTTATTTTTATTAAGTCTTTTTCTTTTTTTTCATTTCTTTCTTTTCTACTTTCGAAAAGAGTGATAACGAATAGTTACGATAACCAAGTCGGAAGAAATAAATTCCAATATGATTACGTGTGAAACGTATGTAAGAACATAAATTGTGTAACATATTATTAAATGAGTACATGTTACACCGTTCTACAATTTTCATCTCAGCTTTTTTCAAGCCACATTATAAAGTCTCCACAAGATCAGTCAAGTGTAACAAGATACAGGCACTTGTTTACAAGTTAATATATTGTACGAGGTTGCGTTTAAAAGTTTATGAAAGTTTGCCTGTACTGCTTATAAACTAGGCCACTTTGCAAACAGGATTAATTATTATTTAATTAAAATTAAATTATTAGTTAAAAATTTGCTATGCAGCGTGAATTCGTTTTAATGAAATAATTATAAAATAATTATTATATTTAGCAACTGTTATGATAAAATAAGTTAATTTGATATTAATTTCAATACATCTCGACGCGTAAATTTTGTTATAACAAATGTAAGAAAATAACAATTTTACGTTGTAAGAAGAATGCACTAATAATAGAAGCCTACCTCTAGCTAGAAGAATGCAATATAATTTTTTGTTTCTCATTTTAAATTCATTCTTGATTTTTGCATTTAATAAATTATTAATCAAATCGTATGCATATATATTGTATAAATGTTGCTTGAATAGAACTAGGTAATTAAAAAATGAAACAATTAAAGCATTAAAATTATTAAATCATTATAATTGTTAAGCATTACAATTAGTTAAACCAATTTTACAATTAAAAAATATTGCTGAGAAATAATGAAACTTATGTATCTTAATATTTATACATATATGTATTAAAATTTATGTTCTCTGTAATCATAATAAAATCTATAATATACAAAATAATAATACAAATCATGCAATTTTCCTCTTAGAAAATTTTGATAAAATTGCGTAAAGGATAAATAAATTTTATAATTAAAATTAGATAAAAATTAATGTAGAGCTAATTTCTGCTAATGCAGAAATAATTTGAAAATTAAGTTATATGTATATACACACATAGATAAGTCTATCTCAGATCATAGATCAGATCTAAATCAATTCTTCTACGAGAATCTTATGAGAAACGCTGTAATTCCTTAAAAAAAAAATCTTATCGATTGCGTGAATTATTGTCGATCTAATCATTGTAATTTAACATCGCGATCTAACACGCCGTTCTTTATGCAAGTAAAGCATATTTTATCTAACATTCACATTTACATATACATACCCACTTATCGATTATTGTGTAAGATTAACGATAATCATCTATTTGATGGTCCACATCTCATGATCTTCAGCATCAGTATCTTTAAGGGTGACATCATTGATATCGAAAATATTGAAAGCGTGACAAGGTGTGACGTCGCGGTTGGGCGGGCACCTAACAAGGGGGCCCGAAAGGGTGTCGGTCGCGTGGTTAGTGAAAGGGGTCTGTGCGACGTACCCCCGCCTAACGCCCTGAGAGTGGGTCTGGACTTGGGCAGGGACCTGCTATAAAAGCATACTGCGTCGCCCCTTGAAGACATAGTGCTTGCTAGTGTAACGCAAGAAAAACCATCGCTCGCCACCATGAAGTTCTTCGTAAGTTTTTCCCTTCACTCGCAACGACTTCGTCGACGTTGATTTCTCAGTTTTATCTTCAACTTACATGCTTTTATCTGTATATAGAATTTACATTACATTTATGTAAAGAAAAATATTAAATCTTGTATACTTAATTATTTAACTAATTTTATCTTATTTAATGTATCGTGTTAAAATTGTATATCTTTTATTTGACATATTTTATTTTACTTGTATTTCTTCTGAGTTTTTATTTGTCTGGTGGTATATTATTCTTTCTTTTTATTTATTTATTTATTATATTGTTATAGGTAGAGTTAATTTTTTAAATTAGAACTTGTCTAAAGTTTTGAATATATTATGTTTTATTATTATATTAAATTTTTATTTTTTGTGTGTTCTCTTACAGATTGTTCTGTTCGCCATTGTGGCGGTTGCCAGTGCTGTAAGTATTTTATAATTATTATTTTAAAAAGTTTAGTTTTAACAATATTCCGTAAAACTTTTCTCTTTATTCACATATCTGGATATTATTATTTTATCGAATTCTAAGTTAATACGCCGTTTATAAATTACAAATTACATGCTATCAAGAAATAATCTATTATAGAGAAATGTATAATTTTACATTATAATTATCTAGTTACAAATAATTAAACAGTTACATAATATAACTATTTTCTAACAAAATATTAAAATATTAAAAATTAATATGAAATTAATAGAAATGTTTTAAGATAATTAAACGTAAAGCAACAGCTGAAGAGTATCAATATCTATAATCCTAGACTTATCATTAAATTTTCTGCTTAATTAAATCTATTATCTCGATGTCGAAATCCAGCCGCAATTGTATCAAATTGATCACGCTCATTTGTGCAATTTCCGTCCCGAAGTCCCTATTATCCAAGCTATAATACTCTCTTGCATTCACTCGCAATTTCGTAATGGGAGACTATGTTTCCTGGAAATTTTTTGAGATTATTAGATTTTCCGATCACTTCAGTTACGTAATAGCATGGATAAGTGAGAGTAGTTACTTTAGAGATTAATAAAACATCTTGTCTTCTTTTATGTTTAGGGCCACTATGCGGAGCACATCCATGTCAATGGGCAACCCGCCATTCCGGCCCCTAAAACTCTTCCGCTCGCCCTCCACGGTAACGACCACACCACCCGCCTTCACTACTCTGGAACTCATATAGGGCACCCGCACTTGGTGGGAGTCGATCATTACATCCCGGCGCCGCATTACGAGCCTCAGGTCGCCAACGTGGCCGTCCACGGACACGGACACGGCTGGCATTAGATCCCATCACCTGAGCCAGCAGACTCGCTGGTCTGGAGTGGTCCATGCCGAACGCGTCATCCTGAGGTTGATATGAGGCAGCAAATCAGCGACCACCACGATTGGTGAACGAAACAACGAATGAAATCTTTGTCGAGAGTTCCTTCTTTTGTCTCTTCGGCAAGACGTTTCAATTCTGCGAGATCGCTCGCCGAGGATTATGGATATCTGGCTTCGATGGTCGAGGATCTCCTGTCCGAGGGTCGAGGATCACGGAGGAATACCGTTGCGAAAAAAATTGCAATATATTGGCAGATCGAAATGGAATTCGACTGCCTCAGGATAGCTGCCATGACTTGGGCCACTCCCAAGGACCGTTCCCAGAAAGACCAGGCAATCAAACTTGAAAAAAGCCCCTCCCCCCGACACTCTCTCATCTTTTCGTTTTACCTTGACGCTACATATGACACGCATCGTATGAACATTGATGAACAATTGGGTCCTTTCGTCTATTTCCATTTTCCATCTCATTTCGTCAACATCAAAATTCTGTGCGGCATATTAAAGAAGAGACCATAACATCATGCGGCCATTTCTTCCTGTCCCCACTATTCGTCTTCCGGCAGCAATTTTTATTTATTTTATAAATAAAAAGTCGATTTTTACGTCTTGTGATAAAATGCATCGTTTGTTTTTTATTCGATTTCACCCCAAGTACATATCTCTCGTAATTGCAAAATATCGCGTTACGTCATGAAAGTTATTTAACTAGATCACATATGTAAGATTAGATTAGAAAAAAACAAAATGCCATAATGATTAAAAAAGCAAATAATTTTAATACGAGAGCTAGATTAACCAAAGTAAAAAAAGATATTAAAAGTAAAACTGTATTAATCTAAATAAAACGAGAAACAAATTCGCGGTTTGTTTGATATTTATTGAGGTTTATTGGATTGGAAACTCATTGAGAACTGCTAATGGTGCAATATGTATCAAGCAAATCATGCAAAACAGCTCAATAGCGGGCTTGTGAACTCTCAGTAACGGTCAAACAATACGTCAATTTCGCGTAGTTAACTCATTAATGTTGCTACTCAACTGTATTTCATGGTTTCGACTACGTAATTCGATTGCACAAACTGATACTGGATTAATTTAACAAAGTGCACTTGAATAAACTGATCGTAATATTTATTCAATGAGTACGAGTGGCTTTAATATTCTTGTCTTATTCATTCAAGTGTATAGTTTTAAGGATATCTTCTTTATGAAAAGAAATTATTTTTATTAAAAAAGTTTACAACTTCCTTACGGACGTTTAAAGTCATCCTTTCGGAACGAATTGCATATCCGTTAGACTGCAATATCCATTTCTTCTGGAAACTTTATGTAAACGGCCCGACTGCGAATCAATCTAACGTCGCCGAGCAACGGATAGTCCAAACAGAGCCACCCTAAAGCTGGTTGTTATTCTTTTCGTCGCGCGTCGTGCATCCGATGCCGCGATGCGAATCGCGCATGTTTTCACACATAAATAATTGACTTAATTATAAAATCTGCTGCAATCACGTTCCATCGTCGTTCCCGCATCAGTTGACAGGGGAGACGTTCATTCACGAGGCTAGAAATGCATCAACGGTATCACGGATGACGACTGTCATCGATGCGCTTCGGTACGAGCTCGCTACATCGAAATAGTTCAACAAGATTTTCGCATGTGGTCTCAACTTTTTAGCTATGTTAAAATTTAGATACTTAAAAATTTCTTGTATCTTTAGTTCTATTGCACGAACTTTTAATGAATTCCCTTTGACACCAAATGCCATGTTATACAAATTTTTTACCTTTACTATTAAGTATGTTTCTTTTTCAAAATGACTAGCCATCTTGTAATACATTTGCCGATGGTGATATAATTTGATGTGTTGTAATCATCGATAATTACGTTGAAATAATTAATTTTAAACTTTTTAGGAATTGTCAAAATTTGGCGGACTATTAAGATTTTAAAATATGTCTTTTAAAGTATAACGAAACATTTAAGCTATTCTAAAGTATAACAATGCATATTAAAGATTACACATTTTATTTAATTATAATATCTTATATGTTTAGTCTATTCTTATTATTAAGCTTTTGAATAATAACGTTCAACGTATATTTTTTTCTGCAATATTTAAATTTTAATTACCTAATTATCTTATCATTATTTTAAAATTATTAATAGATATCGATTTTTGTACTTTTTAAAATACTTTTGTTATACTAACTCTTGTTGTAATTATTATTTTTTTTATACAAATCAATTGTTTTAGATTATGAGTATATTTAGGTGTGGCATTAATTCGTAGCGTTTTACAGTGAGGGGAAGTCGAGTACGTGCAGTAATGTATTTTTTAATGATTGCTGTTGAAAAATAACATTCTTTCATTAAAAAACGCTACGAATTAATTCCAACACCTAATAAATGACTTTGAGGTTTCGTTAAAAGTTGATACCAAAAAGAATTCGATTTATTAATCTCATTAAGTTCTCTTAGAATTGCTTGTGGTCGCACTGCGTGATTTCAGCATCACGTCGATGCTTTTCTATGAGAGGTTTACGAGTGTCTTTACTATCCGTTTGATCATTCAGAAAACATTCTGGCTGCAGTTTGCTTCGAGCAACGATTGCGTAACAGGAAAGGAAGAATTATGTATTATACCTCGGCGAAACTGCGGAAAAGGGACACGATATCCGACTGCACGATTGTTCCATCCAATGTATGTTCTTATTTACGCGATCGTTTTGCTTTATTTCTATCCAATTCGCGAATATTATGCAATGATTTCAGCATTATGTTAGCGCATGCTAGCGTTACATTCTTATGAAATCTTATAAGGATTCTCGTATGCTTGCGAGAGAAAGCAAAATTTAGTTGCGCTTTGTGCACACATTTATTAAACATAGATTTTTTATTTAAACAATTTACATAAATTATATCAAACTGGAAAAATTGTAATATTAAATCAAATAACTATTTAAATTTATTAAATTTAATTCATGAAATTTAATTAATTAAATAAATGAATTAAAAAAAACTTAAGAAAACGACTCCAATATTTTTCCAGTGATTTAATTAATTTTAAAGCTTGAAGCTAATTTTTAAGACTTTAAATTCTTTTCCAAAGTTGATTCTTTTAATTTAAAGTTCAAAATATGGATTGGAAAATTATTTTTTAATAACTAATGTGAGTCAGATATTCTATTATGCAAAATTAAAATAGATATGACGGTATCCTATTGAAAATTCTTACGTTCTCCAATTAATTTTCTGAAATAGCACGAACGAATCATTTACATCAAAGTGAACGTTACCGCGGAATGTCGGAGAGTCCACGCTGCTCACCCATTTATAATTATACTGTACGTCGCTTAGAGATTTTCAATTTTTCCATTTGAAGCATTGAAACTTGAGAATGTAGAATGTGCCAGCCAATCTATCCAGAATAATGTATGAAAACGGATGTTTTCTTCATAAAACATTGCTGCGAGCTCAATTCGCAGCGGTGCGTAGCCGACTGGCAAATATACAGTTATGACTGCTATAGCAATCAGGTGCATTGCGAATTATTGCTTGCGACAAGCTTTTTCTGCATACGAATATTCGTTTCCTCGCGTTATAATGACAGTGTAAAAAGAAAATCGTTATGGCCCCAAAATGCGATCACGCGAGATATATTATCTATTATGATCACGAAGTCGTTTATTTGCGCAATTTACCTTTTTTTATTAATCTTCTATCTCTTTATTAAACTGATCTTTTCTTAATAATTTCCTATTAATTTTTATTCACCTGTAATATCTTCAAATTATTTTATTTAAATTTTAGTAAATTTTCTTTATTTGTAACATTTTAATGTTAACTTTTTATTTTACTAAATTTTGTCTGAAATATATTATTTTTATATTTATTAAGTTTATTTTAATTCTAAATAATTTTCTTTTGCTAGAATGAAATATTTCATTTTTTTTTTGAGGCGACAAAAAGAGAAAGTGATAAAAACAAGGTAATATCTCCACATTATTAGATCATGTAAATTAATTCGTATGTTATACGTATCTTGATATTAGACTGATAATTATTGAAATGTCTACGCATTCGAATCAGTTGGTAGAAAATGTTGCATATCGTTGATTTAAATCGAGCCCCCAAGTTAATGAACACGCCCCCGAGTCGAGTAATAATCATTCGAGCGTAGAGTTGACTAGTAAGTATGCATGACACCAGTACCAATATAATAATTTACATGCACAGGCATTTAATTAGGTTTCCAGTCGCCTAGTCTGCCAGTAGCACATATTTCACGACGATAAATCTTGATTACTATTCCGACAAATATATCTCTCGATCAACTGGAGGAACTATTAATGCTCGAGTTTCAATCGCAGTTAGATATGGATCTATTTGAATTTATGTGGATGCAATCGGGAGATGCATTCGGTACGCAATTTTATCTTGACAGATTACACTATGATATTGAATTTATAGTGGAAAGTCATAACTTGCTTGAGAAGGATGAATGAAAACTTGAAATGTATCTTCATTATCAAACTTCAAAAATTGGAAGTTTATTTGACTTTCGCTGATGTTTTTATTTTTCTTCTTTTTTAATTTTAAATCCTTTTTTTTAAATTATTAATTGTAATTTAATTAGAAAAAATTTTTTGTGTTTTTCGAATTATTTTCTTTTGAGGATAATTGAGGAAATATTTGTGATGTCAAGAACTGTAGATTTTCTTAATCGATTTATCTTTGTTTATGAGGATGTAATCGATTGTATACGTCATACTCGTGTCTTCATCGTCTCGAAATCATAATAATTCTAGACGAGCAGCAGGCACCACTCGAAATAAATTTCCTTTCTATTGACCGTTTACCGAGGAACTGGAGCAACTTCCCCAATAACGGGAGCACAAATACGCGATCGCATGCTATCTATCCGATAGAGCGGTTGCATGAATAATGAATGCAGCGTGTGGTACATTACGTAGCGCGTTGTTGTATACTTTCTCTCTTCGTAATGAATGTTTTTCCGCGATAAAACGTGTTTCCTCGGACGCCGCCCGCTGCACGTGCGTTATAAGCTTGACATGTTCTGTCCTTTTGATATTCAATATATCTTAACTATGATATCAAGATGACAGCTTTTTATAACAATGGTCAATTATATAAGTGGTTTTATCTATTAGCGTTTTTGATCTATTAATGTATAGTTCTATTTCCATTTTTAATCGTTAGCTTTCTAGTTAATAATTTTCTAATTGTAAATTAATAAAATAATAACATTCTACACGACATAATTAATATAATTATACATATTTTATAAAAAGTTAATTAATTTTTTTATTAGATTTATTTTATCGTTTTATTTTATTTTATCATTTATCACTATCACAAAAATCACTAAAATTATATAACAAAAAATTTAATGTGAATTAAATTTTATGTATAGAATAGGGAATATAGAAAATTATACTATATATGGAATAGAGGAAAGTATAATAATATGATCTTGTTTATTAATTTCATTTCAATAGAAATATTATTTTTTAGCTAATTTTAATAAGAAAGATATTCTCTTTCGGCTTATCTTTTAGATTTGGCGTGTGATTATTTTAAATCTTCGTTTTTGAGCCAGATTGGAAAGTACAATGAGACTTATATATGCAACTAGAAGTTCGTAACGGAAGTACAATTACATAAACGTTTACTGTACTTTGTAACTACCTTGAGGAAGTGCTTTTACGCAAATAAAGCTTCCTAATAGCGTGGCTATAGCTCGCAGGCATGTGCCAACTCTGGTGTCGTACTATATACCATAATAATAATTGTTAATTATTTCGTTTGTAATCCGATCACTATCACGATACGACTGATCGCGTGAGAAAGGTGTATTTCACTTTGCGCAAGGTGGAAATAACGGAAATCGTTACGAAATCGTTACAATTTCATTTTTTCCTGCAGAAATTCAGTTGAAAAAAGGTATAAAATAAAATGATTTGAAAGGAAACTAAAAGGCTTAGGCAAGGGTTATTTATTACTGTCACTATTCATGTCTAGTTAACATTATTATTTTAATATAATACGTATAACTTAAATTAAACTTTTATATATTCGATTTTATACATTCGTATGATTCTATCATACGAGAAAAGGTCTTAAATCCATTTTTATTACTTTATTTCATTTTAATTTACATATACAACTTTAATTTCTACGTATAGGCAAATACCATTCACGAGACAAGTCGAGCACGATTTCTAATCTGATTCGTGACGCAGGTATAAATGGGAGAGCGAATAACGTAAATAATAATATTCATTGATTTACGATTAATCAGCATAAACTTCAAACGAATTATGGTTTAAAAAAAAAAATATTGTTTTGAAATACAAGTTATACCTGCGCATTCAAGGAACAAACATTATCTTTGCAAATGTAGTAATCTTTTCCTAACATTTACTGTAGCAGAAAAACGTAATTTTATTGTCTAATGTATAAGCATTAATAATTATTTGTACTTTAATTATTTTTACTTGTAGATAATTATTTTTTTTTGTATTTTTAATTACTTTTATTTTGTATAATAAAAATTATGCATATAAAAGTTACAAGAATAAAAAAGTAGAAATATAAAAAATTTTATGAAATAAACTCATATTTTTATAAATATTTTAAATATTATAATATGTTAAATAATTAAAAATAATTTTCTGCCCTCCTCCCCCCTCCCTACACACACACACACACACATGCGCATACACGCACGTATGCATGCAGGCACACAATTAATAAAGTACATTATAAAAAGAAGTATTTAATTTTAAGATATTAATATGTTATCCTTGTTTTTGTTTTTTAAACATTTAAAAATGTTTTAATTTCAAATTTTTACACAAAACATTATCCATTTGAATTTAAACACATAATGTTTTAAATTCAAACACATAATGTTTTGTTTATTGAAAAGTTTAAAACTAAAACTTCTTTAAGTGTTTGAAAAATGGAGACAAGAATAAAAAATTTTAATTTGTTAAACTGAAACTTCTTTTTTGAGTATATTTGTAAAAGAATTAATTTTTTTATAACACGTTTGAATATTTATTATATTAGATAAATGATATAAATTTTGTATTTTTTAAAAATTAACACACATTTTCTTAGAATGTATAATACAGAAGAAATTATTATTTAATTTTTTGATTTTCAGTGGAGATTCTTGCTTCATCCTTGATATAAGCATAAATTATTGTATTTGATGATATCGAAAGGGTTGAAGTCCTATCAACAATGATGTTCAGACGATACCGGGTGTCAGTCATTTTTCACAGGCGCGTTACACGTGGGTGTTATCGCGGATGGTCGGAAGGGAAAATTGACGTTTGGTCGCCGTTGTTATTGGTTTTACGACGACGTACGACAAGAACCACTGGGAAAATGTGAACGTATGGACATTCGACATTGTCTGTCTGACTCGACTCGGTGTTCAGTGTCGTCAGTTCGATCCGGTCAGTGGGCCATTCAGCATGAACAACGAGCGCAGTAAGTTATATTTTTATACGCTAGCTTGTCTACCTGACTTTTCTTTTCCGGTGCACCATATGTACGTACATAACCCGGTAATGTTCTCGTAGTCGGTGATATTTTAAAGTTGAAGTCAAGAAAAGTTTCCGCAGTTTTTACATTACGAGCCTGTTATTCTCGCTTTTGCGACTGCGGATATAATACTAACAGACGTAATAACAATGGAAAAATAATATAATAATGTAAACTTAACCGCAAAATTACACATTAATTTTTTAATTTTTAATAATAATGTTTCTTTTTTTCAATTGTATTCTTTTATGTAATCGTATTCTTCCATATTCAGAAATAAAACAAGTATTCAGTAAAATAAATCTAACAGAAAAAGATGAGAAAAAAAGCACAGTTGAAAATTGTATAAAATAGTAAACTAATACATAAATCATATTTTGTTGCTAATATTTATATTTAGTTTGTATTTATTTAATTAGCATAATTATTTTAAATTTTATTATTGTTTTTGTTATTAATAATAAAAGCATTATTTGTTTAAAATGCATAAATTAATATTATTGCACAAAAAATTTTATTATGTATTGTAATATTGAAAATTATGTGGAAAAAGTTATATGTATATATTTATACAAAAAGATTTCGTTTATTTGAAATACTTTGATTAAAAAAATTAAAAAAAAAATAAAAAAAAATAAAAAAAATCAATTTTGATATTATCTGAAAAAAAACTTATTTTATTTTTAATTGTTTTTTTTTTAATTTATTGAACGCTAAGATGACCTTATTTTGATATGCGATAACCAAACTAGGCTATATAAAGATAAAAATCTACTGTTAATAAACGTAAATCGCTCAATAGTTTTAATAAAGTTTTATAAAACGAAATATTAATTTTTTCAATACTTTATTTCATAATTTCTTATAATAAAAAAAAATTTATTGTATGTGATAGATAATTCCTATTCGAAAATTTTTTTTTTGATGTGTGTTGATAGTTATTATTTAAATTTAATAAATTGCTTTCCTAAAAGAAAGGCATAAAATTAAAATAAACTGAGAATTATGTAAACTAAATATAAATTGTACGTACACATATAATTTAATTATTTATATATAAAAAAATTTACTTATTTTTTAAATATGATATTAATTTCTTCATTACTTAAAAATTATAATAATATTATTGTATTACAAATATTATTACAAATGTTATCTAGAAAATAATGTAGATATATACATTATAAACAAAGACTTACTTTTTAAAATAAATAGAATAAATTAATAGACTTTTGATATTAAAAATAATAACAATATAGGCAATGAGAATGCTTATTCTTTTAAACATGCAGGTTAAATTTACGTAATAATTGTTATTTTTTAAAATGATATCATAGTTTATCTCACTGGTAATTACTATTGTTTTCATATTATTTCTTTTTTCAGAGAATGAAGGTTCCGTTTACTCAATCGGCAGCCAGAATCACCTGGTACCGATAAGATCCAGGAAAACCTTGTTAGTAAGAAAACGAGATTGACAGTTTTCTCTCGATAATAATTCATTAAATTGCTTCATTAAATTGTGACATACATTTATTTGCAAATAGATCAATCAAAGTTTCTAACTAAATCTATTATGTTTATAGCTTCAAGAAGAAAAGTCTGATTTCCAATCTGTCGCTGATAATTTTGTTCGTTCTGGTGGGTGCCTTGTCCATAACAGTTATGATACTCGCTGTACTTTGTAAGTTTCTTCTTTAATATATCTTATTTATTATAGACGGGACTATGTTAAAAATATATCTATTATATATTGAAATATTATATGTATGTATGTATATATGTAATTTTATATAATTATATATTACATTAAAATATATTTTTTGAAATTATATATTATGTATCAATCATTAAAAAAAATACGTATTATATATTTTTAATTTTTTAACAAACAAAATATAAATTACTATGATAAGAGTATTATTTAATACACATATATTTTAATACACATATATTTGTGCTAAGAAAATAATAATATATTAAATAATATATTTAAAAAATAATGCATGCAAATCGGAATTAAAACATTTAAAATTTCTGAAATGTCATTGCATTAGTCATTTTATGTCTCAATATCGTATAACTTCTGTAACTGTGAGTTCTATCAAAATTATAGTAGGTACATATAACTCCTTGTAGCAGGTATATAACAACCGGAAAATACTTTTCAGTTTGAAAGAAATGACTCAACTCTTACAATGCTTTTATACTCGTATATCTTCTTTGCAATTACATATCCTTGACAAATTATTGGGAAACCATTTAACATATCTTCGATCGCTATTGACATTGTGTAAATATTTTAGCAAACATACCTATGGATTGTGCAGCGTATCACGGGTTGTTCCTTGGAACAACTTTGTTGCGTGTTCATCATTCTTATGCGATAATCTAGCATTCTACATGTGACCGTGATTTCTAAAATTAAGCTATATATATATTATGCAAAGTATTCCTTAGGATTATTGGACATTTTTCAAACCACAATTGATACAATCTGAGCGTAATTTCTTTACGATAAAATTATCAAAATGCTTTTCGATTAAATATATTAAAAATAAATAACGAAATTATATAATCTAATTAAATTAATTTTAAAAATATACAAAAGAATATTAAAGTATATAAAAATAATAAGAAATAAAGACATATAAAAGATAATTAAATGAAAATTAGTATATATTAAAAATTGGGAAAATGTGATAAACTAACAACATTAAAAATATTCTTAAAATTTTTAGGATGCTCTATAGATACATATTGTTGCAGATGCGTGTAAAAATATGATGAAGATATGTGATAGCGAGGATTGCGTGCGAATAGGTAAGTAGTATACAGTTATTATATTAATGGAGTGATTATATAAATTTGCATTATTATTTACATAAACAAACATTACAAAAAACCGATAAAAAAAGAAATAATGGAATTCCTGGAAACAATTTATTCTTTTTTGTCCACCTAGCTGCTAGTTTGAAGGAATCTATGAACGAGTCCGTAGATCCTTGTGATGATTTTTATCAGTGAGTAAATTTATTGTCGACGCGACGTGCGTGCTATTATGTCATACCTTGGTCATGTGATGCGCATCTTGTAAAATGTATATCGTACACAAAATTGCAATATCATTCTTCAAATTTATTATTTCTGTGTCACGCAAATATTGCACTCACGTATTTCGCTTTCATTCGTTTATATGAGACATCAATCATGTCATAAATTAATCCTCTTTTTCTAGGATAGAAATTGACGCTGATATTTTATTATTATTAATCCACTTATTTAATTAATTTATAAACTTATTTAATTAATTAATTTATAATTTATACATTTATTATCTGATAGTGTGCGATGCTTTCTCTATTTTTATAGATATGCGTGCGGTAGATGGCCGCAAGAGCATCCTATTCCGGATTCCAGTCTGACGAATTCCTGGTTTAGCGAGCGCAGTAATCGCATGTACAGAAAAATAAGAGATCTACTAATAGTCAATATCTCTGCAAGTGAGGTACCGTGGGCAGTGATGCAGGCCAAGACTCTGTTTACCAGCTGTATGGACGTGTGTACGTTGCTGTTTTTGTTTAATTAGGTAGATGTCAAAGAAACAAACGCTATAATTAGAAACATATTAATTAAAATACATATAATACATATAATACACATATAATATCCAAGTAATAATTAATAACAGTATGTGTAAAATATATTGTAAATGAAATTTTAATGTTACATAAATTATCTTTTAATTTTGAATATTTCTTATTAGAAGATAAATTTCAGATACCGTGAATGAACTCGATTTGTCTCCAATGTTCGACCTGTTGAAGTTATTAAATTTACCTATGATACCGTTTGTCACCAATAAAACGACTAATTATGTCGAACAACTTGCCAGCGTAAAGAAAATTTTGGACCTTGACATTTTCTTTGGCTTTGAAGTCATACCCGATCCAAAGAATAAGAGTAAGAACATACTCTATCTCCATCTTCCGATTCGTTCTAATCCTTTTCTCACGTACGTATACTTTTATTATATTTATAATAATATATATATTTTATATTATTATTTTTAAATATTTTGCAAATTATTTAATGTTGTAATTAGTACACGTAATATACAAATTTATAAAAATAATAATAATAGCGATAAAGAATTAGAGAAGCGATTACAAACCATCAGATCGCGATTGCGAAAATTAGATGAATTAGATGACGAAGTCATGTTGAGCGAGAACGAAGATGCCGAATTAACCTATATGGTTGATGTTATTAAATACATTATTAACAATGGCTCTGATAATAAATGCTCCTCAGATAATGAATCGATATTTGAAGATGAAGTACTAAAAGAATTTGTTAAAGGGATTTACAATATTAGCAATCTTTTTTATGATGTAAGTATTTTTTTATTAATAATGTATACTGATATATACTGATTTAATTTGACGATCAGTGTAAAAGTGAAATGCAAATATTTCAAATTATAAAATACATGTTTTACTTAATAGCACAACAAAATGTACCGACAGTTTAACTTTTTTTTTATATTTATAATAATATTAAATGTATCTTTATACCAATTTGTATATAACGACTTTAATATGCATTAAGTACGTTTATTCGACTTTGTCATAAATAGTATAAATCGAATCTAACAAATGTTTTTGCGCAAATTTGTTAGAATAAAACTCTATTTTTATCATGCTCTATAATATTTGTTGTAAAATTTTTTTTAAGTGCAATTTCCAGAATACAATTAGATTTTGAAAAATATTATATATTTATTTAAGAAAATAAATTTCCAAAATACAATTGAGATATTTTGAAAAATATTATATATTTATTTAAGAGAATACAAGAATTTAATTCTTTGACAGATGGCTCGTGCAGATCAAAATCAGAGTATTTCCGTAGAAAGTTTGAGCGATAGTGATTATATGCTAATAGACGATCTACAAAAATTGACAGATGATCATGTAATAGATAGTAATTTGTCTCTCACTCCTACACCGATTTGGCGGCCTTTTATTGAATCCATTTTTGAGGGAATCGATAAGTTGAATCTTGACAACAAGGATAAAGTTCTAATTGGTAATCTGGAGTATTTGAAAGAAGTTGCATTATTATTAGCTTGTTTCGAGGAAGAAGTCCTAGGTATGTATATATTTTTTTGATTTATAATAATCCAGTAAATAATTGACTTAATTACATTATTTTTGTTGCTATTTAAATTTAGTATTCACTTTTTTAAAAAATATTTCAAAAATTCGAATCAATATTGATTTAGAAAGCTATATTTGGTGGACGGTTGTGGATATTGTGGTACCTCATGCTTCCGAAAAACTCAGGGATATTTGGAATAAGTATGTTAGCAAGGTAACAGACGTGGAAGTTGTAGGAGAATCAAAATCGTTATTCTGTGGATCAATTGTCAATAAATTAATGGGTATCTATCTATAACTTCAATAAATCTTTTCGTAAATAATATATGCAACACAACATCTAATTTTTACATCAACATCTAATTTTTTAAATGTTATATTTAGATTTAATAAACGTATCTTTACAATATATCTTAGCTGCTTTCAATTAATAATGTCCATCGACTTTCAGGAATGGCGGTATCGTGGATGTTCGTAGATCCGACATTTCACGAAAATAAAGTTAACAAAGTACAAGAAATGTTAGAGGATATAAGAGAAGCATTCGGCTCACTTGTCGCTAAGACAGATTGGATGGATCAATCGACGAAAACAGCAACACTCAAAAAGAGCCAAAAAATGGAGTATGAAATTGGATTTCCCACATGGCTCTTTAACGAGGAGAAGCTTAATGAATATTACGAAGGCGTAAGTTTTGTGAAAAATTAATTATAGTAGTTACAAAATAGTGAAAACTTTGTTTTGCGAAAATTTTACGTACATAAAATTTTTCATTTAATTGTATTAATTTATTATTATATATATATACATATATTTATGTTTATGTTTATTTTTATAATATACATATATTTATTTTATCTTACAAAATATAGCATTATTTGTACATAGTTTGCATAACATCTATTCAATAATGTTTAGATAGATCTATCGGAAACAAGATACTTAGCGAACATGGTACAAATTGTTCAAGTGCAATTGAACAACACGTGGACAAACCTGCACGACGAAAATATATTCAACGAATCATAGTAAGTAAAAAATTTTGAAAAGTATTTTCTGTAAAAATTAGTACTAAGGTTTTCTTTTTGTACATGCTTCGCTTTATTATGGTGATTAGTTGGGCAACTGATCCTACTGATGTAAACGCATTTCATACCTTTCAACTTAATCATATAAGTATGTAACAATTTAATTCTTTATTAAAAGAATGATTAACATACATACATTATTAAAAAAGTATGTAAAATTATATAAATATGTATAAAAAATATGCAATTTTTTTGGTAGTGGAAATATATACAATTTTTTTTTTAAATTAGTATTAATTTGTATAAGTATTTTGTATTAAATAAAAAATTACACACAATAATAATAGTATATTTTATAGTTTTTATGTATAAATTTTTGTAATATTACAATAGGTATATAAATATGACGTATTGATAATACATAGATAATACATATTATATTGCATCTTTATGTTCGTACATATCAATAACACAGAAAAATTGTACGTAATTTTTGGCAAATTCTTTGTTTAATATAAAAATATATGTATATATAAAAATATATATTTACACAATTACATATATTTATTACACATATTTACATTAGACTGTTTTTTCAAAAATAAGTTCAAAAATACAGTCTTATGTTTCTATTATAAATTGTGTAATTATTTATTTAATTTTTCATGCTTTTTGACAGTATAATATATTACATTGTTAATAATCTGTTAGTTGAAAAAATTATCTTTTTTTATTGTTGCATCAATGTTACATTAACATATCCTTTCTTCTTTCACTATTTATACATGCAGCCATACCTGCTGGAATTCTTCAATTCCCATTTTATGAATTGGGTCTTGAGTAAGAATAGAAATAATTATTTTTATTATTAATTTTATGTACAAAAAAATAATACAAAAGTAAATACCTTCATAAGTAAAAAGAAGTGTAGAAAATAAATAATAGAAAGCATGAATTTTTCGTAAAGTCATTATATAATAAAAAAGAAAAAATTTGCATCTTTTTTTAAATAATTGCAGAGCTTTAAATTATGGCGCCATCGGTACAGTACTTGGACATGAATTAACTCATGGATTTGACACTAGCGGTCGGCTTTACGATGGCGATGGAAATCTCCGGCAATGGTGGACCAATGAAACCATTTTAGAGTACTCGGACAAAACTCAGTGCTTCATAGATCACTATAATACTTATTACGAAGTTGAGGCAAGTCTAATAATTTTATTACAAAACGTTTGGTATTAAAAAAGTTTATTTAATAAGAGTCCATCTTTTAAGAAATAAAAGAAGTGATAAAATAAAACAATAAGAGGGAGTTCAAATATTAAATAAATAGATAATTTTTAATATACAATTTTTTAAAATTTTATTTAAATGTTATTTAAATTTTAATTAAAATATTTAATTAAGGTAATGTCTTTTTAATATTTAACATTTTAATGTTAAATAACCTGATTTTAATGTTGAATAACCTGATCATATCGATGAGTTAATGTTTTGTATAGGTCGACGATTACATCGATGGCGAACTGACCTTGGGAGAAAATATCGCCGATAATGGTGGTCTTCGCGAGGCCATCGTCGCTTATAAGAGATGGAAGGCTCGACATGGTCATGAGCCTTTACTTCCGGGATTCACGCAATTTACGCACGAACAATTACTTTTTCTTTCTTTTGCGCATGTAAGCCAACAGTCCAATTATAACATAGTAGTCAAGTCCTAATCATCATATTTTGGTATATCCAAATAAAAATCTCTTAGCTTCACAAAGTTTTTGGACGCTTAAGGTAGTAAAATAAAAAATTTAACCAATTAGCAAAAAAGACATTTTAAGTGATATTTTAAACATTTTTATGTATCAATTTCCATATTCTTATCAATTTTACATTTTTATGAGAAAGAAGTCATTAATAAATCGTTTAAGGGATTTAATGATAAAAATTGTTGTTTTCCTTGGCTTAAGTAGTAGAAAGACAAATCCGGAATTACCAGATTTGATTCACATTTAAATTTGTATATTTTTAACAAATTGTAAAATTCTTCAATGATTTCATAATCAATAGTTTATAGAATTAGTTTTATCTCTGCTTGTTTTTTATTTGCTGCCTTATTTAAATTCAAATTCAATTATACGAGATCAATAACAATAATTGATATATATTATTCATCTAATAACAAATTGATTGATATTACTTGTTCAAAATTTATTATTCTTCCGTTCTTTCAATCTACTTTTAATTTATTTTACGATATTAAGATACGATACTGTATGCGCGCGCGCGTGTGTGTGTGTGTGTGTGTGTGTGTGTGTGTGTTCCTCTATATAATTATGTGACATGTAACATAAAAACATTTTCGCTTATGCTAAATAGATATATATCATCTCTTTATTAAATAAGTTGTTTGTGAAAATTGTTCCTAGTATTATTCAAATTGTGAGTAAATGTTAATTATATCATTGTTTTAGTTGTGGTGTGAATCTTATACTGCTACATCACTAAAGTGGATGATGGAAGATTCTCATTGTCCCGGTCATGTGAGACTTCAAGCTGTACTCAGAAATTCCAAAGAATTTAGCACTGCATGGAATTGTCCAGCAGGATCGACCATGAATCCATCAAAAAAGTGTCGTTTGTGGTAAAACTTGCGTCTTCGACATAGACAATGTTTATTATTTAATATCGTTGATTAATCAAATGTTTATCATTTATAAGGCTAGCAAGCTTACGTGCAAAACAATAATAATCTAGTGTTAATTAAAACAATTAATTTTTTATCTCGCGAGAGTTAGTAAATTTTGTAATAATACAATATCAAATAATAGAATTTTTATGTTCTCTCTATTTCGAATTTAAATAAGTGAGAATTAATATAGATTTACAAAGTTTTGTGCATGAGCTGCAATAGCTTTATTATCTATTCGTTATATATTGACGAATTATTTCTATGTAATTTGGTAAAGTCTTTCGCACTGATATGTTGGTTGATACAACCTATCAAGAAATCTAAAAGTGGTTCAATAATGTTTGTAATAAAAGAATTTTATTTCCATAAAAAAAATTTTCTAACCCCTATATCTTTTTAATCTTAATAATGTTTTAACAATTTTTAAATGTCTATTCCGTACCTTTGATTTTTTCATTCTGATTGTATAGAATCTAAAATTATACTAGTATACTATAAATATTTTAAGTTTCATTTCATTAATTTCTATCTTGTTGTCTTTGATCGCTGCAATACTTATTTATATTTATTTTCGATAAGGATAGAATATTGGATTAATGAAGAAGTTTTTTTGTTTTTTGGTTTATTAGAGTGCAAAAATATTACGTAGGAAATTACTTATAAGAAATTAAATTCAAAAGATAAATTAAAATTAGGAATAAAATAAAGAGAAAAAGAGATTGAGAGACTGTATATAATATAATTAAACATTTCAACAATTTGTATGTATTAGTAGACTTATTAGTCCATGAGGTGATGTCTTTTGGAGTCAATCACAAGATATTGGTGCAATAAAATTTATTTATTTACATATTTTAGACAAATCAATCAAGTTTCGATTCTTGATTCGAATCCTTTTCAATGTCGTTCAAACGAAATCATTGGATTTCCCGGTGCACTATACAATAATAATTGAAACATTGTTAAATAATTATATAATAACTATAAAGTTTAATAGTCTATTTTAAAAATTATAAAGATAAACATGGTTAGGTTCTTAAACTTACATGATATTTGTTAAGAGTACAAAATTGACATCTATTTGGACGTTATGACACATTTAAACAATTCTTTATTACAGTAGCAAATTAACCATAGATAAAAGAAAATATTAAAGAGAAGAAAACGTCAATTATTAATAAATAAATTGTTATACGCTTTGTCCAATAAATTCGTGTCTGACTGTACATATAATGTTTAAACTATTTTTTTATTTTCAAATAAAAATCATTTCTAATATGAGTCTTTTACTCAATAATTTTTTCTTCATTTAATATCTTAACGTTATCCCAATAAAAATCATGTGCTTGTTCCAGATAATATTCTGATAATTACGATCTTTGTTCTGTTTTTTCAGTTGATATGATTTCTATGTTTATTAAGGTAAAACTACAGAAATGGGATCAACCGATGATCTGAACACATGTTATCAAGATAATCCTGAGTGATTTCCAACAGATTTTAACCTACATTATGCATCATTCGTAAAAGTTTATCTTTATGCATTCTAATATAATTATTTAATTTAATTTAAGTTAATATTTTTGTATGCTATGTTGACTATGTATTGGTATTCTTTAAAAAGTTTTTAATTTTGTCAAAAATGCCAATGAATGATACTGTAAAGAATATTTGTTTCCTTTCTATTTTTGTATTGACTACTTCATTATTGCTCAAGATTGTTGCATAAGTTGAATTTTTTATGCAATCTTATTCTGATGGTAGAAAAATCGCGGAAATGAAGACACTTCGTTAAGAAAGAAACAAGACGTTTTATTTAGAACACACACAAACAACCAGAACGATCATATACGGCGGAAAAACACTGGAGCACGTAGTGACGTGTGACGTGATAACGTCCCAACCACAAAATCTGTCAATCTGTCAAATTAATAGCTGACAATGAGCTGCTGCTCGTTTCGGTGCTATGTTTCACTCAACTCGACTCGTTCAGAGACGCATGGCACGGATGTCGAATGCAAGCTTATTTAGATATTTTAATCTCAAAGGATTGAGGATGCTTTCTATTTTGATGATACGAGTCGACATAAATGTCGTTCTATTTTTGTCACTCTCCGAATGTCAAGAAAGATAGAATAACGCTTGTGTCGACTTGTGTTATCAAATGGAAAGCACTCAGAGGATATTTTAAAAACATATCATAGAATATTAACAAAAATACAAATGTCGTTAAGACTTTTTTATCATTTATTAAATCTAATATTGTCTCTTTACATTATCCAATTTAAACAATCCTTGACGGTTCACGCGTTTAATACTTGGCAATTATCGTAGTACTTGTAAAATATCTTATAGCCCAAATATTTCAGTCGCTACTTGTGGAAGAAAGCACGTTAACTTGGGCGGTTAAGATTGCTGTGGTAGAAATGATATTGAGGATATAGAGGATGTAGAGGATAGTATGAAAGGCAGAGAGGGCAAAAGTTCTTGAACGGATTCTGAAAGTCTTCCAGAGGAAGACTCGAGAAAGTCGGTAAGTTTCCTAATACATTTTGGAAACCTAATACAAAGGTTTGCCTGGTGTATGGTTAGGCGGTCCGTAGATTTGCTGAGATTGTATCTGGAATGATTGGTCCCCTGTGTCGTCTGGAACCATGTAAGAATCTAAGTAGCCGGCGACTTTCAAGATTTGTACCTTATTTTCGTGTTCGTGATGATGATCGTGCTCGGTTTCGTAGCATGGATTGCCTGGTAGAATATATTTCTCTTTTATTTATCGGCTGTCGCTGCTAGAGTTGCCGCGAAGCAGATTCGAAAATATAACATTTGTTATTTGACATACCTCAATAAAACAGGATTAAAAAGTATAATTTAGAACACATAATACAGTATTTTATTGTGTGCATTTTATTGTCAATACATGATGTAATGTAATGTAAATTGTAAAAGAGTTAATATTTTTATGTCATGTTTGAATGCTTATTATATTAGATAATGATAAATGATAAATTTTGTATTTTTTTTTAACTAACATACATTCTCTTAGAATGTATAATACAGAATAAATTCCTATTTAATTTTTTACTCCTAGTGGAGTTTCTTGATTTATCCTTCCTCGACACGAACATAAATTATTGTATTTGATGATATCAAAAGGGTTGAAATCCCACCAACAATGATATTTATTATCAGACCGAGTATCAATTATTTTTTATAGCCGTGTTACGCGTGGGTGTTATCGCGAATGATCGGAAGGGAAAATTGACGTTTGATTGCCGTTGTTATTGGTTCGACGACAATATATGACAAGAACAACTGGGAAAATGTAAACGTATCGACATTCGACGTTATCTGACTCGACTCGGTGTTCAGTATCGTCAGTTCGATCCGGTCAGTGTGCCATTCAGATTTCAGCATGAACATCGAGCACAGTAAGTTATATTTTTATACGCTAGCCTATCTAGCCTAACTTTTTTTTCCGATGCATCTTATGTACGTATATAACCCGATAATCTTTTCGTAACCTGATATTTTAAAGTCAAACAAAGTTTCCGCATTTTACATTATGTTTTACATTATGAGCATGTTATTCTTGTTTTTACGACTACAGCTATAATACTAATAGACATAATAATAATGGAAAAATAATATAATAATGTAAACTTAACCGCATTACAAATTAATTTTTTAATTTTTAATAATAATGTCTCTTTTTTTTCAATTGTATTTTTTTATACCTTCCATATTCAGAAATAAAATAAATATTTATCAAAATAAATCTAACAGAAAAAGATAGGAAAAAAATATAATTGAAAAAAAGCACAGTTGAAAATTGTGTAAAAAAAATAAAATAATACATAAATTCTATTTTATTGCTAAAATTTATAATATATTTTGTGTTTATTTAATCAGCATAATTATTTTAAATATAATTTTATTGTTGTTTTTGTTATTAATAATAAAAGCCATTATTTGTTTATGATGCATAAATTAATAGTGTTGCGCAAAAAATTTTATTATGTTATAATATTAAAAATTATGTAAAAACATTATACATGTATCTATGTAAAAGATTCCGTTTATTTAAAATATTTTGATTAATTAAAAGAAACAAAAATTAATAATCAATTTTGATATTATCCAAAGAAAAACTTTTATTTTATTTTTTATTGGTTTTTTTTAATTTATTGAACGCTAAGATGACCTTATTTTGTTATGCGATAACAAAACTAGGCTATATGAAGATAGAAATCTACTGTTAATAAATGTAGATCGCTCAATATCATTTAACATTATAAAAAATAAAATAAAATATTAATTTTTTTCAATACAATATTTCATAAATTATAATAAATAAAAAAATTTATTATATTTGTATGTAATAAAGATAACTGTTATTTGCAAATTTTTTACTTTATTTTTAGTGATAATTATTTAAATTTACTAAATTGCTTTCCTAAAAGAAAGATATAAGATTAAAATAAAAAATTATTTAAACTAAATATGTGTGCATTTATACATAATTTTGTTATTTATTTGTAAAAAATTAACTTATTTTTTAAATATGATATTAATTTTTTTGTTACTTAAAAATTAATATTATTACGAATGTTAAAGACAAATCTAAAAGATAATGTATGTGTGTATATATATATATATATATATATATATATATAAATATAATAAACAAAGCCTTATTTTTAAAAATAAATTGAATAAATTAATGAAATTATAAACAATTTATTGGTTATCCGAACGAGGTCAAATTAAAATAGATAAAGGAGCGTAAAAGCCAAGATATATGTTTCGTGAATATACATATATATAAACAAAATAACGCAAACGTTTTGATCTTATATTAGGTCATTTTCAGTATTTATATAAATTTTTTAAATTATGTAACGACGCTGATATATTCTCAATATAATAATTAAAAATCAAGTTAGTTTATAAACATTTTCCATTATCATATTAATTCTATTAAAATTGGAATAAAATTATCTAATAAGCTTGTTAGCTTCTATGAACAGTATGTTGAGGGAGGATCAAGACCGTCCTATTCACCTTGCCTTGGAGCCTTTCAGGAGGAGTTCAGCGCTGCCTATTTGAAGATTGGCTCTACTCCTGATCTCGATTATCTGGACTATCACACCATCAAAAATCTCCCGCCGAACCAACAAGCCTATCTAATAATTTTATTCAACTAAATCTTCAAAGACGGTATTTTTCCTAATGTGGATTCGTTTGGCTGGATTCGTTGATCATCTTCATCCCTAAATTTGGAGGGCGAGAACTTCGATCTATCTCGTTCTTATTTTGTTTTCTCAAAATACTTGAGAACTTACATATTTTCGACTCAGATGGTTTATAGAATCAAATAATATACTACGAAGATACCAACTGGACTTTAGACTAGGTCATTCCTGCGCTTACAACCTTATCACCCTGACGAACTACATTTACAGCTTTATAGCTGAGGAGGTACAATCTGTGCCTCTTTGGATATTGTTGGCACCTTTGACAGAGTCATTCTATTCTGCCTGGATGATCTAAAGAAACTCGAAATTCCTGCGCGCACAAGGAAATTCATCGGTAATCTAATTTATAACAAATTTTTGTAGTGAAAAATAGATGCCTCCTTGACTCCTTCTAGTTCCCTCAAGATTTCACTTTGAGCCCCTTGCTATTTAGCATTTACCTTTGTAACATTGAACAATTGTAACAATGTGTTTAGATGGCGTCACATCTGGAGACACGGTACGGTCTCAGCGCTAAGATATGGTGCGATACACTGTTTCATTATACGCTGATGACATAATCGTGTTTATCACTAACAAGAACGCCAACAAGATCAGACTTGTTACAGATAAGAGAAAAGGGAGACATTTTAAATAAATTATATTCCTTCCTGCCAGCCCGGGGCCTGGACTTGTCACCCGAGAAATCTAAATTTATAATTTTTACCAAAAAGAAGAAAACTGACCTTTCCAGACTTTTTCATGTCAACCAGGATATTCAGTTAATGGACTCGATCAGATTTCTAGACTCTCAACGACAAGAAACATAATATTCCTGTCTTATACAAAAAGGCGTGAAGATGATCAATACCATAGCATTTCTAACCTACTTGGTGAGCTTTTCATCCTCAGCAACTACTTATTTTGTCGTTCCCCTTTAGGACCGCCATTAAGTATGGATGTCAAGTTTTCCAATTCAGAAATAACCATGGCATCTTCTTGAAATTACAAAGGCTTCAGTACAGGGCCTTTTGTATTACGGGCGGTTATAGAAAATCTACTCCTATCAACGTTTTCCTCGTGGAATCCAAGAAATCCCCCCATATACATTAACATACACTTTGCTTATCTTATCTCCAAATTTATATACAAAAATTTCGTTCTTATTGATAATCCAGTTTCAGATATAACTTTGGCGTTGTGGAGGCCTCGCTCAAGCAAAACAACAAGTCATTAAGATATCAAAATGATGTCAAAATAACTCTAAAATGATCATTAAAAGTCACTTCCGATTTATTTTAATGTCATTTTGATTGATAATGTTATCGTGACGTTATCGTGTTGTTCTCCTTGAGTCGGCTTGTAGACAAAGCACACCAAAGCGCTGCAGATCATACCTTGCTTACGTGAATTTATCATTCACAAGCATATCATTAACTCTATTTATCAGCCGTTCTCTCTTTTTTCTTATTCGGTTACTTGTCTTCCATTTTTACTCAGCCTTTTAATGATTGTATGTTCGCTCTTAATAAATTTAGTCCTCCTGTGACTTTTCAATTAAAATTTAATTTAAGAACGTCCAATTTTTCTTCTTATATCTTCTTTTTTACAGACGGCTCTAAGTTAGACAGATCGTCAGCGATCGGCGTAGGTAATCTATTCTCCCGACTTCTTAACATTATCAAAGATTGCCATCGACAATCTCTGTGTTCTCCGCTGAGGCCTGGGTTTTGCTTCAGGTCATAAATGTCGCCAGAGAGAACAATTATTCCAATGTTATTATTTTTTCAGACTCTAGAAGCATTTTGAAAGCCATCAGCCACTCCTCCGACATAATTATTCTCAATCGATTCCCCTGTTTGTGTATCTTTGATAGGCTTATATAAATACAATAATGGAATATTTTTATGAACTAATTTGATTTTTAATTTTTATATTGAGAATATACCAGCGCTGTTATATAATTTTAAAAAATTATACAAGCACTGAAGATGACCTAATATAAAGTTGAAACGTTTGCGTCATTTTGTTTGTATATGTATATTCACAAAGAAATTATTTAATATATACTTGCATGTACATCTTGCCAATTGGCATTTATGCTCCTTTATCTATTTTAAATTGTTGGACTTTTGATATTAAAAATAATAACAATATAGATAATAAGAATATTTATTTTTTTAAACATGCAGATTAAAGAGTGACCGCAAAAAAGAAGTTTTTTTCGTCCGTTTTTTAGGCTATCAATTTTTGGATTGAATTGTGTGCCAAATGATACCTTACAATGAAATATTAATTACAAAGAAGTTTCAAATTGAGATGATAATTGTTATTATAGCTGGAGAAGGAGGGATGGTCACGTATTATGTCTATGCGAAAATCCGTTGATTCCATCTCTTCCAGCTCTAATAATAATTGTCATCTCATCTTTAAACTTCTCTGTGATTAATGTCTGAAAATAAGATAAAATTTGACACACAGTTCAGCTCCAAAAATGAAGGCTCAAATATCGGGCGATTTTTGCACTTATTCTTTACGTAATAATTGCTGCTTTTTAAAATAATATTGTAGTTTGTCTCACTAATGATTACTATTTAGATTTATTTTCATATATTTTCTTTTTTCAAAAGATAAAGGATCTGTTTACTCGGTTGGAAGTCAGAATCACTTGGTGCCGATAAGATCCAGGAAAACTTTGTTAGTAAGCGAGATTGATAGTTTTCTCTCGATAATAATTCATTAAATTGTTTCATTAAATTGAGAACATACATTTATTTGCAAGTAGATCAATCAAAGTTTCTGCTAACTAAATCTATTATGTTTATAGCTTCAAGAAGAAAAGTCAGATTTCCAATCTGTCGCTGATAATTTTGTTTGTTCTGGTGGGTGCCTTGTCCATAACAGTTGTCATACTCGCTGTACTTTGTAAGTTTCTTCTTTAATATATCTTATTTGTTATATAGATAGGATTATGTAAAAAATATATCTACTATATATTGAAATGTTGCATATATGCGTGCGTGCGTGAGTGCGCGCGCGCGCGTGTGTGTGTGTGTGTGTGTAATTATATATTAACATATATTTTTTGAAATTATATATTATGTATCAATTATTAAAAAAAAAGTATCTACTATATTTTTTATTTTTTAATAAACCTAAATTACTATGAGAAGAGTATTATTCAACATATATATATTCGTGCTAAGAAAATAATACATTAAAAAAATAATGCATGCAAACTGAAATGCAAGAAATAAATTTCTTAAATGCCGCATTAGTCATTTTTTATTTGAATATCGTATATAAATTTTATAACTGTGAGTTTTATTAATAATAGGTATACTCTTTGTAACAGGTATATAATAGCCGGAAATGTTTTTCACTTTTTGAAAGAAATGATTCAATTCTTACGATGCTTTTATATCTTCTTTGCATTACAATTACATATTCTTGACAAATTATTGAGAATCAATTTAACAACATATCTTTGATCGCCATTGGCAATGTGTAAATATTTTAGCGAACCTGGATTATGCAGCGTCCACATGTCCCAAGAAACAACTTTGTTGCGTGTTCATCATTGTTATGTGATAATTTATAGCATTCTACATGTGATCGTGGTTTCTATGTTTTATATTAGGTGTTGGAATTAATTCGTAGCGTTTTTTAATGAAAGAATGTTATTTATTTCACATGAGCATTAAAAAATACATTAATGAAAGTACTTCCCATCACTTGTAAAACGCTACGAATTAATTCCAACACCTAATATATATATATATATATACACATACATATACATATATACATATATACATACATATATATGTATATATATATATATATGTGTATATATTGTATATATGTAATGCAAACTACCCTTAAAGTGTCTTTTCATGCTGATGCTCGAGACTCATTTTCAATGTCAAAATAAGTCACATGATCAAAATTGATATTCATCAATTTCTATCACGTGACTTATTTTGATGTCGAAAAAATGAGCGTCGAGCTTTAGTATGAAAAGACACCTTATCAAATGTTTTTTAAACCACAATTGATAAAATTTTAGACTTACCGAATGTTTTTTAAACCACAATTGATAAAATCTGGGCCACGTTGAAATTATCAAAATGCTTTTCAAATAATTAAATAAATATGTTAAAGATAAATAACGAGATCATGTAATCTAATTAAATTAATTTTAAAAATATAAAAGATAAAAGATAATTAAATGAAAGATAATAAAAGGTAATAAAAGATAATATAAGTATAAAATAAATATATAAAAGATAATTAAATGAAATTAATATACAAGGGTGATCCGAAATTCCCCCATGTGAAGTACAGGACATGATACTTTATAGTATGCTACAAGAAACAACTCTTTTCTTTTGTATAATTGCGTAACAATTTGCTCTAACAAGTAGTTTTTTACAGAAGAGCAAGTTGAAGTTATACGAATAAACATAAAAATTATTTATCGAATGTAATTTTACTACAGTGAAAAGTTTGTTTTATAGCATAAAGTATCATGTCCTGTACTCCAAATGTGAAAATTTCGGATCACCTTATATATTAAAAATCTGGAAAAATGCGATAAGCTAACAAAATTTAATTTGCTTTTGAAGCAAATATTTAAGATATTCTATAAATACATATTTCTGTTGCAGATGCATGTAAAAATATGATGGAGGTATGTGACAGCGAGGATTGCATACGAATAGGTAAGTAGTGTATAATTATTATTATACTAATGGAGTGATTATATAAATTTGCACTATTATTCATAAATATTGCATAAAACGATTAAAAAAATATATGGAATTACTGTCCTGGAAACAATTATTTATTCTTTTTTGTCCACCCAGCTGCTAGTTTAAAGGAATCTATGAACGAGTCTGTAGATCCTTGCGACGATTTTTATCAGTGAGTAGATTTATCGGTTGTCGGTGTACAACACACGGTGTGCGTGATATTATGTCGTGTATTGATTGTGTGATGCACATCTCGTAAAATGTATATTATACACAAAATTTCTATATCAATCTTCAAATTTATTACTTCTGTATCATGCAAATCCTGCGTGTTTCGTTTTCACTCGCTTATATAAGACATCGATCGTGTCATGAATTAATTATAATCAACTTTTTCTAGAAGTAGTAGTTCTAGAATCGACGCTGATTTTATATTATTATTAATCCATTTATTTAATTAATTGAAATTATGTTGAGAAAGGTTACGAACCATAAAAATAAAAGATTAAATATAAATAATAAGTATAATACAATTGATAAGCACTAAACAAAATATAAGATTATACATACGTTACGACTCCGGGTCAGTATCAATGTTAAACATGTAATAAACAATTGACATAAACATATTTATATTATAAATGGCTTAATACTAAAACTGACAAAAAGATTATATTATACGAGTACTTATTATTTAAGTATATTCAATCTTATTCTTATTCGTAGCCTCTTTTCAATATAATTTCAATTAATTTGTATTACTTGAACCATATTACTATTTTTATTTAATTAATTTATAAACTTGTTTAATTAAGTTATTTATAATTTATACATTTATTATCTTTGTAGTGTACGATGCTTTCACTTTTTATTTTAGATACGCATGTGGTAGGTGGCCGCAAGAACATCCTATTCCGGATTCCAGCCTAACGAATTCCTGGTTTAGCGAGCGCAGTAATCGCATGTACAGAAAAATCAGAGATCTACTAATAGTCAATATGTCTGCAAGTGAGGTACCATGGGCAGTGATGCAGGCCAAGAATCTGTTCACCAGCTGTATGAACGAATGTACGTGTGTTGTTGTTTTTATTTAATTACGTAGATGTCAAAGAAACAAACGCTATAATCAGAAACATATTAATTAAAATATTATATATATATATATATATTAATATATTAGGTGTTGGAATTAATTCGTAGCGTTTTTTAATGAAAGAATGTTATTTATTTCACATGAGCATTAAAAAATACATTAATGAAAGTACTTCCCATCACTTGTAAAACGCTACGAATTAATTCCAA